>NC_135221.1:24095091-24457380 GCF_052324685.1 Brachyhypopomus gauderio | reverse complement strand
TGAGTGTGTGTGAAAAAAAGAGTGCGTGTGTGAGCCTGCACGTATGTGAGTGTGTGTGAAAAAAGAGTTCATGTGAGCATGCACGTATGTGAGCGTGTGTGAAAAAAGAGTGCATGTGAGCGTGCACGTATGAGTGTGTGTGAAAAAAGAGTGCGTGTGTGAGCGTGCACGTATGTGAGCGTGTGAAAAAAGAGTGCATGTGAGCGTGCACGTATGAGTGTGTGTGAAAAAAGAGTGCATGTGTGAGCATGCGAGTGTGTGAAAAAAAGAAAAAAGTGTGAATGTGAAAAAAAGTGCATGTGATTGTGCATGTGAGCATGCGTGTTTTTGAAAAAAATTTATAAATTAAAGTGCGCGTGTGAGTTTGTGCGTGTGTAAAAAAAAGTGAGTGTGCGTGTGATCTTGCACATGAAAAAAGTGCGTGTTCTGTCTATTTGTTCAACGCTGAGAATCCCGGCATGATCAATGCACACTCTGCTTTACTTTGCTGTGGTCATTCGAGCTGGTTGTGTTTTTTATTTTTATTTTATATATATATATTCCCTGCCGTTCTGTCTTTTCCCTTTTTATTCTTTCTCTCCCCCTTTTCTTGGTCCACCTAACCCCAGTAATTATCACTTTGCATATTGTTATAATTTTTATAAATGTCATTTAAACTGTACATAAAAACAAAGTTGTCCTCCAAAGATGGGGGTGGAGGTGGGCCAAAAAAAAACTTAGTGTACAAGTGAAATGTTTAGTTTAATTAATCCATGATCCATAATTCTTAACAACTGCATATAATGAAATTGAGAAACAAAGTGTGGTCAAAAAGTGTTTTACCAAGCTCCCCTCTTACCTTTCCCCAAACTATCCGTCATATAACATCTGTGTGTGTGAAAAAAAGAGTGCATGTGAGCGTGCACATATGAGTGTGTGAAAAAAAGAGTGCGTGTGTGAGCGTGCACGTATGAGCGTGTGTGAAAAAAGAGTGCATGTGAGCGTGCACGTATGTGAGCGTGTGTGAAAAAAGAGTGCATGTGAGCGTGCACGTATGTGAGCGTGTGTGAGCGTGTGTGAAAAAAGAGTGCATGTGAGCGTGCACGTATGAGTGTGTGAAAAAGAGTGCATGTGTGAGCATGCACGTATGTGAGCGTGTGTGAAAAGAGTGCGTGTGAGTGTGCACGTATGTGAATGTGTGTGAAAAAAGAGTGCATGTGAGCGTGCACGTATGAGTGTGTGAAAAAAAGAGTGCGTGTGTGAGCATGCATGTATGTGAGCGTGTGAAAAAAGAGTGCATGTGAGCGTGCACGTATGAGTGTGTGTGAAAAGAGTGCATGTGTGAGCATGCGAGTGTGTGAAAAAAAAAGTGTGAATGTGAAAAAAAGTGAATGTGATTGTGCATGTGAGCATGCGTGTTTTTGAAAAAAATTTATAAATTAAATTTTTAATTATCACTTTGCATATTGTTATAATTTTTATAAATGTCATTTAAACTGTACATAAAAACAAAGTTGTCCTCCAAAGATGGGGGGGTGGAGGTGGGCCAAAAAAAAACTTATTGTACAAGTGAAATGTTTAGTTTAATTAATCCATGATCCGTAATTCTTAACAACTGCATATAATGAAATTGAGAAACAAAGCATGGTCAAAAAGTGTTTTACCAAGCTCCCCTCTTACCTTTCCCCAAACTATCCGTCATATAACATCTGTGTGTGTGAAAAAAAGAGTGCATGTGAGCGTGCACATATGAGTGTGTGTGAAAAAAAGAGTGCATGTGTGAGCGTGCACGTATGTGAGCGTGTGAAAAAAGAGTGCATGTGAGCGTGCACGTATGAGCGTGTGTAAAAAAAGAGTGCATGTGAGTGTGCACGTATGAGTGTGTGTGAAAAAAAGAGTGCGTGTGTGAGCATGCACGTATGTGAGCGTGTGTGAAAAAAGAGTGCATGTGAGCGTGCACATATGAGTGTGTGTGAAAAAAGAGTGCATGTGTGAGCATGCGAGTGTGTGAAAAAAAGAAAAAAAGTGTGAATGTGAAAAAAAGTGCATGTGATTGTGCATGTGAGCATGCGTGTTTTTGAAAAAAATTTATAAATTAAATTTTTAATTATCACTTTGCATATTGTTATAATTTTTATAAATGTCATTTAAACTGTACATAAAACAAAGTTGTCCTCCAAAGATGGGGGGGTGGAGGTGGGCCAAAAAAAAACTTATTGTACAAGTGAAATGTTTAGTTTAATTAATCCATGATCCATAATTTTTACCAACTGCATATAATGAAATTGAGAAACAAAGCATGGTCAAAAAGTGTTTTACCAAGCTCCCCTCTTACCTTTCCCCAAACTATCCATCATATAACATCTGTGTGTGTGAAAAAAAGAGTGCATGTGAGCGTGCACGTATGAGCGTGTGTGAAAAAAGAGTGCGTGTGTGAGCATGCACGTATGTGAGCGTGTGTGAAAAAAGAGTTCATGTGACCGTGCACGTATGTGAGCGTGTGTGAAAAAAGAGTTCATGTGAGCGTGCACGTATGTGAGCGTGTGTGAAAAAAGAGTGCATGTGAGCGTGCACAAATGAGTGTGTGTGAAAAAACGAGTGCGTGTGTGAGCGTGCACGTATGTGAGCGTGTGAAAAAAGAGTGCATGTGAGCATGCACGTATGAGTGTGTGTGAAAAAAGAGTGCGTGTGTGAGCGTGCACGTATGTGAACGTGTGTGGAAAAAAGAGTGCATGTGAGCGTGCACATGAGTGTGTGTGAAAAAAGAGTGCGTGTGTGAGCATGCACGTATGTGAGCGTGTGAAAAAAGAGTGCATGTGAGCGTGCACGTATGAGTGTGTGTGAAAAAAGAGTGCATGTGTGAGCATGCGAGTGTGTGAAAAAAAGAAAAAAAGTGTGAATGTGAAAAAAAGTGCAAAGTGGTGTCCTAGAAGCGGTGAGCATCAGTGAGTGGGCCACTCCCATAGTACCGGTGCTGAAAAGAGATGGGTCAGTGCGAATCTGTGGGGATTTTAAGGTCACTGTGAACCCGGTACTGTCAGTAGAACAATACCCTTTACCCCATATCGATGATTTATTTGCCGGATTAGCAGGAGGAAAACGGTTCAGTAAGATTGACCTCTCCCAAGCTTATTTGCAGATGCCAGTAGATGAGAAGTCAAAAGAATTATTGACAATAGTGACTCACAAAGGCCTTTTTAGATATCAGCGTCTTTGTTTTGGTATTACATCAGCTCCTGCACTTTTCCAGCGTGCAATGGATCAAGTCCTCAGTGGTCTGTCCAGTGTTCAGTGTTACTTGGATGACATCCTCGTAATGGGAAAAACAGACGAGGAGCATCTGAGCAACCTGAGTGCAACGTTACAGCGTCTTCAGGACTTTGGTCTTCGAGTCCGAAAAGACAAATGTGAGTTCTTTAAGCAGTCTGTGGAGTACCTGGGGCATGTCATTGACTCTGAGGGCCTGCACAAAGCTCCATCAAAGGTGAAAGCCATTGTGGATGCCCCCGCTCCACAAAATGTCAGCCAGCTTCGCTCGTTTCTAGGGCTCTTGAATTATTACGGAAAGTTCATTAAGGACCTGGCTACAATGTTAAAACCGTTGCATGACTTACTGTGTCAGGGAAAGCAATGGAAATGGACAGAACAATGCAATCAAGCATTTATTGAAGCTAAAGAAGCATTGCTTAAATCGAAGGTTCTGACCCATTTTAACCCGAAGCTACCACTGCAGCTTGCGTGAGACGCTTCACCATACGGTGTGGGAGCTGTACTTTCCCACATTATGCCATCCGGAGATGACCGACCCATAGCTTTTGCTTCACGCACTTTAAATAAGGCGGAGAGGGGCTATGCCCAGATTGAGAGGGAAGCACTGGGGATCGTCTTTGGTGTAAGGAAGTTTTATCAGTACTTGTTGGGAAAGCGTTTCACGCTGCTGACTGATCACCGGCCGCTTACGACCATCTTTGGCCCTTATACTGGGATACCTTCCCTAGCTGCCAGCCGAATGCAGAGATGGGCCCTGATGTTATCAGCCCATACTTATGATATCAAGTACCGAAAGTCAGAATTGCACCACAATGCTGATGGACTTTCAAGGCTACCCCTGCCGGTGACATGTCCAGAGAGTAGCCAACAGGACATTTTCTACTTTACACAAGTGGAGGAGTCTCCAGTGACTGCTGTGCAGGTACGGAAGTGCACGCGAAAAGATCCAGTCTTGTCTGAAGTGATTGAAGTAATCACTAATGGTCATGCTGTTAAAGATGCGGCACATCTACAGCCATTCCTATCCAGAAGACTAGAACTTTCTGTTCAGTCAGGGTGTCTGCTGTGGGGAAGACGGGTTGTCATTCCATCACCCTTGAGGAAAATGGTGTTACAGCAGTTACATGTCAGTCACTGTGGAATGGTGCGGATGAAGGAGATAGCGAGAAGCTATTTCTGGTGGCCCGGCTTGGACCGGGATATCGAGGAGACAGCAAGGTCATGCGCCGCCTGCCAGAAACTCAAAAACGCACCACAGTTATCACCCTTACATCCATGGGACTGGCCAGAAACACCATGGCAGCGAATACATGTGGATTTTGCTGGTCCATTTGAAGATAAGATGTTTTTGGTGGTGGTTGATGCACACAGCAAATGGCCTGAAATAGCGGTGATGCGATCCACGACAACAGCCAAGACCATTGAGAAACTTGGGGAGATGTTTAGCCGTTTTGGCTATCCCGAGCAGCTTGTTAGTGATAACGGGCCACAGTTCATTTTACATGAGTTTGCGTCGTTTATGCAAGCCAATGGGGTGCGTCACATCAAGTCAGCTCCTTACCATCCCTCAACAAATGGTCTCGCCGAGAGAATGGTGCAAACCATGAAGCATAATGGTAATGGTTTGCACCATTGGTAAAGAGACTTTACCAATGGTAAAGTCCCATGGTAAAGAGACTTTACATCAGCGCTTACATAGGTTCTTACTGTCTTATCGAAACACCACGCATGCAACCACCAAAACGTCACCAGCAACTCTGATGTTAAGCAGATCACTTCGCACCAATTTCGAGATGTTAAAACCACCCAGTGTCAAAGAAGTTGTGCACCGTCAACAACAAGCCCAAATTGACAGACGAGCAGCAAAGGCAAAGAGCAGAATGTTCTCCCCTCGGCAACATGTTCTGGCAAGGAATTATGCTGCGGGTCCAAAATGGGTGCCAGCATCAGTCATTGCCCAGACGGGACCAGTGTCATACACGGTTCAGACATCTTCAAATGTAATGTGGAGAAGACACGCTGATCAGCTGTTGCTAGGATCTGCTCCAGAGGAAATGCCGCTCATCACGGAACCTGAGATGCCGGTATCCTCTAAAGTTTATGGGGATCAGCACCATCCGGATGAGTCGGGAGTGACTGAAGAAGAAACTCAGAAGGAGGCTGTTCCTATAACGATGCCGGCATCTGCCACTGAACGACGTTACCCCGCAAGAGAACGGCGTCCACCCGCTAGACTGACTTATTAGTTAGTACTTAACCTGCAAGATGGGGCATAATAATCCCCGTGGTTAAGTCGGGGCAAGAGCAGTCTACTCTACCCTGTAGATAGTTAAAAGAGAGAGAAAAAAAAGGACATTTTATGTAAAGGGGGAGGAATGTGATGTATTTCATACGTCATTGACACTTAAGGATACTGGCCCTTTAAGGGTGTGCAGATTCCTAGGATATGTATACTGTTTTGTTAGTTCTAATAAAAGGGAGAAGCAGGATTGGCTTCACGTAAACCGAAGGTCCGTGTCGTTCTCGTTATTATTCCGTATATCGCAGTTCACCAGCCTACTGCTGATATAACACATGTGAGCGTGCACGTATGAGTGTGTGTGAAAAAAAGAGTGCGTGTGTGAGTGTGCACGTATGTGAATGTGTGTGAAAAAAGAGTGCAAGTGAGCGTGCATGTATGAGTGTGTGTGAAAAAAAGTCGTGTGTGAGCATGCATGTATGTGAGCGTGTGAAAAAAGAGTGCATGTGAGCGTGCACGTATGAGTTTGTGTGAAAAAAGAGTGCATGTGTGAGCATGTGAGTGTGAAAAAAAGAAAAAAGTGTGAATGTGAAAAAAAGTGCACGTATGTGAGCGTGTGAAAAAAGAGTGCATGTGAGCGTGCACGTATGAGCGTGTGTAAAAAAAGAGTGCATGTGAGTGTGCACGTATGAGTGTGTGTGAAAAAAAGAGTGCGTGTGTGAGCATGCACGTATGTGAGCGTGTGTGAAAAAAGAGTGCATGTGAGCGTGCACATATGAGTGTGTGTGAAAAAAGAGTGCATGTGTGAGCATGCGAGTGTGTGAAAAAAAGAAAAAAAGTGTGAATGTGAAAAAAGTGCATGTGATTGTGCATGTGAGCATGCGTGTTTTTGAAAAAAATTTATAAATTAAATTTTTAATTATCACTTTGCATATTGTTATAATTTTTATAAATGTCATTTAAACTGTACATAAAACAAAGTTGTCCTCCAAAGATGGGGGGGTGGAGGTGGGCCAAAAAAAAACTTATTGTACAAGTGAAATGTTTAGTTTAATTAATCCATGATCCATAATTTTTACCAACTGCATATAATGAAATTGAGAAACAAAGCATGGTCAAAAAGTGTTTTACCAAGCTCCCCTCTTACCTTTCCCCAAACTATCCATCATATAACATCTGTGTGTGTGAAAAAAAGTGCATGTGAGTGTGCACGTATGAGTGTGTGTGAAAAAAGAGTGCGTGTGAGCGTGCACGTATGTGAACGTGTGTGAAAAAAGAGTGCATGTGAGCGTGCACATATGAGTGTGTGTGAAAAAAAGAGTGCGTGTGTGAGCATGCACGTATGTGAGCGTGTGAAAAAAGAGTGCATGTGAGCGTGCACATATGAGTGTGTGTGAAAAAAGAGTGCATGTGTGAGCATGCGAGTGTGTGAAAAAAAGAAAAAAAGTGCATGTGATTGTGCATGTGAGCATGCGTGTTTTTGAAAAAAATTTATAAATTAAATTTTTAATTATCACTTTGCATATTGTTATAATTTTTATAAATGTCATTTAAACTGTACATAAAAACAAAGTTGTCCTCCAAAGATGGGGGGTGGAGGTGTGCCAAAAAAAAACTTATTGTACAAGTGAAATGTTTAGTTTAATTAATCCATGATCCATAATTCTTAACAACTGCATATAATGAAATTGAGAAACAAAGCATGGTCAAAAAGTGTTTTACCAAGCTCCCCTCTTACCTTTCCCCAAACTATCCGTCATATAACATCTGTGTGTGTGAAAAAAAGAGTGCATGTGAGCGTGCACGTATGAGCGTGTGTGAAAAAAGAGTGCATGTGAGTGTGCACGTATGAGTGTGTGTGAAAAAAAGAGTGCGTGTGTGAGCATGCACGTATGTGAGTGTGTGTGAAAAAAGTTCATGTAAGCATGCACGTATGTGAGCGTGTGTGAAAAAAGAGTGCATGTGAGCGTGCACGTATGAGTGTGTGTGAAAAAAGAGTGCGTGTGTGAGCGTGCACGTATGTGAGCGTGTGAAAAAAGAGTGCATGTGAGCGTGCACGTATGAGTGTGTGTGAAAAAAGAGTGCATGTGTGAGCATGCGAGTGTGTGAAAAAAAGAAAAAAGTGTGAATGTGAAAAAAGTGCATGTGATTGTGCATGTGAGCATGCGTGTTTTTGAAAAAAATTTATAAATTAAAGTGCGCGTGTGAGTTTGTGCGTGTGTAAAAAAAAGTGAGTGTGCGTGTGATCTTGCACATGAAAAAAGTGCGTGTTCTGTCTATTTGTTCAACGCTGAGAATCCCGGCATGATCAATGCACACTCTGCTTTACTTTGCTGTGGTCATTCGAGCTGGTTGTGTTTTTTATTTTTATTTTATATCAGTGGGGAACCGTCAGGGCCCTCTACGCCCTCTCAGAGGGCCTAAAATATTCTTAAGCATTATATATATAATTATCCAATTTTATCTACTTACAGTTTGACATTCGACATCTAAACAATTACAAAAATATAAGCAAATAAAATATTCACCCGTGTCTATTCAATCTGTGTTGGAAGGTGAGGGGTTAAGTGGAAGCCTGTGAGCCTGTGTCTCCCCCTATCAGGACTGTGATGCCCTCTGTTCGTTTACAGAGGGCCTGGCAGTTATAATTCAGCGCAATACCAGTTTCAAATGACAGCAAAATTGACCAATCATATCTTCTCTCTTAGTGGGCGGGCTTAACTGTATGATAATTTCCGCCCGCTGTGGCGACGCTAGCTTTCGTTAGCACCATCGCTAGCTAGTTTCGATTCATCCCTTTGACGTCCTCGTGCGCGTTGTTTACATATTCCGCTTCCGAGAACCACGGAGCTGTGAACCTTATTTTGTTTGGAAACTTATTTTGCTTAAGACGTTATCTAGTACAGATATTATTGTTTATTGCGTTTTTAAAGCTGTACTGTCGTCTCAGTTTTTCTTTATTGCAGTTTATTAAGAAAGGAAAAAAAAAAAATCGGGGGGGGGGGTGTAGCGGGCCCAGGTTTAAAGGTCACGGTTCGCTACTGTTTTATATATATATATATTCCCTGCCGTTCTGTCTTTTCCCTTTTTATTCTTTCTCTCCCCCTTTTCTTGGTCCACCTAACCCCAGTAATTATCACTTTGCATATTGTTATAATTTTTATAAATGTCATTTAAACTGTACATAAAAACAAAGTTGTCCTCCAAAGATGGGGGGTGGAGGTGGGCCAAAAAAAAACTTAGTGTACAAGTGAAATGTTTAGTTTAATTAATCCATGATCCATAATTCTTAACAACTGCATATAATGAAATTGAGAAACAAAGTGTGGTCAAAAAGTGTTTTACCAAGCTCCCCTCTTACCTTTCCCCAAACTATCCGTCATATAACATCTGTGTGTGTGAAAAAAAGAGTGCATGTGAGCGTGCACATATGAGTGTGTGTGAAAAACAGAGTGCGTGTGTGAGCGTGCACGTATGAGCGTGTGTGAAAAAAGAGTGCATGTGAGCGTGCACGTATGTGAGCGTGTGTGAAAAAAGAGTGCATGTGAGCGTGCACGTATGTGAGCGTGTGTGAGCGTGTGTGAAAAAAGAGTGCATGTGAGCGTGCACGTATGAGTGTGTGAAAAAGAGTGCATGTGTGAGCATGCACGTATGTGAGCGTGTGTGAAAAAAGAGTGCATGTGAGCGTGCACGTATGAGTGTGAAAAAGAGTGCATGTGTGAGCATGCACGTATGTGAGCGTGTGTGAAAAAAGAGTGCATGTGAGCGTGCACGTATGAGTGTGTGTGAAAAAAAGAGTGCGTGTGAGTGTGCACGTATGTGAATGTGTGTGAAAAAAGAGTGCATGTGAGCGTGCACGTATGAGTGTGTGAAAAAGAGTGCGTGTGTGAGCATGCGAGTGTGTGAAAAAAAAGTGTGAATGTGAAAAAAAGTGAATGTGATTGTGCATGTGAGCATGCGTGTTTTTGAAAAAAATTTATAAATTAAATTTTTAATTATCACTTTGCATATTGTTATAATTTTTATAAATGTCATTTAAACTGTACATAAAAACAAAGTTGTCCTCCAAAGATGGGGGGGTGGAGGTGGGCCAAAAAAAAACTTATTGTACAAGTGAAATGTTTAGTTTAATTAATCCATGATCCATAATTCTTAACAACTGCATATAATGAAATTGAGAAACAAAGCATGGTCAAAAAGTGTTTTACCAAGCTCCCCTCTTACCTTTCCCTAAACTATCCGTCATATAACATCTGTGTGTGTGAAAAAAAGAGTGCATGTGAGCGTGCACGTATGAGCGTGTGTGAAAAAAGAGTGCATGTGAGTGTGCACGTATGAGTGTGTGTGAAAAAAAGAGTGCGTGTGTGAGCATGCACGTATGTGAGTGTGTGTGAAAAAAGAGTTCATGTGAGCATGCACGTATGTGAGCGTGTGTGAAAAAAGAGTGCATGTGAGCGTGCACGTATGAGTGTGTGTGAAAAAAGAGTGCGTGTGTGAGCGTGCACGTATGTGAGCGTGTGAAAAAAGAGTGCATGTGAGCGTGCACGTATGAGTGTGTGTGAAAAAAGAGTGCATGTGTGAGCATGCGAGTGTGTGAAAAAAAGAAAAAAGTGTGAATGTGAAAAAAGTGCATGTGATTGTGCATGTGAGCATGCGTGTTTTTGAAAAAAATTTATAAATTAAAGTGCGCGTGTGAGTTTGTGCGTGTGTAAAAAAAAGTGAGTGTGCGTGTGATCTTGCACATGAAAAAAGTGCGTGTTCTGTCTATTTGTTCAACGCTGAGAATCCCGGCATGATCAATGCACACTCTGCTTTACTTTGCTGTGGTCATTCGAGCTGGTTGTGTTTTTTATTTTTATTTTATATATATATATATTCCCTGCCGTTCTGTCTTTTCCCTTTTTATTCTTTCTCTCCCCCTTTTCTTGGTCCACCTAACCCCAGTAATTATCACTTTGCATATTGTTATAATTTTTATAAATGTCATTTAAACTGTACATAAAAACAAAGTTGTCCTCCAAAGATGGGGGGTGGAGGTGGGCCAAAAAAAAACTTAGTGTACAAGTGAAATGTTTAGTTTAATTAATCCATGATCCATAATTCTTAACAACTGCATATAATGAAATTGAGAAACAAAGTGTGGTCAAAAAGTGTTTTACCAAGCTCCCCTCTTACCTTTCCCCAAACTATCCGTCATATAACATCTGTGTGTGTGAAAAAAGAGTGCATGTGAGCGTGCACATATGAGTGTGTGTGAAAAAAAGAGTGCGTGTGTGAGCGTGCACGTATGAGCGTGTGTGAAAAAAGAGTGCATGTGAGCGTGCACGTATGTGAGCGTGTGTGAAAAAAGAGTGCATGTGAGCGTGCACGTATGTGAGCGTGTGTGAGCGTGTGAAAAAAGAGTGCATGTGAGCGTGCACGTATGAGTGTGTGAAAGAGTGCATGTGTGAGCATGCACGTATGTGAGCGTGTGTGAAAAAAGAGTGCATGTGAGCGTGCACGTATGAGTGTGTGAAAAAGAGTGCATGTGTGAGCATGCACGTATGTGAGCGTGTGTGAAAAAAGAGTGCATGTGAGCGTGCACGTATGAGTGTGTGTGAAAAAAAGAGTGCGTGTGAGTGTGCACGTATGTGAATGTGTGTGAAAAAAGAGTGCATGTGAGCGTGCACGTATGAGTGTGTGAAAAAAAGAGTGCGTGTGTGAGCATGCGAGTGTGTGAAAAAAAAGTGTGAATGTGAAAAAAAGTGAATGTGATTGTGCATGTGAGCATGCGTGTTTTTGAAAAAAATTTATAAATTAAATTTTTAATTATCACTTTGCATATTGTTATAATTTTTATAAATGTCATTTAAACTGTACATAAAAACAAAGTTGTCCTCCAAAGATGGGGGGGTGGAGGTGGGCCAAAAAAAAACTTATTGTACAAGTGAAATGTTTAGTTTAATTAATCCATGATCCGTAATTCTTAACAACTGCATATAATGAAATTGAGAAACAAAGCATGGTCAAAAAGTGTTTTACCAAGCTCCCCTCTTACCTTTCCCCAAACTATCCGTCATATAACATCTGTGTGTGTGAAAAAAAGAGTGCATGTGAGCGTGCACATATGAGTGTGTGTGAAAAAAAGAGTGCATGTGTGAGCGTGCATGTATGTGAGCGTGTGAAAAAAGAGTGCATGTGAGCGTGCACGTATGAGCGTGTGTAAAAAAAGAGTGCATGTGAGTGTGCACGTATGAGTGTGTGTGAAAAAAAGAGTGCGTGTGTGAGCATGCACGTATGTGAGCGTGTGTGAAAAAAGAGTGCATGTGAGCGTGCACATATGAGTGTGTGTGAAAAAAGAGTGCATGTGTGAGCATGCGAGTGTGTGAAAAAAAGAAAAAAAGTGTGAATGTGAAAAAAAGTGCATGTGATTGTGCATGTGAGCATGCGTGTTTTTGAAAAAAATTTATAAATTAAATTTTTAATTATCACTTTGCATATTGTTATAATTTTTATAAATGTCATTTAAACTGTACATAAAACAAAGTTGTCCTCCAAAGATGGGGGGGTGGAGGTGGGCCAAAAAAAAACTTATTGTACAAGTGAAATGTTTAGTTTAATTAATCCATGATCCATAATTTTTACCAACTGCATATAATGAAATTGAGAAACAAAGCATGGTCAAAAAGTGTTTTACCAAGCTCCCCTCTTACCTTTCCCCAAACTATCCATCATATAACATCTGTGTGTGTGAAAAAAAGAGTGCATGTGAGCGTGCACGTATGAGCGTGTGTGAAAAAAGAGTGCGTGTGTGAGCATGCACGTATGTGAGCGTGTGTGAAAAAAGAGTTCATGTGAGCGTGCACGTATGTGAGCGTGTGTGAAAAAAGAGTGCATGTGAGCGTGCACGTATGAGTGTGTGTGAAAGAGTGCGTGTGTGAGCATGCACGTATGTGAGCGTGTGAAAAAAGAGTGCATGTGAGCATGCACGTATGAGTGTGTGTGAAAAAAGAGTGCGTGTGTGAGCGTGCACGTATGTGAACGTGTGTGGAAAAAAGAGTGCATGTGAGCGTGCACATATGAGTGTGTGTGAAAAAAAGAGTGCGTGTGTGAGCATGCACGTATGTGAGCGTGTGAAAAAAGAGTGCATGTGAGCGTGCACGTATGAGTGTGTGTGAAAAAAGAGTGCATGTGTGAGCATGCGAGTGTGTGAAAAAAAGAAAAAAAAGTGTGAATGTGAAAAAAAGTGCAAAGTGGTGTCCTAGAAGCGGTGAGCATCAGTGAGTGGGCCACTCCCATAGTACCGGTGCTGAAAAGAGATGGGTCAGTGCGAATCTGTGGGGATTTTAAGGTCACTGTAAACCCGGTACTGTCAGTAGAACAATACCCTTTACCCCATATCGATGATTTATTTGCCGGATTAGCAGGAGGAAAACGGTTCAGTAAGATTGACCTCTCCCAAGCTTATTTGCAGATGCCAGTAGATGAGAAGTCAAAAGAATTATTGACAATAGTGACTCACAAAGGCCTTTTTAGATATCAGCGTCTTTGTTTTGGTATTACATCAGCTCCTGCACTTTTCCAGCGTGCAATGGATCAAGTCCTCAGTGGTCTGTCCAGTGTTCAGTGTTACTTGGATGACATCCTCGTAATGGGAAAAACAGACGAGGAGCATCTGAGCAACCTGAGTGCAACGTTACAGCGTCTTCAGGACTTTGGTCTTCGAGTCCGAAAAGACAAATGTGAGTTCTTTAAGCAGTCTGTGGAGTACCTGGGGCATGTCATTGACTCTGAGGGCCTGCACAAAGCTCCATCAAAGGTGAAAGCCATTGTGGATGCCCCCGCTCCACAAAATGTCAGCCAGCTTCGCTCGTTTCTAGGGCTCTTGAATTATTACGGAAAGTTCATTAAGGACCTGGCTACAATGTTAAAACCGTTGCATGACTTACTGTGTCAGGGAAAGCAATGGAAATGGACAGAACAATGCAATCAAGCATTTATTGAAGCTAAAGAAGCATTGCTTAAATCGAAGGTTCTGACCCATTTTAACCCGAAGCTACCACTGCAGCTTGCGTGACGCTTCACCATACGGTGTGGGAGCTGTACTTTCCCACATTATGCCATCCGGAGATGACCGACCCATAGCTTTTGCTTCACGCACTTTAAATAAGGCGGAGAGGGGCTATGCCCAGATTGAGAGGGAAGCACTGGGGATCGTCTTTGGTGTAAGGAAGTTTTATCAGTACTTGTTGGGAAAGCGTTTCACGCTGCTGACTGATCACCGGCCGCTTACGACCATCTTTGGCCCTTATACTGGGATACCTTCCCTAGCTGCCAGCCGAATGCAGAGATGGGTCCTGATGTTATCAGCCCATACTTATGATATCAAGTACCGAAAGTCAGAATTGCACCACAATGCTGATGGACTTTCAAGGCTACCCCTGCCGGTGACATGTCCAGAGAGTAGCCAACAGGACATTTTCTACTTTACACAAGTGGAGGAGTCTCCAGTGACTGCTGTGCAGGTACGGAAGTGCACGCGAAAAGATCCAGTCTTGTCTGAAGTGATTGAAGTAATCACTAATGGTCATGCTGTTAAAGATGCGGCACATCTACAGCCATTCCTATCCAGAAGACTAGAACTTTCTGTTCAGTCAGGGTGTCTGCTGTGGGGAAGACGGGTTGTCATTCCATCACCCTTGAGGAAAATGGTGTTACAGCAGTTACATGTCAGTCACTGTGGAATGGTGCGGATGAAGGAGATAGCGAGAAGCTATTTCTGGTGGCCCGGCTTGGACCGGGATATCGAGGAGACAGCAAGGTCATGCGCCGCCTGCCAGAAACTCAAAAACGCACCACAGTTATCACCCTTACATCCATGGGACTGGCCAGAAACACCATGGCAGCGAATACATGTGGATTTTGCTGGTCCATTTGAAGATAAGATGTTTTTGGTGGTGGTTGATGCACACAGCAAATGGCCTGAAATAGCGGTGATGCGATCCACGACAACAGCCAAGACCATTGAGAAACTTGGGGAGATGTTTAGCCGTTTTGGCTATCCCGAGCAGCTTGTTAGTGATAACGGGCCACAGTTCATTTCACATGAGTTTGCGTCGTTTATGCAAGCCAATGGGGTGCGTCACATCAAGTCAGCTCCTTACCATCCCTCAACAAATGGTCTCGCCGAGAGAATGGTGCAAACCATGAAGCATAATGGTAATGGTTTGCACCATTGGTAAAGAGACTTTACCAATGGTAAAGTCCCATGGTAAAGAGACTTTACATCAGCGCTTACATAGGTTCTTACTGTCTTATCGAAACACCACGCATGCAACCACCAAAATGTCACCAGCAACTCTGATGTTAAGCAGATCACTTCGCACCAATTTCGAGATGTTAAAACCACCCAGTGTCAAAGAAGTTGTGCACCGTCAACAACAAGCCCAAATTGACAGACGAGCAGCAAAGGCAAAGAGCAGAATGTTCTCCCCTCGGCAACATGTTCTGGCAAGGAATTATGCTGCGGGTCCAAAATGGGTGCCAGCATCAGTCATTGCCCAGACGGGACCAGTGTCATACACGGTTCAGACATCTTCAAATGTAATGTGGAGAAGACACGCTGATCAGCTGTTGCTAGGATCTGCTCCAGAGGAAATGCCGCTCATCACGGAACCTGAGATGCCGGTATCCTCTAAAGTTTATGGGGATCAGCACCATCCGGATGAGTCGGGAGTGACTGAAGAAGAAACTCAGAAGGAGGCTGTTCCTATAACGATGCCGGCATCTGCCACTGAACGACGTTACCCCGCAAGAGAACGGCGTCCACCCGCTAGACTGACTTATTAGTTAGTACTTAACCTGCAAGATGGGGCATAATAATCCCTGTGGTTAAGTCGGGGCAAGAGCAGTCTACTCTACCCTGTAGATAGTTAAAAGAGAGAGAGAAAAAAGGACATTTTATGTAAAGGGGGAGGAATGTGATGTATTTCATACGTCATTGACACTTAAGGATACTGGCCCTTTAAGGGTGTGCAGATTCCTAGGATATGTATACTGTTTTGTTAGTTCTAATAAAAGGGAGAAGCAGGATTGGCTTCACGTAAACCGAAGGTCCGTGTCGGTCTCGTTATTATTCCGTATATCGCAGTTCACCAGCCTACTGCCGATATAACACATGTGAGCGTGCACGTATGAGTGTGTGTGAAAAAAAGAGTGCGTGTGTGAGTGTGCACGTATGTGAATGTGTGTGAAAAAAGAGTGCAAGTGAGCGTGCATGTATGAGTGTGTGTGAAAAAAAGTCGTGTGTGAGCATGCATGTATGTGAGCGTGTGAAAAAAGAGTGCATGTGAGCGTGCACGTATGAGTTTGTGTGAAAAAAGAGTGCATGTGTGAGCATGTGAGTGTGAAAAAAAGAAAAAAGTGTGAATGTGAAAAAAAGTGCATGTGATTGTGCATGTGAGCATGCGTGTTTTTGAAAAAAATTTATAAATTAAATTTTTAATTATCACTTTGCATATTGTTATAATTTTTATAAATGTCATTTAAACTGTACATAAAACAAAGTTGTCCTCCAAAGATGGGGGGGGTGGAGGTGGGCCAAAAAAAAACTTATTGTACAAGTGAAATGTTTAGTTTAATTAATCCATGATCCATAATTTTTACCAACTGCATATAATGAAATTGAGAAACAAAGCATGGTCAAAAAGTGTTTTACCAAGCTCCCCTCTTACCTTTCCCCAAACTATCCATCATATAACATCTGTGTGTGTGAAAAAAGTGCATGTGAGTGTGCAGGTATGAGTGTTGGTGAAAAAAGAGTGCGTGTGAGCGTGCACGTATGTGAACGTGTGTGAAAAAAGAGTGCATGTGAGCGTGCACATATGAGTGTGTGTGAAAAAAAGAGTGCGTGTGTGAGCATGCACGTATGTGAGCGTGTGAAAAAAGAGTGCATGTGAGCGTGCACATATGAGTGTGTGTGAAAAAAGAGTGCATGTGTGAGCATGCGAGTGTGTGAAAAAAAGAAAAAAAGTGTGAATGTGAAAAAAAGTGCATGTGATTGTGCATGTGAGCATGCGTGTTTTTGAAAAAAATTTATAAATTAAATTTTTAATTATCACTTTGCATATTGTTATAATTTTTATAAATGTCATTTAAACTGTACATAAAAACAAAGTTGTCCTCCAAAGATGGGGGGGTGGAGGTGGGCCAAAAAAAAACTTATTGTACAAGTGAAATGTTTAGTTTAATTAATCCATGATCCATAATTCTTAACAACTGCATATAATGAAATTGAGAAACAAAGCATGGTCAAAAAGTGTTTTACCAAGCTCCCCTCTTACCTTTCCCCAAACTATCCGTCATATAACATCTGTGTGTGTGAAAAAAAGAGTGCATGTGAGCGTGCATGTATGAGTGTGTGTGAAAAAAGAGTGCGTGTGTGAGCGTGCACGTATGTGAGCGTGTGAAAAAAGAGTGCATGTGAGCGTGCACGTATGAGTGTGTGTGAAAAAAGAGTGCATGTGTGAGCATGCGAGTGTGTGAAAAAAAGAAAAAAGTGTGAATGTGAAAAAAAGTGCATGTGATTGTGCATGTGAGCATGCGTGTTTTTGAAAAAAATTTATAAATTAAAGTGCGCGTGTGAGTTTGTGCGTGTGTAAAAAAAAGTGAGTGTGCGTGTGATCTTGCACATGAAAAAAGTGCGTGTTCTGTCTATTTGTTCAACGCTGAGAATCCCGGCATGATCAATGCACACTCTGCTTTACTTTGCTGTGGTCATTCGAGCTGGTTGTGTTTTTTATTTTTATTTTATATATATATATTCCCTGCCGTTCTGTCTTTTCCCTTTTTATTCTTTCTCTCCCCCTTTTCTTGGTCCACCTAACCCCAGTAATTATCACTTTGCATATTGTTATAATTTTTATAAATGTCATTTAAACTGTACATAAAAACAAAGTTGTCCTCCAAAGATGGGGGTGGAGGTGGGCCAAAAAAAAACTTAGTGTACAAGTGAAATGTTTAGTTTAATTAATCCATGATCCATAATTTTTACCAACTGCATATAATGAAATTGAGAAACAAAGCATGGTCAAAAAGTGTTTTACCAAGCTCCCCTCTTACCTTTCCCCAAACTATCCGTCATATAACATCTGTGTGTGTGAAAAAAAGAGTGCATGTGAGCGTGCACATATGAGTGTGTGTGAAAAAAAGAGTGCGTGTGTGAGCGTGCACGTATGAGCGTGTGTGAAAAAAGAGTGCATGTGAGCGTGCACGTATGTGAGCGTGTGTGAAAAAAGAGTGCATGTGAGCGTGCACGTATGTGAGCGTGTGTGAGCGTGTGTGAAAAAAGAGTGCATGTGAGCATGCACGTATGAGTGTGTGAAAAAGAGTGCATGTGTGAGCATGCACGTATGTGAGCGTGTGTGAAAAAAGAGTGCGTGTGAGTGTGCACGTATGTGAATGTGTGTGAAAAAAGAGTGCATGTGAGCGTGCACGTATGAGTGTGTGAAAAAAAGAGTGCGTGTGTGAGCATGCATGTATGTGAGCGTGTGAAAAAAGAGTGCATGTGAGCGTGCACGTATGAGTGTGTGTGAAAAGAGTGCATGTGTGAGCATGCGAGTGTGTGAAAAAAAAAGTGTGAATGTGAAAAAAAGTGAATGTGATTGTGCATGTGAGCATGCGTGTTTTTGAAAAAAATTTATAAATTAAATTTTTAATTATCACTTTGCATATTGTTATAATTTTTATAAATGTCATTTAAACTGTACATAAAAACAAAGTTGTCCTCCAAAGATGGGGGGGTGGAGGTGGGCCAAAAAAAAACTTATTGTACAAGTGAAATGTTTAGTTTAATTAATCCATGATCCGTAATTCTTAACAACTGCATATAATGAAATTGAGAAACAAAGCATGGTCAAAAAGTGTTTTACCAAGCTCCCCTCTTACCTTTCCCCAAACTATCCGTCATATAACATCTGTGTGTGTGAAAAAAAGAGTGCATGTGAGCGTGCACATATGAGTGTGTGTGAAAAAAAGAGTGCATGTGTGAGCGTGCACGTATGTGAGCGTGTGAAAAAAGAGTGCATGTGAGCGTGCACGTATGAGCGTGTGTAAAAAAAGAGTGCATGTGAGTGTGCACGTATGAGTGTGTGTGAAAAAAAGAGTGCGTGTGTGAGCATGCACGTATGTGAGCGTGTGTGAAAAAAGAGTGCATGTGAGCGTGCACATATGAGTGTGTGTGAAAAAAGAGTGCATGTGTGAGCATGCGAGTGTGTGAAAAAAAGAAAAAAAGTGTGAATGTGAAAAAAAGTGCATGTGATTGTGCATGTGAGCATGCGTGTTTTTGAAAAAAATTTATAAATTAAATTTTTAATTATCACTTTGCATATTGTTATAATTTTTATAAATGTCATTTAAACTGTACATAAAAACAAAGTTGTCCTCCAAAGATGGGGGGGTGGAGGTGGGCCAAAAAAAAACTTATTGTACAAGTGAAATGTTTAGTTTAATTAATCCATGATCCATAATTCTTAACAACTGCATATAATGAAATTGAGAAACAAAGTGTGGTCAAAAAGTGTGTTTTACCAAGCTCCCCTCTTACCTTTCCCCAAACTATCCGTCATATAACATCTGTGTGTGTGAAAAAAAGAGTGCATGTGAGCGTGCACATATGAGTGTGTGTGAAAAAAAGAGTGCGTGTGTGAGCATGCACGTATGAGCGTGTGTGAAAAAAGAGCGCATGTGAGTGTGCATGTATGAGTGTGTGAAAAAAAGAGTGCGTGTGTGAGCATGCACGTATGTGAGCGTGTGTGAAAAAAGAGTGCATGTGAGCGTGCACGTATGAGTGTGTGTGAAAAAAAGAGTGCGTGTGTGAGCATGCACGTATGTGAGCGTGTGTGAAAAAAAGTGCGTGTGTGAGCGTGCACGTATGAGCGTGTGTGAAAAAAGAGCGCATGTGAGTGTGCATGTATGAGTGTGTGAAAAAAAGAGTGCGTGTGTGAGTATGCACGTATGTGAGCGTGTGTGAAAAAAGAGTGCATGTGAGCGTGCACGTATGAGTGTGTGTGAAAAAAAGAGTGCGTGTGTGAGCATGCACGTATGTGAGCATGTGTGAAAAAAAGTGCGTGTGAGCGTGCACGTATGAGCGTGTGTGAAAAAAGAGCGCATGTGAGTGTGCATGTATGAGTGTGTGAAAAAAAGAGTGCGTGTGTGAGCATGCACGTATGTGAGCGTGTGTGAAAAAAGAGTGCATGTGAGTGTGCATGTATGAGTGTGTGAAAAAAAGAGTGCGTGTGTGAGCATGCACGTATGTGAGCGTGTGTGAAAAAAAGTGCGTGTGTGAGCGTGCACGTATGAGCGTGTGTGAAAAAAGAGCGCATGTGAGTGTGCATGTATGAGTGTGTGAAAAAAAGAGTGCGTGTGTGAGCATGCACGTATGTGAGCGTGTGTGAAAAAAGAGTGCATGTGAGCGTGCACGTATGAGTGTGTGTGAAAAAAAGAGTGCGTGTGTGAGCGTGCATGTATGTGAGCTTGTGAAAAAAGAGTGCATGTGAGCGTGCACGTATGAGTGTGTGTGAAAAAAGAGTGCATGTGTGAGCATGCGAGTGTGTGAAAAAAAGAAAAGTGTGAATGTGAAAAAAGTGCATGTGATTGTGCATGTGAGCATGCGTGTTTTTGAAAAAAAATTATAAATTAAAGTGCGCGTGTGAGTTTGTGCCTGTGTAAAAAAAAAGTGAGTGCGTGTGATCTTGCCCATGAAAAAAGTGCGTGTTCTGTCTATTTGTTCAACGCTGAGAATCCCGGCATGATCAATGCACACTCTGCTTTACTTTGCTGTGGTCATTCGAGCTGGTTGTTTTTTATTTTTATTTTATATATATATTCCCTGCCCTTCTGTCTTTTCCCTTTTTATTCTTTCTCTCCCCCTCTTTTCTTGGTCCACCTAACCCCAATAATTATCACTTTGCATATTGTTATAATTTTTATAAATGTCATTTAAACTGTACATAAAAACAAAGTTGTCCTCCAAAGATGGGGGGTGGAGGTGGGCCAAAAAAAAACTTATTGTACAAGTGAAATGTTTAGTTTAATTAATCCATGATCCATAATTCTTAACAACTGCATATAATGAAATTGAGAAACAAAGCGTGGTCAAAAAGTGTTTTACCAAGCTCCCCTCTTACCTTTCCCCAAACTATCCGTCATATAACATCTCCCCTCGTGACCAAAAACTCAGGTGCTTCATTATTCAAAAGAAAAATAAAAGGATGAAATTCAATATCACAAACCATAACACATTTCTGCATTTGACACAAAATTAAATGAACTAATAATAAATAAATTTATGCAAAATGGCTGTAACAGTGTGAGTGTGTGTGTGTGAGCATGTGCGTGTGTGAAATAAAGTGCGTATGTGAGCATGTGCGAAAAAAGAGTGCGTGTTTGAGCGTGCAGGTATGTGAGCGTGTGTGAAAAAAGTGTGTGTGTGTGAGTGTGCACGAATGTGAGCATGTGTGAAAAAAAGTGAGCGTGGACGTATGTGAGCGTATGTGAAAAAAAGTGCGTGTGAGCGTGCACATATGTAAGCGTGTGTGAAAAGAGTGCGAGTGTGAGCATGCACGTATGTGAGCGTGTGTGAAAAAGTGCGCGTGTGAGCATGTGAGTGAAAAAAAAGAAAAAACTGAGTGTGAAAAAAGTGCGCGTGTGTGTGCATGTGAGCAAGCGTGCTTTTGAAAAAAATTAATAAATTAAAGTGCACATGTGAGCGTGCACATGTGTGAGCATGCACGTATGTGAGTGTGTGTGAAAAAAGTGCATGTGTGAGCATGCACGTATGTGAGCGTGTGAAAAAAATAGTGCGCGTGTGCATGCGAATGAAAAAAAAGAAAAAAAGTGTGAGTGAAAAAAGTGAGCGTGTGTGATTGTGCATGTGAGCATGCGTGTTTTTGAAAAAAATTAATAAATTAAAGTGCACATGTGAGCATGCACGTATGTGAAAAGAGTGCGTGTGAGCGTGCACATATGTGAGCGTGTGTGAAAACAGTGCGTGTTTGAGCGTGCACATATGTGAGCGTGTGTAAAAACGAGTGCAAGTGAGCGTGCACGTATGTGAGCGTGTGTGAAAGAGTGCAAGTGAGCATGCACGTGTGTG
Source organism: Brachyhypopomus gauderio (assembly GCF_052324685.1). Taxonomy (NCBI): domain Eukaryota; kingdom Metazoa; phylum Chordata; class Actinopteri; order Gymnotiformes; family Hypopomidae; genus Brachyhypopomus; species Brachyhypopomus gauderio. Next base: position 24,435,760 of record NC_135221.1, on the reverse strand, counting down.
AATATGTGAGCGTGCGCGTGTGTGAAAATAAATACATTTTAAAAGTGCGCGTGTGATAGTGTGCGTGTGAAAAAAATGTGCATGTGTGAAAAGAGTGGGCATGTGAGAGTGTACGCGTGTGTGAAAAAAAAAGTGCATGTGAGTGTGTGAGTGTGCGTGTGAAAAAAGAAAAAGAGTGCGCATGTGTTTGTGCGTGTGAAAAAAGAGTATTAAAAAAGTGCGCGTGTGTGAAAAAAGTGTGTGAGAGTGTGATCGTGTGCATGTGTGAAAATAAATTTAAAAAGTGCGTGTGAAAAAAGCGCGTGTGTGAGTGTGTGATCGTGCGCGTGTGTGATTGTGCATGTGTGAGCGTGCGCGTGTGTGGAAAAAAAAAGTGCGCATGTGTGAGTTTACATGTGTGAGCGTGCACGTGTGTGAAAATATAGAAATTAAAAAAGTGCACGTGTGAAAAAAGCATGTGTGAAAAAGAGTGCGCATGTGAGTGTGCACGTGTGTGAAAAAAAGTGTGTGAGTGTGATTATGCGCGCATGTGATTGTACGTGTTTGACAAAATGTATTAAAGTGCGCATGTGTGAGCATGCGCGTGTGAGAGTGCGCGTGTGAGAGTGCGCATGTGTGAAAAAAAAGTGTGTGTGCGTGTGTGAATAAATAAATAAAAATATTATCAATAATAATAATAATAATAAATACCTCTTTCAAAACCCTCATCCAATGCCAAAGAGTTTTATTTTATCTTTTTTATTGTATTGTTTTTTGAACTTGAAATATAAAGGCAGGTTGAAGATATTACGTTGATTCACCGCTAATAGTTCAACGTTTGCACAATCATTTAACATTAAACGTTGTTGAAACAACAACAGACAGTATTTAAACCATATTTCAACCACATTTCAACGTTGAAGGTCGGTCGTGTGCCAGCTGGGTAATAAGAATTACATAGAGAACACATGTATATAAGTACACGCACAGATAAGAATTATTTATCATTCAAATCACTTCTTTAATGTATATCTAATTATTGTTGTCAGAGTGTTGGCATGTTAACATCTATGTGTTGAATGAGCTAAACTCATATATGAGCTGAACCCCTCCCTGATTGGGTCTGGAGTGGTGGCGGTGTGATTTGTTCTGTTTTCAAGCAACAGGAAAATGCACACATGCATCAGTCCATTACAACCACAGTTTGCTGTGTGAATTCCTGAACAGATGACGAACCACTTGCAGAAAGAAAACCACATTCCAAAACATGCAACACCAGCCTTGACATGCGTCCTGCAGCACACTAATATTCCAGAGTTCAACTATAATGAAGAAAAAATTATTTTCATAACAACCACATCCTATGCCCCATACACTACCCAATTAAGTCAGCCTTAGGTCAGCTGACTGATTCAACTTAAAATATAAATGTTTTTATATTCATAATTTGGAGAAGTTGATAGGGATGATAGGGATATAGGGAGTTTTTCCTCGCCACTGTCGCCTTTGGCTTGCTCATTAGGGATCTGGACCCATATGATTGTAAAGCTGCTTTGTGACATGTGTTGTGAAAAGCGCTATATAAATAAATTTGACTTTGACAAGATCTCTGGGTATATATGCATTTGATCTGATGCAATCTTGTAGCCAATGTGTTCATATAACAAGAATAAAATTATTCTACATGTGACACCCTCAAATTGTTGTCACATTTGGGGTATGTATTTTATTGGGATAGTGAGAAATTGTTATTAGTGTTGCACGGTATACTGATACTAGATCAGTATTGCGATACTTCGTAATTCAAAATGGTACAATACCCAAGTTGCTTAGTATCGGTGCTATAGGACTGAGTGCGTTTTTTTTTTTAAAGAGCAGAATTTCCAAAGAGTGCCACACGGGGGCAGTGTGCGCATACAGCAGTGCAGCGCTTGCCTCCTCTCTGCAAAATAAGCAGAAAACGTGTAGGATGGCTGCTAATCAGGCATGAAAATGGGTCAGGGGTTAAAAAGGTGAGAAGACTGGGGGGCGTGGCATGTGACGTCATGGGGATACGGCGACGGGGCGTTGAAATGTGGGGGGGGCGTTGACATGTGACGTCATGGGGATATGGCGACGGGGCGTTGACATGTGGGGGGGGGCGTTGACATGTGACGTCATGGGGATACGGCGACAGGGGGAGGGGGGTGGCTGCTGGTGTACGGGGGTACAGCGACAGGTGATGCCAAATATTACGGAGCCCGTAAGGTGACATCATGTAAAAAATATAATAACGCGTGGCCACGACTTGGGTGCGAACGACTTACTAACGCGTGCGAACGAGATAATTAACGCGTGCGAACAAGATAATTAAGTATTATTTTATATAAAACCAGGTTTACCTTCCTTGGGCAGTCAGTTCGCGAACATCCCTGGGATCTGCTTGTTTTGCTGTGAAAAAATAAACTTTGGTGCCGTGTGTGAAAGGCGACATTAGTATCTCGTTCCCACGCGTTAATAAGTCGTGGCCACGCGTTACGTGTCACCTTACGGGCTTATAGTAAAATCCATTAAAAAATTTTTTTTTGACTGTCTTGTCAATGGATTCAGCCTGCTTCGTTGAAAGGAGATCGAATTCCACTTGCAGGGCCATACGTTTTCTCTGTTTATCATCTGAGGGTTTGCAACTGTGTTGCCTATCAATTATTAGAATTTCATCTGTTATTTCTCTGAGACGTGCTGTTCTAATTTTGTTCTTGTTAGCACAATATGAGATTGTTTGCCCCCTAAGTAGAGTAGAGTAGAGTAGAGTAGAATTTATTGTCATTGTATATGATACAACGAGATTCTGATTGGTACCTCTTAGTCACATAACAAGATAACATATAACACATAACAGTGCGAGACAACATATATACATAAAAACATTTGACTAGTCTGTCGGAACAGATACTGATACAGGTTTATATCAGCAGCATGGTGTAGGTGAGGCAGTTATGGCATGATGGTATGACTGTTTTGATTATGTGACATGGTATAACTGTATTTACATTATGTATGGTATTAAAGTATTATAACTAAACTAAAAAGAAATATATATATATATATATATATATATATATATATATATATATTAATAGCAGCAATACAAATTTTGGGCGCAAAGTTGCAAGTGAGAGATTATATATTACAAAAACCAGAAAAGTTGGCACGTTGTGTAAATTGTAAATAAAAACAGAATACAATGACTTGCAAATCTTTTTCAACCCATATTCAGCTGACAATATATTTAATGTTCGAACGGAGAAACTTTATTTTGTTTTGCAAATAACCATTAACTTAGAATTCAATGGCAGCAACACATTGCAAAAAAGTTGGCACAGGGACATTTTTACCACTGTGTTACATCGCCTTTCCTTTTAACAACACTCAGTTAACGTTTGGGAACTGAGGAGACCAATTTTTGAAGCTTTTCAGGTGGAATTCTTCCCCATTCTTGCTTGATGTACAGCTTAAGTTGTTCAACAGTCTGGGGTCTCCGTTGTCGTATTTTATGCTTCATAATGCGCCACACATTTTCAATGGGGGACAGGTCTGGACTGCAGGCAGGCCAGGGGAGGACCCGCACTCTTTTGCTACGAAGCCACGCTGTTGTAACACGTGCAGAATGTGGCTTGGCATTGTCTTGCTGAAATAAGCAGGGGCGTCCATGAAAAAGACGTCGCTTGGATGGCAGCATATGTTGCTCCAAAACCTGTATGTACCTTTCAGCATTAATGGTGCCTTCACAGATATGTAAGTTACCCATGCCTTGGGCACTAATGCACCCCCATACCATCACAGATGCTGGCTTTTGAACTTTGCGCCTATAACAGTCCCGATGGTTCTTTTCCTCTTTGGTCCGTAAGACACGACGTCCACAGTTTCCAAAGACAATTTGAAATGTGGACTCATCAGACCACAGAACACTTTTCCACTTTGCATCAGTCCATCTCAGATGAGCTCGGGCCCAGCAAAGCTGGCGGCATTTCTGGATCTTGTTGATAAATGGCTTTTGCTTTGCATAGTAGAGCTTTAACTTGCACTTACAGATGTAGCGACGAACTGTAGTTACTGACAGTGGTTTTCTGAAGTATTCCTGAGCCCATGTGGTGATATCCTTTACACACTGATGTCGGTTTTTGATGCAGTACCGCCTGAGGGATCGAAGGTCACGGGCATTCAATGTTGGTTTTCGGCCTTGCCCCTTACGTGTAGTGATTTCTCCAGATCCTCGGAACCTTTTGATGATATTACAGACCGTAGATGGTGAAATTCCTAAATTCCTTGCAATAGCTCGTTGAGAAGTTGTTCTTGAACTGCTCGACAATTTGCCCACGCATTTGTTCACAAAGTGGTGACCCTCGCCCCATCCTTCTATGTGAATGACTGAGCATGTCAAGGAAGCTGCTTTTATACCCAATCATGGCACCCACCTGTTCCCAATTAGCATGTTCACCTGTGGGATATTCCAAATAAGTGTTTGATGAGCATTCCTCAAATTTCTCTGTCTTCTTTGTCACTTGTGCCAGTTTTTTTGAAACATGTTGCAGGCATCAAATTCCAAATGAGCTAATAATTGCAAAAAATAACAAAGTTTACCAGTTCGAACGTTAAGTATGTGGTCTTTGCAGTGTGTTCAATTGCATATAGGTTGAAAATGATTTGCAAGTCATTGTATTCTGTTTTTATTTACGATTTACACAACGTGCCAACTTTTCTGGTTTTGGGTTTTGTATTATATTATATTAATAGTGTAGTGCAATAGGTCCTAAAGGTTCGGGTTTGCAGGGGGAGTGATGGATGTTACAGCTCTGGGAAAGAAGCTGTTCCTCAGCCTGTTTGTCCGGGTTATTATTGTCCTATATCTTTGTCCTGAAGGTAGAGGAAAACAAAGAGATGGTGTCCTGGGTGGGTGGGGTCCTTGATAATGTTGCTGGCTTTTTTATGAAGGCGGCCAGCATACACAGAGTCCAGATCTGTGAGTGGACTTCCTATGATTCTCTGCGCTGTTCTGACCACCCGGGTCAGGTCCTTTCTCTCTTGTGCTGTACAGCTGGAATACCATACAGTCATGCAGAGACAAAGGACGCTCTCGATTGTGCTGGTGTATAAGTTCACAAGCAGTTGTGAGGGGAGTCCAGACTACTTTAGTTTCCTCAGAAAGAAATGTATTTGATGGGCCTTCTTTATGAGGTGTGAGGTATTTAGAGTCCAGGTGAGATCCGCTGTGATGTGGAGTCCGAGGTATTTAATGCTGTGCACCCGTTCCACTTCATCTCCATCTAGGAGTAGAGGGGCGTGTGCGGTTCTTTTAACTGTCCTGTAGTCCATGATGATTTCTTTAGTTTTGGTGGTGTTCAGAGCTAGGTTGTTGTCTGAGCACCACCGTGCCAGGTGCTGAATCTCCTCTCTGTAGTGAGTTTCATCGTTGTTGGAGATGCAGCCTATCACTACGGTGTCGTCAGTGTACTTCACAAATGTGTTGGAGGCATGGATGGGGCTGCAGTCATGGGTGAAAAGTGTGAAGTGTGCGCGCCAACAGCGACTCCACCCACATTGTGGTGGTCCACCATTGTAATGGAAACACAACGCGACCTTACCGTTCCGTTGCGAATCGATCCGTATCGAACCGTACCGCGCCAAGCAGGCCCTAGTGGAAATGCGCCATTTGATCCATGAGCACAGTGAGGGGGACAGGACAGTCCTAGGTTGTAGTTTGGCCACCAGCTTGTGAGGGATTATTGTATATATATATATATATATATATATATATATATATATATATATATATATATATATATATATATATGCTTTAAGTGATTCCCACACTGTTGAAGATATTTCGGGGGATTGATTGACACTAAGAAAAAATGCAATCTCAGATGAAATGAATGTACTGTGTATGTCTCCTCTGACAGGAGTAGTGGATTCAGTCTCCAGAGCCGTAGGTCTAATCGTGTATTTGGAATATTCATTTTCATAGTCAAGGGGCCGTGATCTGAGATGACTATAGCTCCATACCCACATTCTGATACATATGGTAAAAGACGTCTATCCTGATAAAAATAATCAATGCGAGAGTAAGTTCCGTGTACCGGAGAGAAACAAAAAAGAGTATGCCTTAGTTGTGGGGTTCTGAAATTGCCACACATCAGCAGCACCGTATGTTTCAAGGAAGTGTTGATTAGCATTTGCAGATTTAGATATGGGAATTTTTTTGGATGAACTTCGATCTACAGTTGTGAAGAGTACACAGTTCATATCACCACCAAGAATAAGGTGGTGAGAGTCCATGTTCGGCAGATGTGAGAAGAGTTTAGTAAAAAATTCAGGACTGTCCCAATTTGGTGCATATATGTTGACTAATATAACTGGCAGTGAATAGAGTTCACCACAATTATGTAACGCCCTGCCGTATCAGCATCAATACTCTCCACATTAAAGAGTGTGTTTTTGTTAATTAGTATGGCTGCCCCTCTAGCCTTTGAACCAAAATTGGAGTGATATATCTGCCCTGCCCAACCCCTCTCCAATCGGAAATGGTAAATGCGTCTCCTGTAGGAATGCAACATCTGCCTTCAGTTGCCTTAAATGTGTGAAAACCTTTTTACGTTTAAGTGGATGATTAAGTGACTTTACATTCCAGCTCACAAAGTTGACTAAGCAGCCCTCACCTCTCTTGTGAATATTAGTAGTAGTCATGTTGTGACGATCGCGGGACTGCGAAAGACGAGGCACAGATTCACTTTAATGAGTTTTACAAATAGGGTGACAGCGCACAAATAACGAATAAACACACAACGTGGACTGACTCAAACAAAGACGAGCACGGGACACTGAGCGAACGCACACTAAATAGACAGACCACATAATCCCCACGTGATGTCGAGACGAGCCACAGGTGAAACTGATTAACACACGGACACAACCACACCCACGAAGATACACAGACGCAGACGACATAAACACACGCCCAAAGGAGAGAGTCAGGGGCTGTACCGTAACAGAACCCCCCACCAAGGGCACTACCCATCCCGGGGTGCCAACAGAACTGAATGCCCCGAACCCACGCCGATGGGCGGATCTGGAGCCTTCAGTCCTGTGTCTGGGAGATGACCGCCCTCGGTGGAGAATCCGCCACGAACAGCCTAAAACACCCTCCCTGGGAAGACAGGGGAAAACACATTAGACCCAACAAACGGAACGTTCACAAACACATACACAGGAACATTAATAAACAGAGGCACAAAAGGGAAAATGGGATTCGGGACACACACGGGGACGGACATGAACACAGGAAAACGGAGCCAGGCTTCGTGCCTGGATGATGGCTGTCAGGAACGAAAACGCTCCGGGAGCTGCTGGTGGGGGTAAGAACACTCCCACCAGCAGTCGGAGTACTCCGAGGGGCCGGGCTCCCTTCCTCCTCCTCAAACTCGCGATCCAAGCACTCGGACGGAGGTTGGCTGTCCTCCTCCTCCCTACCATAACACTCTGTAGGCGCAGAGTAATCGGATGGTGGAGGACTGATGTCGTTCTCCTCCTCCTCACTGTAGTAGATGGTGGGGTTGGAATACATAGACGGTGGCGGGCTGACGTCCTCCTCTCCCTTTATGTCGCCTTCAGTGGGAGCGGAGTACAGGGACGGCGCATGACTGGCTTCACCGTCCGTCTCTTCCTCTTCCGATTCGTCACTCCCGAATTCGCATTCGGGAGGAGTCGTAGCCACCATTCCCGCATACACTACTGGTGGGTCCTCCTTGCCATCCTCCAAGTCTGTCAGGGGGAGGACTCCTCTCTCAGGGGGAGGAGACCCTCTCTCCATGCAGCCTGAAAGAAGAGGTCCTCTCTCCTCTCCTCTTCGGGGTGTGCCAGGGTCAGAGGGCTGTGCCTCTCACTCCACACCCTCTGTGCGGCCAGCTGGTGGCATTCTGCTTCCGCCTCCGTCTCGGCCGCCTGAACTAGACACAGCAGGCTCGCGCAAACGGGGTCCTGCTGCATCTCCACCACTGGCACCTGTGCGTCACGGCGACGTGCAGGGGAAGAGGCGTGATGGTGTCTGCTCGCTCTCTTCCCCTTCTTGGCGCGGGACGCACAGCCTGGCATGTCTTGGTCGGCTCGTCTTTCTGTGACGCTCGCAGGACTGCGAAAGACGAGGCACAGATTCAACGTCGAACGTCACTTTAATGAGTTTTACAAATAGCGGGACAGCGCACAAATAACGAATAAACACACAATGTGGACTGACTCTGACTGTGGAAGACGAGCACGGGACACTGAGCGAACGCACACTAAATAGACAGACCACATAATCCCCACGTGATGACGAGACGAGCCACAGGTGAAACTGATTAACACACGGACACAACCACACCCACGAAGATACACAGACGCAGACGACATAAACACACGCCCAAAGGAGAGGGTCAAGGGCTGTGCCGTAACACATGTGAAATATATGGGATCTCTAACTTAGGATCAGGCCCGTTGACAGTCTTGCTAGGGCCCGGGACAAGAAAGTTTAATGTGCCCCCCCCCCTCCCCCCGGCGCACGTCATTTGAATTTCGTCATTTGACAATCCTTCTGTTAGGTCATATAGTATATAATATAGCCACACATCAAAGCTGTTTCTGACAGCTGATTGGTTTATACTTGACGCACGAAAATGACGTAATCGCAGTGGCACCGCCCGTGTGCGAGGGCCTCGCGCACTGTCCATTCGCGAGGTCGTGCACCTCTTGACTTTTGTAACTTCGCGCGTGACGCGCTTCAGCGCAATGAACAAAGTCATGTTTGCAGGGTTCATACACCTTTATGTGGAATTAAAGCACTTGTACTTCACTTTAAAGGTCCATTTCAATATTTTCCAGTACGTTAAACTTAATTAAGTTAAATATTTATACATATACTCGAAATAATTAGCTTTTTATCACATTATTTAATGGTTGTTTATTTTCAAAATGCCCAATCTTAACATCTTCACGAGAACTGTTCAGTCAGACAGCTATTTGTTGTGAAATGAAGTAGTTACAATTTCAAGCATTTTCAAGTACTTTAGCCTAAATTCCAGCACTTTTCAAACCTGGAACACAATGCAACATTAAAATTCGTCAGGTAAATGTTTTTCCTTTCTTTTCTGCGCTCCAGATTTCTGTATATACTTTAACTATCCACCACTGTATTTCCCGCTGTTGTGCGGGTACCAGCCGGTTACGGTCGGTGCTGGATCAAACCATTTTCAGTGGGAGGCGGGGGTGTATGCACTTAATGGAAAATATGCAGATAGGTAAAAAAAAACATATATTTTAGCCATTGAGTTTATTTTGAGTACAGAATTTTATATTAATGAAAGATTTCAAGATTATTAAAAAAATTATAGACTTTAAATAAAAAATAAATTGATGGGCCCTTTGATGGGCCCCCCTGGCCCTGGGGCCCGGGACAACAGACCCCCCCTGTCGACGGGGCTGCTTAGGATTAATGGGTATGCATGGAAAAAAATAAGTATATAAAGTGAAACTAACATCTGGTAAATTGAATCAAAACAGAGAATAGATGAATAGATAATGCCTGGTAAGCACCCTCAATTAACGCTAAAACAAACAAAAACAGCGTTAAACCTAAACCTATCAAAAACAAATCCACACATTTATGGATGGGATACACCACTCCAGTACATCCCACCAAACTTCTGAGAAAGTTTTCAATCAACAAACATATTAAAATAATCTTCAAATATAACTGCGCTATACATAATTATTAAAGAACATGAAGTGTTAATCGGTCATAGTCCAAACGAAAATATATATGACAGTAATAGCAAAACATACTGCATTATATAGGAACATATAGTCTACGTAAAATGTTTATGACCCCACTTCAGTCTTTCATGAATGTCCTTATTTATAAAGCAAACCTTCAGTCTTCAGTAACCGGGAGAACTTTATTCCTTACATAGTCCATTGCTTTAGCGCAGGCGTGTTACAGCTGCTTGTAAAGCGACCACTTCATCAGTCCAGATTGATAATCCACCCTCCATTTCTTTAACGGTGGTTTTCACTTGATCAATTTCGACGTGCGTCGCCATTTTAAAGTTCGTCAGCTCCAATCTTACAGCCTGCAGTTCAGTTTTGAGAGTGTGCCCCGACATATTACCAAAACTTTTATTGCACAAGTTTTACTGATGTTTTATCTGATCCGAGGGTTATGTACACGTGTGTGTTGCACTAATTAAAAATTTTGGGTGAAGTCTGCTTCGGAATCAAGCCTGATCTTTTCGGGGAGAACCCTGGTCTCTTCAGAGTGTATACCGTCGTGGAGTCGCGTCTACCCCAAGGCACATCCCCACAAATGGTGGCAGCGAAGAAGTCTTGTAAGTTTGTAGAAGTAAGGAGCAGGAGACGGCTCGTACAAGTAACAAATTCAAGACAACCCCGTTATTGAAAGGATGGCTCCAAAGAGACCTCCTGTAGTGCACAGCACAGACCAGAATAACCCAAGGACGGAGGAGGACGATATGGTGAGTCGACAAGTGGAGATAACGCCAAGCGACTCAGGCAAAGACATTGAGCATGTATGCAGTATGCTACAAAGTTTCATCACGGACCAGAGGGCTAAAGATGAGCACATGCGAAGTGAAACAGCAAAAAATTTACAACGGTGGCGCACAATGCAGCATCAGTTCAATCCGATACAGGAAGAAGGGCAAAGAAGGCACATTGAAAGCGGACATGTAGCCGGGGAAAGTGGTGCGTTGTACGAAGTGACATAGTCCCAAATTCTTATACTGCCGGCGGAGGACGGAGAGGAGTTTCAGAATTCCCGCACCAGCATCAACCTTGCACGAGCGTGATATGGCCAACTCCAAGAATGCCAATGCTCAAAGATACAGATGATATAGAACATTTGATGACTACGTTCGAGCAGATGGCTCAGGCATCTAAGTGGCCGATAGGAAGCTGGGCCATACACTGTTAAGGATTTGATGTGTGAAAACATGCTAAGATATATTTAAACTACAATACTCGAGTATTATGTAATCTATTTAAGTAGATTGGCCTTAAAGTATTAATCATATATTAATTACTTTATGTTTTGTTTACATTACTTTATTGATCAAGTTGTTTGTTCTTAAGATTGATCAAGTGTTTGTTATTAAGAATATCTGTGCAAGTGCTGGTGTGCCTTTCCTAAAACTGAGTGTTTGCAGTTTGCTAAAAGTGGAATGTGAAACAGGAGTCCTCTCTGTCCCGATTTGGTAAGGTCAAGCAAGAGACCACGCTTCCAGAAAAAGGGAAACAGCTGTAGGTTTTGACATGATAAATGTTCACCTCTTTTACCTGACAAGGGGGATGCCATAGGAGCGTATATATTGAGGGAGAAGAGGGCAGATGTCAGAGCTACACTCTCGATGACATGACTAGCGTGTCTCTTCTGTGTACTCTCAGGGTACCCTTTTTAATATTCCATTATTATTGCTTGATTGTATTAGCTTTAATAAATAATTAAAAGACACAAGACTGGTGACGTTCTTATTTGCATTAAACGGATGCGCTGTGCTAAGAAAGAGTGGTAGCACAACAACACCTAGTCCCACTGCTAGATGGCAAAGCCCGAGCAGCTTACGTCGCCATGGACGCTGACGACACAGGCGACTATAGTAAAATCAAACAGGCAATCCTAAAGAAGTACAAAATAAATAAGGAGATCTACCGCCAAAGGTTCAGAGATTGTACGGTCCAGGATGACGAAACTCCGAGGGAACTATTCACCAGGCTTAAGTCGCTATACGAAAAGTGGATGATACCAAATGAAAAAATGAAAGTAGAGATCAGAGAAACAATTATCTTGGAACAATACCTGAGCATGGTGAGTCCCGAGTTAAGACGCTGGATTGTCGAGAGGAGCCCATCGTCTGCAGAAGAGGCGGTGGAAATGGCAGAAGCGTTCGCGGCGGCGAGACTGGCTGACAGAGAGTTCAAGTTGGGGAATCCCAACAAACAACGCCACCGCTTTGAGCCAGGTAGGCCTGAAGGTATGGCTAGGGGTGGTCCAAATGGGCAGAGTAGCAAAGCTGCCGTGCAAAGGCATTGGCGTGATACCAATAGGAAGCCAGAGAGGGACAGAAACGTGATTGTAAACCTTTTTTTACAAAGTCTTTAAATGTTTCAATTGCAATCAACTCGGACATAAGATAAATGTATGCCCATTATTGCAGAGTTCAGCTCGGTTGTGTTATTCCCCTAGAAGAGAGAATAGCTTTAAACCGGTAGCGGATACGAAGGAGAGTCTGGTGGATGTAAAAATAAACAACAAAACGGTTAAAGCCCTGATAGATACAGGCGCTAGTCAGACATTGGTGTCGGCAAAATGTGTGCAAAACCTTCACATAAAACGAGAGCCTAAGCTCAGAGTGAAATGTATACATGGGAAGCAACAAACCTACCCGACAGCGGAGGTTGACATTGAAATAAACGGGCAAATGTACCGATTGAATGTCGGCATCCTAGAACAAATACCGTATACTGTGGTTCTGGGGAGAGACTTACCAATTTTGATAGACTTATTAGCATCGAGTCAAAAAATGGCAGAAGTGTTTGTAGTTACCAGAGGAAGAGCGTGGCGAGAGGGCCAGCGGAACAGTTATGGGTGAGAGCAGTGGGAGAGGAGGAAGAGCATGAAGAGCAGTATTTTCCTAGTATAGGAGAGGCCAGTACCCCTCTTGATCTGTCACACCTCAACACTCAACAACAAGAAGAGCTTATGAGCATAATTCCACCAAACCTCTTTAAAGACGAGCCGGGCAGAACAAGCATCATGCAACATAACATCCTGCTGAAAACCGGATCCACTCAGACAGACGAATTGCAGAGTGCCAGCACGCCTGATTCTGGACTTAATGAGGGAAGTACAAAGTATGCTAGAGCTGGGGGTGATAGAACCGTCAAAGAGTGAGTGGTGTAGTCCTGTGGTGCTGGTGCCCAAGAAAGACGGGGGCCTACGATTCTGCATAGACCTCTCTAAGCTCAATGCCGTGTCTGCTTTCAATCCGTACCCCATGCCAAGAGCAGATTAACTGATTGAACAGCTAGGAAGAGCAAAATTTCGTACAACACTGGACTTGTGCAAGAGATACTGGCAAGTGCCACTCAGCGATACAGTCCGTGAACTGACTGCCTTTCAAGTAGGGCTGAACGATTAATTGCATTTGCGATAATCTCGCGATATTTTAATATGCGATTCTCTAATCGCACAGGCTGCGATTTAAACTGGTCACGTGACTTGGGAGCAAGCCGAGCCGAGGACGAACGGAGCAAACCCGAGCAGGAGGCAGGGAGGTGGAGAAGTGAAGTTAACACAGCGCACTTTAACTTGTTGCACAATGGCTTCAGGCTCGACAGAAGCTGACAACTGAAAGTCTAAAGGTGGAAACATACTTGCTGTTTGCCCATGCGTTCGCGTACACAACCGGCTGCCTATGTGCAACAATACTAGCCTATGTGCAACGCGTGAAACTGGAGACGTCCACTAGAGGGAAGAACGTAGAAAGGGCTTCGGTATTTTAACGATGCAAACATGGCAACACTCGAGGAGATTAGCTTTTGGGTAATTTTACGGTCACGGCAGAAAAAACGACGACAGCGATCCCTTCGTAGGTGGTATGTAAGGCCGTTAAATCAAAGACGTTGTGAGAATGGCGAGTTTGTGTCGTTGCATATCGTTGTGTCCATCTTGATGCTGGTTAGCGGCTACACTGCCCCTAGCGGTTTTGTGTGTATTGCACCTCGCGTATGCGTCGCGTTAACTTTTGGAGGACGTGCAAGACCTACGCGCCAAACCGACGCAGGATACGCGAAGCAGCCATGATGCGTACGCGAACGCGTAGTTAACAGCAAGTATGTTTCCAGCTTAATACCAAAGAGGGGCAACACATAAGTTGTGTGAAATTACTTTGGCTTTAAAAAAGATGCTGCTCAACGTCAGGTACCCTGCAAAACGCGCCTTGCTACTGTTGCTATGACGCGATGTAACACTACAAACCTTCTTCAGCATTAAAAAAACACCACAAAGCCTCGTATGATATTTATAAGGCTAAAGTGCCAACGACCAGTGCTGCCTCTTCAAATACGCCAAAGTATTTCTCTGCGCTTATACAGCCTTAGTATGCGGTGAGCAGCGAAATACCGTAAAATCATGCATATAGGCGCAATAAGATTTAAAGCACGGATGAATTGCAAAAGCGCGGATAGCTTGACCACGGTCCAGCAGACAGGGTTCACTGACCGAACCTTTTGAAAGTGTAACTCCTTATGGATATAATTGGAAGCGGCACGCTGAAATAACTCGGGCAGTAATGGAGTTCATAGTGAAAGACATATGCCCGTTAATATTAGTGAACAAACCCGGCTTCATGGCTTTGTTAAACACACTGGATATGCACTACTAAATGCTCTCACGCACATATTTTAGCCAAGTTGCTATACCTGCAGAGTATCACGCATTGAGCGTCAAAGACTAAAAAGTTACTAGTTCGCTCTGGCGCCATCCACAGGCGATTGATCGATCGCGATATAATAATAATTACCCCCCCCCCCCCCCCCGCTCAACAAATTACGTTACGTGTCACCCCAACAACAAATTATGTTCGCCACCCAGTCCAGGTTCAAGTCTCACTCCAGAGAGACTTGAGGCAGGCCTGACAGTCAATCCATCTAAGTGCTGTCTAGCAAGAGATACTGTTTCATACCTGGGTTATGTCCTAGGAGGTGGTGTAATATGTCCACGGGTTGACAAGGTGGAGGCGGTCAGGAGAACACCAGTTCCAACCACAAAGAGACGGGTGAGATCCTTTTTAGGTCTTGTTGGCTGGTACCGGAGATTTTTCCCAGACTTCTCCAATAGAGCGGCACCACTGACTAATTTGACCAAAAAGGACATGCCTCAAAAGGTAAAATGGACAGAGGAATGTGATGTTGCCTTTAACGATCTCAAACAGTGTTTGTGTGCAGAGCCAGTTCTGTGAAGCCCTGACTTCGAGAAGCAGTTCGTGGTCCAGACAGATGCATCGGGTCATGGCCTGGGGGCAGTGCTGCTTCAAGGGGATGCTGATGCACGGAGACCAATTCTGTTTTATTAGTAGGAAGCTGTTTCCAAGGGAGATGAACTATTCAACGGTGGAGAAAGAGGCTCTAGCTGTGAAGTGGGCCCTCGATTCTCTGAAATACTACCTGATGGGGTCTGATTTCATCTTAGAGACTGACCATTGTGCACTGCAGTGGATGCAGAAGATGAAAGACACCAATGCACGGATTACCCGGTGGTATTTGTCTCTACAACCTTTTAAGTTTCAGGTGCGGTACCGGAAGGGAACTCAAAATGTGCCTGCGGAATTCCTCTCACGTCCCTCTACCGAGTGACTAGCTGAAGGGGGGGTGTGTGTAATGGGGTCAGAGACGTGACCCATCACCTGGACTGCGTGTATGAGTATGCACATGTATGTAGATGGAATAACTCACCAGATGTCCTGTGTCCTCAGGGGAGGAGGGCTGTCTTCCAAGGCTTCCCTGGTGCTGGCCGGTAGAGCCCACGGTCGGCAGCAGAAGGGGGGAGACGGGTCCTACTGATCCTGTAGGAGGAGGACAGGAAAAGACAGGAAGTCATAATCATGCAGAACGTGATGTTTAACAAATAATAGCATACTATCATGTTTGTGTATATTGTAGATGTTCCAACAGGCGACACATGTGGTCCCGCTCCAAGATGTTGGTAGAGCCTAACAAGGTTGGGGGCGGGGCTACTTGTTTAAAAGCCGAACAGAAGATCTATCAAGTGGCGAGTGTGCCCCGACATATTGCCAAAACTTTTATTGCACAAGTTTTACTGATGTTTTATCTGATCCGAGGGTTATGTACACGTGTGTGTGTTGCACTAATTAAAAATTTTGGGTGAAGTCTGCTTCGGAATCAAGCCTGATCTTTTCGGGGAGAACCCTGATCTCTTCAGAGTGTATACCGTCATGGAGTCGCATCTACCCCAAGGCACATCCCCACAGAATCAATGAACATAATCATAAACTTCAACATCTTGTTTATTTTTCCACCAGTCTACTACACAGACCAATAGATGAGTGCAGAAAACGGAGCAAACCGTCAGAACACTGGAAATTCTGACCAAAATGTTGTTTAATTTTGGGAGTTTTGCTCAGGATATTGGAAGAATAAGAAGAACTGAAGT
Organism: Brachyhypopomus gauderio; assembly: GCF_052324685.1. Lineage (NCBI taxonomy): Eukaryota > Metazoa > Chordata > Actinopteri > Gymnotiformes > Hypopomidae > Brachyhypopomus > Brachyhypopomus gauderio. Next base: position 24,419,526 of record NC_135221.1, on the reverse strand, counting down.
AAATCAGAAGATGTTTTTAATACCATTTTAGATGGTAGACTTTCTTTAATTTACCAGCCCTCTGCCACAGGCATCTCCATAGTGCCTAGAAGTGGTCTTCTGCATGCATTCATCATCTATAATATGAGCTGTCACACCAAGATCATTCTTGTTGCTAACAGAGGTCCAGTGACAGTGGTGGACGAAGTACACCAATTATGTACTTGAGTAAAAGTACAGTTACCTTGCATTGAATATTACTCAAGTAAAAGTAAAAGTATTCACCTCAATTTTTTACTTGAGTAGAAGTACAAAAGTATCTGCCTTCAAAAATACTTAAGTATTAAAAGTAAAAGTAAAAACCTTTTTTTTCTTAGCGTCACATCAAAACCCCTAGGCCTACTCGACCAAAAGGTGAACAGGAAACAGTGCCTTACATTTGCCTAGCAAACACAAAATACACAAAACTAGCCTATATTATCCTCACAACATTCATCTCCAAACTTTATCCATATTAATAATTCACACTAGAAAGGTAGACAAGTGGACAAACCGTTTAATATTAAAACATAATTCACCACCAAACAGAACAATAATTTCGAACCGGCCACTTCAGTCCTAGCGTGAGACACACGCATTGACTGTCTTTACCAGAGACCATTTTCACTCGCACTACACTTCACATACATCCGATTTCTCACACTGAAAAAAATCTAGTTTATTTTCCTCTGATCTACATTTATGATTCAATGAGTTACTAGTTCGCTGTGGCGCCAACCACTGGCGATCGATCGCGACATAATACTTAATTTGTGTCCAACAATTTACACTCGCCGCCACCCCCCCCCCCCCCCCCCCGCCAACATTTTACACACATGCCGCCGCCCCGCCCCCCAACCCTGATAATAATAATTTTAATAATAATTTTAATAATTTTGCTTCGCTCATATTTACTTGCCTTCGCCTCCCTCATAGGAATAAATTGCAAAGTTCGCTTCGCTTGGCCAAATTCGCGTGTATGTGTCCCCGGCTTTAACGTTTGATGTGGGAGTCTCCTGTGTTAAACTGGCGCTTAGCATCTCCACAGATTGCAATTCGGGTACTAGCACACTGCTTTGGATAAAAGCATCTGTTAAATGTAGTGTACTTCAATGTGATATAATTAACAGGGGTATATAAACCTACTAATCTAATGGTGAACTTACTTTGATGTGTTTTTTCAAGTTTGACAGCGAGTTCCTAAATGATGACAGCGATGTGTTCTTCGGAATGCAGAGGAGGAATACGAATAATTCTTCTTTTCGAGGAATACAAACACTTCGGCTAAATAAGGCCGGGGTGTTGAGGGAAGACATCTGTCGCAGCCATGTCAGATACTCAGCCATTTAGCGTACAAATCTTAATCTCTTACTGAGCGCTGATTGGTTATAGTCTGTGACATGGTACACTTTTACCTTTCGGTATTTTATTAAACGTTTATTTAAAAATGAAAAAGGAACGAGATGTTTCTGTAAATGTAACGAAGTGAAAAGTACAAATTTTCGCTTTGAAATGTAGTGAAGTAAAAGTATAAAGTCTTACCAAATAAAAGTACTTGAGTAAAGTACAGATACATGGAAATGTTACTTAAGTACAGTAACGAATTACATTTACTTAGTTACTGTCCACCACTGTCCAGTGATCCCCAATCAGAGCCACATTTGTAGCGCTCTTCACAATAACCTGTTTTACTTCCCTTTCCTCATCATAAAGCTGCTGGATTTTCTTCAACATTGTCTTTCTGGACGGCAGTTCGTAACTTGCATCAGTTGACGCAATTTGTAAGCCTTTATCTTTGACCACAGAGAGCGAACAACACTGCAAATAATGTGACGCGTCATGTATAAACGCCTCTGCCGCTCGCGGCGACGTGTGCGGAGTCACGAAAGTTTAATCCAGTCTTAATGGTCCAATGAAGGTCATTTAAGAACCAGGACATTTCCTCACTTAAAAAAACCCCGGGACAGGATGTGAAATACGGACATGTCCCGGGAAATACGGACATTTAGTCACCCTATCGTACTAGGAATACATTTAGCAGCTAAGTTATCATTACTGACCTGTGCGTTAGCCCCAACATGTTTCGCGTTGAGGTGGTAACGAAGGGTGGAAGTGCTCCTGTGATAAGCGAACTCCTTCCTGCATAAAGTGCAAATAACACTATTTTTGTTTGTACTTCCAGCTGGAAGTTTCTTATATTTAAATTTCCCATCCACCAGCGTAGCCTCTTCAGTCATCTCCATCATGCTCATCTCAGTGGCGGCCTATGACAAATATCTCAGGGAGGGCAATTGTTCTGATGACATCCAAGGTGACCATTTCAATGGGTAAATAAAAAAAACAGTGACTTAACCAATGAAAATATAATCATAAATATATATTTATCTTTACATTATAGACTACAGTATTTGTACACCGATATATCTTGTAAATATCTTGCTTAAAGCTCTACAATGACTTAAATCTGAAACTAGGACTACTAAATATTAGATCCCTGTCATCTAAAGCATTGCTTGTTAATGAAATGATTACCGATCATGATCTATGCATGCTTTGCTTGACGGAAACCTGGACCCGACCAGACGACTATATGGCCCTAAATGAAGCTTCTCCCTCTGGCTATAGATATGTCCATAACCCCCGTCCAAATGGTCGAGGAGGTGGGGTCGCCACAATATATGACTGATATAGGCATTTCTCAAAAATTTGGCTTCAAGTTTAATTCTTTTGAACACCTCATCCTCACTGTATCAAATGTTTCAAATTTAACAAGCAACAAAGTGTCACAGTCGTTTATGTTAATTACTATTTACGGCCCCCCTGGTTCATACTCTGAGTTCTTGCAGGAGTTTTCAGACTTCCTGTCTCATGTAGTGCTATCAGCCGATAAGGTGATTATAGTGGGTGATTTTAATATCCATTTTGAAAATCGGTGTGACTCTTTTAGCATTTATTTTCAAGCAATTCTTGATTCAATGGGTATCACTCAGAATGTGGTGGGTCCTACGCATAACTGTAGTCATACTTTAGACTTGGTCTTGTCATTTGGTATTGACATATCCAGTTTAGCAATTCTTCCTCAGAGTGAGGCTGTTTCTGACCACAGCCTCATAACATATGAGTTGTGTTTAACTGACTGTGTTCATCGGCCACCCCGCTATCAAATTAAACGAGCTATAACACCCAGCACCATAGCCGCGCTCACTGATATTTTACCGGGTCTGACAAACACTGATCCACTTGTAGCTCCGGAAGGACAAGAGCGTTTCACCGAGCACATCGAGACTTCCCTTCGTACAGCTTTAAACAAAGTTGCACCACTACGATATAAGAGAGCCACGGAGAGAAGAATAGTGCCATGGTACAATGAGCACACGCGTAGCCTCAAACGAGCCGCGCGGATCCTGGAACGTAAATGGCGAAATATGAAGTTAGAAGTGTATAGACTATCATGGAAAAGCAGCCTTATTGAATATAAGCATGCCCTCCATATGGCAAAGTCCTTATACTTATCGGCCTTAATAGAAAAACATAAAAACAATTCAGGACTCCTTTTTAAAACTGTTTCCAGCCTTACGAGGAGTCATGAACAAAACAATTATCTTATTCCACTAGAGTGTAGCAGTAACAATTTTATGAAATTCTTTAATGATAAGATTGATAAAATTAGGGAAAACATTAGTAGTGCTATCTCAGAGCCTGTCAACATGCCAATGCACCTTGACAGCTGTCTGGTCAGCTCTGATGCCCTGTTAGAGTCCTTCTCCCCAATTGGTCGTGAGGAGCTTATTTCACTGGTGAAATCTGCTAAACCCTCCACATGCATACTAGATGCTGTACCAACCCATCTACTTAAAGAATTACTGCACAGCAATGTAGAACCGTTGCTTACTATAATAAATTATTCTCTGAGCCTGGGCTACGTTCCCAGTTCATTTAAACTTGCAGTCATCAAGCCGCTAATTAAAAAACCTGGTCTTAACCCCCAAAAACTGTCCAACTATAGGCCAATTTCTAATCTGTCATTCATATCCAAAATTTTAGAGAAAGTAGTTTCTTCACAACTCTCTTCCTTCTTACAGACAGAACATGTCTTAGAGCAGGTATCACCAAATGGCGGACCGCGGTCCGGATCCGGACCCGAACGCCGTCCTGTCCGGACCCAATCACATTCCTGATTAACTGGATACGGACCCAAATGCCAAAAAAATTTTAACGGGAGACTATATTTTAAACCGGAGAATTTATTTTCAGACGAGTGTTACGTTCACACCACCCATTTGAGTGTTACGTTCGCCACCCCCCCCGCTCAACAACTTTCGTTCCGTTCGCCACCGCGGACCCGGACCTAAGGTCTGAGCTATCTGCCAAAAATGGACCGCGGAAAGATTTAATTGATTACCCCTGTCTTAGAGTTATTTCAGTCTGGATTTAGAGCTCATCACAGCACTGAAACAGCACTAACTAAAGTACTGAATGATCTCTTAATATCCTCTGATAAAGGACACATTTCGTTTCTCATACTGCTAGACCTCAGTGCTGCTTTTGACACCATTGATCATAATATTCTACTTAATAGACTGGAGACACTCATTGGCATAAGAGGTCAAGCACTCTCCTGGTTCAGGTCCTACCTGACAGATCGTTACCAATTTGTGCTAGTAAATAACGAATGCTCTGAGCATTCTAAAGTAAAGTATGGTGTCCCACAAGGATCTGTACTGGGCCCCATATTATTCTCATTATATATGCTACCACTGGGCACTATCATTCGTAGGCATGGTATTAGCTTCCATTGCTACGCAGATGATACTCAGTTGTATATATCTTCTAATCCAGATGATACCACCACAACTCTCAAGATTGAGAACTGCGTCCAGGATATTAAAAACTGGATGGCGTCTAATTTTCTTAAACTAAATTCTGACAAGACTGAGGTACTGATTCTTGGGCCTAAAGCTGTTAGAAGCAATTGGGCTGATATTCCCCTTACCCTAGATGGTTTTTCAGTAACACCAAAATCTACTGCAAAATGTTTAGGTGTCACTATTGATTCTGATCTTTCATTTGACACACATGTATGCAATGTCACTAAGGCTGCCTTTTTCCATTTACGTAATATTGCCAAGCTGAGACACTAACTTTCATTAGCTGATGCAGAGAAGCTAGTTCATGCTTTTGTCTCGTCGAGATTGGACTACTGTAATGGTCTTCTAATTGGATGCTCTAAACAGTCCATAAAGAAGCTACAACTTGTACAAAATGCCGCAGCTAGAGTCCTAACCAAGGCTAGGAAATTCGATCATATTAGTCCCACTCTCGCCGCACTACACTGGCTGCCGATTAAATATCGCATTGAATTTAAAGTTCTCCTGTTAACCTATAAGGCGTTAAATGGTCTTGCCCCACAATATCTGAGTGAACTCATTGATTACTACAACCCATCTCGCCCTTTGCGCTCCCAAAATGCTGGATTTCTCGTAGTTCCAAAAATTAGTAAAACTACAGCCGGAGGCAGAGCTTTCTCTTTTAAAGCCCCTCAATTATGGAATAGCCTTCCGGCTCCAATCCGAGACTCTGACACAGTTCCAATCTTTAAATCTAGATTTAAGACTCACCTGTTTAGTCAAGCCTGTTTTGGAAAGCAATGTCTCAGTGAGCCCTCATGCCTGTGGTCACCTCTGAACCCCTCCCTTTAGTTATGCTGCTATAGATTAGTCTGCCGGAGCCACATGCTGATCACTGGCACGTGAACTACGTACATTTAAATCAACGGTGGTTTAAATTCATGTCCACTCAGTCTGTATTATCTATCTTCTTGCATGGCTCTACCCAAGACGATTGGATACAGGCACCTGCAGGCACCTGGGGGATGGTCTGGCTGCCGGTGGATGTGCTGATACCGGGGTTCACCTGGGGAGTAACACTGCAGTCGGAGCCTACAATACCAGCATCACTGCTCCGACACGGAATGAAAGCCTGGCATTCATCAACAGACATTTACAGTGACAATATCAAAACCCAGAACTTTCAATTCTACCTTTTACCTAGTCTGATTGTGTGAATTATGTGTGACTTGTGTATTTGTGTGTTAACGGGCCGCCCAATGGAGGATGGGTTCCCTTTTGAGTCTTGGTTCTCCCGAGGTTTCTTCCTATTCCCCACCATCATAGGGAGTTTTTCCTCGCCACTGTCGCCTTTGGCTTGCTCATTAGGGTTCTGGACCCATAGTATTGTTAACCTTGTAAATCCTGTAAAGCTGCTTTGCGACAACTTGAGTTGTTAAAAGCGCTATACAAATAAACTTTGACTTGAAACTTTGAACGATTAACTGTGGTCAACAAAAATTGTTATCTCTCAATTTGCCCTCATAAACAACTTTAAACATGAAGAGATTTACCATTAATTAAAAGTGAATCTTTCCCACTCACAATAATTTCTGTATTCCTCAGACAGCATTTTAGTTTAGATGTTATGCTGCATTCAAGTGGAAGTCGGGCAGTAGATTTCTCCGAGGTGAAACTCGTTCACGCGACTTGCTCGCGTTCATGTGGTTTGTGTGTGTGAAATGAAAGAAAAACGGAGGCTGTCGAACATTTGTTTGTCGTTTGGCTAATCATCAGTTTTAGCAAATAAGAATCCACATACACTGAAAGACAACAGATATAGCTACTGAGAAATGCAGTAGCATTGTCTCATCAGCAAATATAGCTAGGCTACTGAAATGAAAATTTTACCTAGTTACTAAATGGTTTAATGTTTTATTTTAGACTATGTAATGTACACGATACTTAACAGTAGCTGTCACTATTCATAACTGTTTATAGGTATGTGAACAAAATTTTAAATAATGCTATTCTGTCAGCAAAACATTAGCTGTTGATTTTAGTTTTTGAAAACAAATGCAGCAAAAAATATGTGTTGATAATAGAGGTTTAAAAATAACGTTAATTTTGGAATTAGCGTATGAATTGTACATCATTATTTAGCATCTTACTGTTAATGTAATGTTCAGCCATTTTGGAAATAGCGTTTACGTCACAATTCGGCCAGTTCGTGCTGCATCGAAAATCTCCATGTGTCCGACTTCAGCTTCCGACATCAGAGGGTGTTCATGTCGTGCCCTCTGGTGGGAAACTCGGTTTTCCCATAAAACCGACACAACTTGAATGCAGCATTAGAATATAAATGGGCAATAGCATTAAGGATGAAGCAGAATGCAGGGAGAGCAGAACAGTTTCGCGAAAATCCCCGGTTATATTCTTATCCTCCCTGTTGTAGTATTCTGGGTATAGCCAGGAATACACCGGTTAATGATGTAATCAAGATGTGCCAGAGTGCGACAGTTCTAACTACAATAAAGAGTTGGCGGCACATGCACGCCAGACAGCGACCGAAGCACATTGTCTGTGTCTTATTAGATCCATTCAGTGAACCTTACATGGTGTCAGAGTTAAGTGCACATCAACCTGCCGACGGAAGATGGACAGCACAGGTGTCCCCACGCCATGGATGGACTGGGACTCGTCGAACCTGCCTGACGCATGGAGAAAGTTTCGCCAACATGTGGAGCTTATGTTTTCTGGTCCGCTAGCCTCCAGAGAAGAGGAGGAAAAATGTAGCTACTTGCTATTGTGGGTCGGCGAGAAGGGTCGCGACGTGTTCAACACATGGACTTTTGCAGCGGATGAAAGGAAACTGCTAACTACATACTATGACAGGTTTGAAGCGTATGTAACACCAAAAGCAAACCCCATTTTTGCACGATATAAATTTCATGAAAAGATGCAAGAGAATAGTGAGAGTTTTGACCAGTTTGTGACTGAGCTAAGGCTACTGGTGAAAGATTGTGGTTACCCCAACGGCGATGAGATGGTCCGAGACCGAATTGTTTTCGGCATAAACTCGCCAAGAATACGTGAAAAGTTACTCTGCTACGGCCCAGGCCTCACGCTTGAAAATGCTATTGACATTGCACGCTCACATGAGTTGTCGCAACAGCAGCTAAAGACGATGGTCTTCCCTGCTGCTAACCAGGCTGGCCAATCCGTGCATGCAGTCAACAGATGGACAGATAAAGCAGCACACGCGCGCCATGGACACAAAGTAGCCGGCGAAGCTGACGGTGACCGTGCGGTGAGAAGCAAGGAGTGCGGCGTGTGCGGCCGAGCACACAGTCGCACAGAGGACTGTCCAGCAAAAGGACGACAATGCAACAAATGTAAGAAATTTTACCATTTTGCTAAAGTCTGTAGGGCACGTACACAACAAAAACAGACAACATTCAAGTCAAAGAAAGTGCACACCGTGTCAGACTGCAAAGAAGAGTCACCACCTGAGCTGTTTATTGATAGTATAACAAAGCTACATGCAAACACAGCCAGGGAACAGGCATTTGCAGAGATAGAAATAGGCAAAGCAAGGCATAGGCGCTCAGGCTAATGTTATACCAGCAGACACATTCCACAGAATGTTTGGAGATGTGAGGTTAGGCTCACCAGACGGTTACATATCAGGATACGGGGGACAGAGGCTTAAAGTCAAGGGAGCCTGCAGACACAAAGAAAAAACAATCATGTTGGACTTTGACATTGTGGATGTCGAAAATGCCCCTGCAGTCTTGGGAATGAGAGCATGTTTAAATTTAAACATAGTCAAGCTCGTACACATCATCCAGGCACAGCCAGAAACACATGCAAGCATCACAGAAGAGTTTGCAGACGTGTTCAAGGGCATTGGGCTGTTTCCTGGTGAGTGCGTCCTCCACCTCAAGCCTACAGTCACACCTGTAGTGTGTCCGCCTCGCCGCATCCCATACGCTCTCCGTAGCAGGCTCAAAGATGAACTGGATAAAATGGAAAAAATGGACATTATCACAAAGGTGACAGAACCAACTGATTGGGTAAACGCCTTAGTGGCAGTGGAAAAGCCAAAGACAGGAAAACTCAGGGTATGCCTTGTTCCCCGCCCCCTGAACAAAGCCATCCAAAGATTGACGCATCCAAATGCGGCTTAGGAGCCGTGTTGCTACAAGAAGAGAAACCAGTCGGATACGCATCTAAAGCACTAAATGAAACTGAAGGAAACTACGCCCAGATAGAACAGGAGCTTTATGCAGTGCTTTTCGGATGCAAGCGGTTTCATCAATACCTGTATGGTCGTCAGGTGGTTGTCGAATCGGACCACAAGCCACTGGAGTCAATCATGCGGAAGCCTCTAGCAGCGGCTCCCCCAAGACTCCAGCGCATGATACTGCTACAATAGTTAACAACAATAAGAGTTGGCGGCACATGCACGCCAGACAGCGACCGAAGCACATTGTCTGTGTCTTATTAGATCCGTTCAGTGAACCTTACACCTGTGTGGACACTTCACTTGTTTGATGTTGAAATTTGGTCTCGGTGGCCCTAATTCCTTAGTTGTTAGTTTATCTTGATTATTACGATGACAGAATGGCACTTGTCTTAATGAAATGATTGAGTTGTTCTGAGTTGACGGAACGCTGGCCGTGTTGAGCAGATTATTTCCCTACGTTACGTCTGACTCAAGCACGTAAGGGCACGCCCTCCCGGAACCCATAGACATTGCATTGCAGCGCCTACACTTTAGAAAAAAACATTTAATATGAGAGTCTACGAGAGCAGTCGGAGCGATTTTCAGTTAGACTCAAATCGCCCCAAAAGGGGCGATACTAGAGGGAATGCACCTCAACGCTGATTGGACTCAGAGGCAAGAGACGCTGTCCAGAACAGACATAGCTAGTTAAATACCGTGATAGAATGTGAGAGAAATAAAAACTTCTTTTTCATCCTTTCGTGGTGCGTCGCCCAATCGCCCTAATGAACAAACCGCCCCTGGCTCATCTTATTGTGCGTCCATTTAATCTGTATGCCTGGAACTCGTGCACTGAGAATCATTCCATGGTGCAAAAGTGTCTCATGCGTTAAAATGCGTTAATTTTTTTAGTTTGTTAATTTTCCTGTAATTAATTAATCGAAATTAACGCGTTAAAGTCCCACCACTAATATATATATATATATATATATATATATATATATATATATATATATATATATATATATATATATATATATTAGGGGTGGGCATAGATTATTTTTTTAAATCTAGATTAATCTCACTGAAATCTTGAAATTAATCTAGATTAATCTAGATTAATCTATATTAAAATGGCTCATATGCGTGCTACCCAAGTAATGACTAAAAGTCCGTTTTTGAGATAGGGTTTCTTAATACAGAGGGTGCATTACACCAGGGGCTCATCTCCTGTTTCCAAAATGCATCAATGAGGAAGCTGTTCTACTTTGATACTTGAAGAAAAAAACAAAAAAAAATTGTAAGCCTACATACTGTACATTAAAAGGGGTTGATAACATGTTTATTCAGCTAAACATGATATTTGAAATCTAAGCTAACATTTAGTACATTTAACCTCATGGACGTAATTTGGGGGGGACTTTTTCAAAAGCCGGTGTTACGGTCAATTCAGTTCCCCCTGTTCCCCCCAAACGGCGCATGCGCGAAATCAACGAAATCACGCATTAGTCTGCTGCTGGGTTATCGCCTTTACTCGATGTGTACACGTTATTATTCGGGTTGGTTTTGTTTCTCTAGCTAAAGTTAACTTTGTGTGCTTTTGAATAACTGTGCTGTAAAGCTCAGGTGTTTTAGCAGAGGATTAAATGTACAAAAATTACTCCGATGTTTAATTGTTTACGCTACTTTTTCAGCCTCTTGCATTTTTTAGTTCACTTGCATGCTAGCAAGATTTAATGCGTTTTTTTAAACTATTTAAATTATTTATTGAAACATAAAGAGACGTGTATTGTTCACACTTTAAAGGTTGATTTTTAACAGACTTATTTGTTGTTTGCTGTGTCCTGGATGTTCTACAGCCTAAAAGGACTTTTGTCTAAATACAAATAAAAATGTATTACACGACAAATGTTATCGCATTTGGCTTCACGCAATATTTAAATCACTTGAGCATGTGGTATATTGTTTTTGCTTTACAGAGCAAGTTTTATCCAATGCACAGTGCTTTTACACTAAGAACAAAGGGGGAACGGATTTAACCGGAGCCCTGTGAAAAATGGTTCCCCCCTCTTAAATGACAGACAGTGTACATGTAAGGCACAAAAAGTAGAGTGGGTGTGTATTTGACTCTTATCCTTGTAAATAACAAGTTTTATTCACTGCACAGTGCTTTTACACTAAGAACACAGGGGGAACGGATTTAACCGGAGCCCTGTGAAGAACGGTTCCCCCCTCTTAAATGACAGACAGTGTACATGTAAGGCACAACAATAAAGGTGGGGTTATATTTGACTCTTATCCTTGTATATAACAAGTTTTATCCAATGCACAGTGCTTTTACACTAAGAACAAAGGGGGAACGGATTTAACCGGAGCCCTGTGAAAAATGGTTCCCCCCTCTTAAATGACAGACAGTGTACATGTAAGGCACAAAAAGTAGAGTGGGTGTGTATTTGACTCTTATCCTTGTAAATAACAAGTTTTATTCACTGCACAGTGCTTTTACACTAAGAACACAGGGGGAACGGATTTAACCGGAGCCCTGTGAAGAACGGTTCCCCCCTCTTAAATGACAGACAGTGTACATGTAAGGCACAACAATAAAGGTGGGGTTATATTTGACTCTTATCCTTGTATATAACAAGTTTTATCCACTGCCCAGTGCCTTTACACTAAGAACACAGGGGGAACGGATTTAACCGGAGCCCTGTGAAAAATGGTTCCCCCCTCTTAAATGACAGAAAGTGTACATGTAAGGCACAAAAAGTAGAGTGGGTGTGTATTTGACTCTTATCCTTGTAAATAACAAGTTTTATTCACTGCACAGTGCTTTTACACTAAGAACACAGGGGGAACGGATTTAACCGGAGCCCTGTGAAAAATGGTTCCCCCCTCTTAAATGACAGAAAGTGTACATGTAAGGCACAACAATTAAGGTGGGGGTGTATTTGACTATCATCCTTGTATATAACAAGTTTTATTCACTGCACAGTGCCTTTACACTAAGAACACAGGGGGAACGGATTTTACCAGAGCCCTGTGAAAAATGGTTCCCCCCTCTTAAATGACAGACAGTGTACATGTAAGGCACAACAATAAAGGTGGGGTTATATTTGACTCTTATCCTTGTATATAACAAGTTTTATTCACTGCACAGTGCCTTTACACTAAGAACACAGGGGGAACGGATTTTACCAGAGCCCTGTGAAAAATGGTTCCCCACTCTTGAATGACAGACAGTGTACATGTAAGGCACAACAATAAAGGTGGGGTTATATTTGACTCTTATCCTTGTATATAACAAGTTTTATTCACTGCACAGTGCTTTTACACTAAGAACACAAGGGGAACGGATTTTTCCAGAGCCCTGTGAAAAATGGTTCCCCCCTCTTAAATGACAGACAGTGTACATGTAAGGCACAACAATAAAGGTGGGGTTATATTTGACTCTTATCCTTGTATATAACAAGTTTTATTCACTGCACAGTGCTTTTACACTAAGAACACAGGGGGAACGGATTTTACCAGAGCCCTGTGAAAAATGGTTCCCCCCTCTTAAATGACAGACAGTGTACATGTAAGGCACAACAATAAAGGTGGGGTTATATTTGACTCTTATCCTTGTATATAACAAGTTTTATCCACTGCCCAGTGCCTTTACACTAAGAACACAGGGGGAACGGATTTTACCAGAGCCCTGTGAAAAATGGTTCCCCCCTCTTAAATGACAGAAAATGTACATGTAAGGCACAACAATTAAGGTGGGGGTGTATTTGACTATCATCCTTGTATATAACAGGTTTTATTCACTGCACAGTGCTTTTACACTAAGAACACAGGGGGAACGGATTTAACCGGAGCCCTGTGAAAAATGGTTCCCCCCTCTTAAATGACAGAAAGTGTACATGTAAGGCACAAAAAGTAGAGTGGGTGTGTATTTGACTCTTATCCTTGTAAATAACAAGTTTTATTCACTGCACAGTGCTTTTACACTAAGAACACAGGGGGAACGGATTTAACCGGAGCCCTGTGAAAAATGGTTCCCCCCTCTTAAATGATAGAAAGTGTACATGTAAGGCACAACAATTAAGGTGGGGTTATATTTGACTCTTATCCTTGTATATAACAAGTTTTATCCACTGCACAGTGCTTTTACACTAAGAACACAGGGGGAACGGATTTAACCGGAGCCCTGTGAAAAATGGTTCCCCCCTTTTAAATGACAGAAAGTGTACATGTAAGGCACAACAATAAAGGTGGGGTTATATTTGACTCTTATCCTTGTATATAACAGGTTTTATTCACTGCACAGTGCTTTTACACTAAGAACACAAGGGGAACGGATTTAACCGGAGCCCTGTGAGAAATGGTTCCCCCCCTTGTAAATGACAGAAAATGTTTTTTAAGGCACAAAAAGTAGAGTGGGTGTGTATTTGACTCTTATCCTTGTAAATAACAAGTTTTATCCACTGCACAGTGCTTTTACAGTAAGAACACAGGGGGAACGGATTTAACTGGAGCCCTGTGAAAAATGGTTCCCCCTTGAGTAGCCTATTATACTTAGGAATTAGGAATATTTAAAGTACTAGTGTTTGTCACGCCAACGCTCAAGTTGAGGCTACGTCAAGAAAGGTTCTTCATCCAAGGGAAGACGCATTCTGAGGTAATTTTGCTCTTTTTTAGTCAATTTATCCGCCCCATTTCCAGGATAAATTAATATTAATATTTTTTTGCTGATTGGCAATTAGGCCTATAGCACACGTATAATATAAACCGAGTGTCTTGCTAGCGTGTAACACGTGTAGAATTGCATAATGTAGCCTACAGTTTATGCTATTTGATGCTATATATTTGACAGAATGGACCCGACACAGTACGATACTTTATTGAACTACAAAACTTGTGGAAAGTATCCAGACAACATAACAAAGTCAGAAAAGTACATCATTCGTCGACGCGCGCATCAGTATGTCGTCCAGGGTAAGACATGGGCTAACTTACATATGTATTTTTACAAATTTTGTTTCATGTAAGATGTATATTATCGCTATTTAACTGTCAAAGATAAATCATGATGGGGCAAAATGTCAACCTCCATCAGTGCTAACATTAGGAAGTTACCTCATAAGCATTTATAATTATCCATATTAGATTGCTGCTAATATTTTTAATCCATATCTCACAAGCTACTAGCAATTGAATTGTATGCTGTGTCTTATGTTATGTAGATGGAGTACTGTTTTATATTCGCTACAAAAACACAGAAAGGGAAACCAAAGTGAAGGTGGTTAGAGATGCTGCAGGAGCTGACAGCATTTTTAAAGAATTTCATGCAAGTGATGCAGGTGGACATAGTGGCAATGAGAAAACTAAAGATGCCATATCATCTCGATATTATTGGCCTGGAATGACAGTTGACATCAACAACTGGGTGAGTTTTGCTGATAGTGTTCATAATTAAATACTCTTTAACAGTAACTTTTGTTAAATAATTGTTCTATTAACTTGTAATAAATATGACAGATAATGTCAGCTCTATAATTAAGCTCCCTTGATAAAGATTGGCTTAACAAAAGTTTAGTTATCTGTTTGTCAAATCTTGACTGAACCCCCAGACAATTCTGAGGTAGTCTGCATTCACACCTTTACCTGATTACTGATTGCATATACTTTTTACCAATAACCAATTACCAATAACATCAACACTACATAAACTTACAAGTTCTTCACCATAGCTTGATTGACGAGCTTGATCTAATACTCCACTGCGTCCTGTGTGACACTGGTGGCATCATGGAGCAAATGGGAGGTGGACGCATACGCAGAGAAGAGCGAGATCTATTGACCCATGTAAAAATATAAACATGCCATGGTCAAATCTGACAAAGACACATAGAGATTTAGACATACTAAACAAAGTACAACTTAATAAGTAAACTTTACCATAAACACAGAGACACCTGTGCTGTATAGAGAACAAAGACCAGCAAACAAGAAAGACAAAACAATGGGTTTAAATACACCAAGGACAACAAGGAACACCTGGTTACAATAATGAGGGTTTACAAAGCACAAGGAGGGACTACTGACAGAAGTCACATGGCTACATAAACAAAACATGACTGACAGGTGGAGGCGGGGCCGGGCTTGACATCATGCCTATACCAAGGGTGTTATTCTCCATTCAAGTTTTCTGCTTAGATTGTTCCTTTAGTTTGTTTCTTTAATAAACCTGTACACACTGAAGGCCTAAAAAACGAATTGTTACTTAATGTAATTTATGACAAATTCTTTAAATAATTAACACTTTTAGCTTTTAATTCACATATAATAATACATATGTAACAGGGTGACAGAAGCAGCAGACGTGGAATATGGTGCCGTGGAATCTTTAATGTCCATAGCACAGCAATAACAATCAGACTCAAGTGAAGCTAAGTAAAGCCACACGCACACAGCGCTGGGCTAGAGACACAGGCGCATAAGGCGCCAAGTCTGTAACTTGGCAGCCGGGAGGAAGACAGCGAAAGACGATGCAATCAGGCACGCTCCTCTATGCTCAAGGAAAGCACAGCATTGGCGTGCTGGACCTGTGGGCTAAAGAAGGGGGTGAGTCAGATGAGCGACAGGTGCTGGTGATTAACGTGTAGGGAGGTGAACTGGGAAGGGGGAGTGACTTTGTGAGTGGCTGGCCCGGCCTACTGTTACAACATATATGGACATAAATGGATGCAGACCACACATACACACACCTGAAGGGAGGGGTCAGGTCAGGTGCTGTACTGTGACATGTTTTATGTTTTATTCCCCAGTATTTATGAAGTTTCCCAATAATTATGAAGTTAATTCTGTCCCTTATATGATGTAATGAAATAACTTTATCATGTTCAACATATGGAATAATAAGATATAAAACAGATTTTTTATTTGCAGATTAAACAGTGTTCTGCATGCCAGACGAACAGACCTATCAAGCACCAGGAAGAGTACATTCCAATAATTGTATGTTTTTCTTTTATTATTATTATTACTGTATGTTTGTTGTTGTGTGTTCTATTACTATTATTATATTATCATTAGCTGCTGTTGTTTTCTGTGTTATTTGTTGTCATTATAGAATAGTATTAGAATCCACAGAATTGCTAATTTGATTGACTGCATATTTTGTTTTAGGTGACTGAACCATGGGAATTGTTAGGCATGGACCTGATAGGAAAACTGTCACTAACTAAAAATGGAAACCAGTACATATGTGTGATTATAGATTACTTTACAAAGTGGGTTGAGGCTTATGCACTTGCCTCAAAAACAGCAGAGGTTGTCACAGCTTGCATTGTGCAAACGATTTATCGGTTTGGGACGCCAAAGAGGATACTAACAGATCAAGGGAGGGAATTCGTTAACCAGGTTTGCATTTTGTATTTGTTCTTCTATGATATTGAAATATCACCCCCGGCCACTTCATTAGGTACACCTTCCTTGTGTCTACACTCACTATCCATTTTATCAGCTCCACTTCCCATATAGAAGCACATTGTAGTTCTGCAATCAAAGACTGTAGTACACCTATTTATGTGTGTACTTTGTTACCCTGTTCTTCAATGGTCTAGTCCTTCATCAGCAGTCAACATGGAGCTGATAAAAAGATGGACAATGAAAGAAGTGCACACAATGAAGTAGGCCAATTTGTTTATAGAACTAACAGTCACCAATTACATTCTCTAGATCAACAAAGAAGTCTGTGAGTTGTTTGACATAAAACGCAGCCTGTGCTCACCGTACCATCCACAAACGAATGGATTAGTCGAACAAATGAATGGCACAATACAGAGGTATGTTGGATTAATTAAACATCTTTAAAAGTATGCACTGCTTTACCCACACAATGGCACCAACCAGATCACCACAGACCAGGTGTTATGTGGGTGGTGGATCATTCTCAGCACTACAGTGACACTGACAAAGTGGTAATGTGTGTCAATGTGTGTTGTGCTGGTACAAGTGGTCACTGCAGAATGGTCCATCAACCAAAACTATCCAGCCAACAACATTTTGTGTGTAGTGTTCTGTGGTGTAAAAAAGACCACTGATTAAGACTAGATCAGTTACACAATCTACTCGACAACATAAGCTTTAGTCTCCAACTATCAGGTAGACAATGTAGGAGAATCTCAGAGTGGACAGTAAGTGGACACAGTGTTTAAAAAATCCAGCAGCACAACACACACCAACACACCACCACGTTCGTGTTACTGCAGTGCTGAGAATGATCAACCACCCATGATCAAACACATTATACCTGCTCTGAGGGGGTCCGGACATTTTGTGATTGTGGCAAAGTTCTATCTAATAAAGAATCCAGTGTGTGTACATTATGCCACTAACACAGCATTATGTTTCAGTTGTACTGTTGTTAAAACAGACGAGATTACAAAAACTGTAACATGCTGTCATTGTATTAAAAATTCCTTTTTCAGGATCCTAGGAAAACTGTGCAAGGACAAACCGGACACATGGGACAAATACCTTGATGCTGTGCTTTTTAATGTCAGAACAAAAAAACAACTGACAACACAGTTTTCACCTTTCTATCTCATGTTTGGACGGGAGGCACGCTACTTTTCAGAAGTGCCAGAATCTTTCAATGTGAGTATATGCACTGTTCTGTTTTATTTGAACTAATGTCTTGTAATTGTTAATCAGTTTTTAAAAAGTAAATTGTATAGGAGTCACATTACTTTGTGTCTTCTCTGAAACTGTCCACATTGTTTTATTGCCTAGGTCAATAAAACTGTAGAAGATGTGCTCCAGACAGAGATTCTGAACCCTGCCATACAGTTGCAGGACAGGGTCTATGAAACAGTCAAAAGAAACATGGAAGTTGCAAGGCACAAAGTGAGAGCAAGAAAGGAAGGTTCCAGGGCTGTTTCACACACCTTCACAGTTGGGGAAAAGGTTCTCAGGAGGAACATCAGAAGTCAGCAGAGGAAAGGAGGAAAATTAGACAGGGATTTTCTTGGTCCCTATACTATTATGTCCTTACAAGGCAAAAGTGCAGATTTAGTTAATGATAAAGGTGTCACTTTTCCAAAAATTAATCTGGACCACTTGATGCCATTTGTGGAGGAGGAAACACGCATTCCTCACAGGCTCCAAAGGCTTCCATCCCATGATTCAGCACCTGAGTGTCCTTTATCTGTCCCGGCAGTTGAGACTCTGACACTTCATGTTCTAGCTGTGAAGAGCACAGAGCCTACTGTCACAGCTGTAAGGAGCACAGAGCCTCCTGTCACAGCTGTAAAGAGCACAGAGCCTCCTGTCACAGCTGTAAAGAGCACAGAGCCTCCTGTCACAGCTGTAAGGAGCACAGAGCCTCCTTTTTCAGAAAATGAGATCCTGGAATCTCCTGCTCTGACAGCAAAAAGCACAGCACCTGCTGTCCCTGCAGTTGGAAGAGTGGCATCTATGGTCACACATCACTGTGATCTAGAGAGTAGTAAGTTGAATCTTAAAAAATATTGTTATTTATGTAACAGTTATTTATTTCCTTTTTACACAGTTTTATAATGTCCAGAATAAACACAATGTCTCATATTTAACTTTTTTTTTGTTCACAATTTTGGCAGGCATTGATGCGGTTTGGTCTGGCAGAAGTGGTTGTGTACTGATGGCCAAAGTTGGGCCATATAAAGTGTTTGATATGGACATTGCACGTCTTGCACCAGGAAAGGAACTGGAGAGTGAGGTACAGAACTTGTCATTTGAAGTCTAAGAAACAACAGTACACATATATCATTAGTGCTTTAGTGATTTCTTTTCCACATGGAACTAAATTGCAGAGATGTGTGCAAACGTGTTCCATGTATTCAAGTCTTATTAATTAATAGTTTTTTATTTTTTATTGATATATAATTTTAAATTGATATTATCCATGTGTATACTTTGACGTCTACTTACAAAATTGTGAGAAAAGAATTTCACTTGCACTGTGATTCGTTCCATTAATATTAACTTCGTTAACGTCTAATTTCTTTTTTGCTGTTCTATGTAGTTTCTAGCTTGCTAATCTCATTCGCCTATATTTATCAAATTTATCAGTGTAAAAATACTAATCAAGGGTAAACTAACAGCTTCTCTATAACACTGCATACAATTACATGAACTGAATACACATGTTCTTAGATAAGTATTCTTACTCTGAAATCACCGATAAACGAGGGCCCTTGTCCTTACAACTAGAGGTGTTTCCAGAAAGAGAATGGAATCTGTCAAACTTAAATTCATATTCTGATTGATAATGTATTTGTTAATAAGTTCAAATGCGTGCAGTTACTGTTATTTTACTCTAATCATTATTTCACATTATTCAATTTATATTTAGTTGTTATAGAGAAAATAAAATATGCACTTGCATTATACTTCCACTGACCACATTATACACCCACTGACCACTTTATACTTCCACTGACCACATTATACACCCACTGACCACTTTATACACCCACTGACTGTGACGTTGGCGTCGGAGAGACGGACGAGACACGAGTCCGATGGTTTACGCACAATCACTTCTTTAATGCAACAGATAAACATGAACACAGCACACAACGTGCAGACTTAGACAACGACGAGCACAGGACACTGCGCGAGTGCACATTAAATAGACAAATCACATTAGCCCCACGTGATTACGAGACAGGTCACAGGTGAGACTTATTAATCACACGACATAACCCTATACACGGAGTTTCACAGACGCAGACGAGTACACGTGGACAACGTTGACACACGCCCAAAAGGGAGGGGCCGGGGTCTTCAATGTGACACTGACCACATTATACACCCACTGACCACTTTATTAGTTACTTGTTTCTTGTTTCTTTGTTGTAGGCCTGCAACAATCATTCAACTACTAATATTATATTTTTCTTTTGTGCTTTCAATTTTAGTTATTAAATGGATAAAATAACCTTGAGTTACATTTAAAAGCTAATAGCTACACAAGAGATATTTAGTAATTGAGTCATTCTTAATCCGAATAATCATTTATTTGTTTGCTTCAGCTCTACTTTGTAGTTCTACAAATACTGACTATAGTGTTACTATAATTGCTGCATATTTTGCTAATCCATTTTCACCCTGTTCTTCAATGGGCAGGACACCCACAGGACCACCACAGAGCAGTTTTTATTTGTGTGGTATATCGTTCAGCACTGCAGTGACACTGACGTGGTGGTGGTGTGTTTGTGTGTGTTGAGCTGGTGTGAGTGGATCAGACACAGCAGTGCTGCTGGAGTGTTTAAACACTGTGTCCACTCTCTGTCCACTCTATATTAGACACTCTTAAATTGTTAGGCCACCTTGTAGATGTAAACTCTGAGATGATGGCTCATCTTTTGCTGTGTTGGTCATCCTCTGCTGCTTCATCAGTAGTCATAGGATGCTACCCACATTGGTTCTGTGGAGGGTCTGACTATTTAAGAACAGGGTAACAAAGTATGCACAGAAGTAAATGGACTGTTAGAGCTGATTTTGAGTGTAAATGCAAGGAGGTATATATAATGAAGCTCCCAGTGGGTGTATATTCAAGTCATGACTGTCTCACTAATATACATAGTCTGTTTATGTCTCTGAAGGTTATAAACGCATACATCTTCACACTGGTGAAGAACTACAATCAGAGGCATGAGGAGAAAGCCTTCATGATTGACACCTTTGCAATGACCAAAATATGGCAAGGGTCATATCAAACCCTAAGAAAGGTATAGTAATTTAATTCCACACTATGACTGTTTATATATGTATATATGTTTCTGTAATTTATTAATTTATTAATTTATTTATTTATTTGTAATTACTTTAATTTTAGTGTGATCCAAAGGACTTCAAAGTTCTTTTGGGTATTATAAATGAAAATCATCATTGGACTATTGCTGTGAGTATCCATGAAAATATTTCAGATTCATATTGAATTTTACTTCGAATCAATTTGAGCAAATCTGAATCTGTCTTAACCTATCGACAGTGTGCTTGCCTATTTTTTGTTCTAACCAAGCAGGAGCACACATTCAGTTTTTGAAGGCTGAGACTAATTAATTAGCTTGATTTAATTACAATATAAACCCACACCATTTTTATGTGGATAAGACTGGACTACCATGCTATGACACATATAGCATTCTGAATTGTTATTTATTATATTTGTACATTTAGGTCATTTATCCATCCCAAAAAAGAACAGTGTTCTTGGATCCGATGGGAGAGTCACCAAAAAAATTGACAAAGTGCTTGGAAACCACAAGGTAAGAGGTTATAAAAATGTTATGAGTCTGCTGAAAAAGTAAAAGTAAAATTTACTAAAGCTGTTTTTCAGAGCGTTTATGAGAAGTAAAGGCTGCAAAGTCTCAAGATGGACATGTGGTACTGTTCCCCACCCAAAACAAAGAGATGGCACATCATGTGGCGTATTTGTTTGCAAGGTATGCTTTTGTTAGGTACTTGAACAAATGTATGGTTTTCATATTGTATGTGTTTGTAATTGTATATTTTCTTCTAGTTTGCAGAAAAAATCCTGCAGGACCAGCCTATCGGGTTCTCTAACACAGAAGAGGCAGTGAACGTGATAAGGAAAGAAATGGCAATGACCCTTATGCAGGAATCAGGTAAATACTACCAGAGAAAGTTATACTGGTCACAAAATGCAACAGTACCTTCATTTTACATTATCATTAACATTAGGTACCAATATTGTGTTAGGGGTATGTAAGAGATTTAGATATGAATATAATCCATTTGCTTTTGTAGAAGATTTGACTGACCTCTGTCACTTTTGTGGGGAAGAGATGAATCCAAGCGATCCAGTGCTGTCATCTGAATGGGTAATACAGAATTATCATTTTTAAAGCATTACATTAGTCGTAGACCACAGAGGTCATGTTGTTATGCCTGTATATATAATATGTGACGGGCAGGGTGAGTGAAATAAAATGGAAGCGATCACACCAAGTCTTAGGGAAAAAGGGGTGCTGTTACGGTGGGATGAGGCAGGCACGACGAGCGGATAACGTCAACATATAACTTTTTATTTTGTGAACAATTAACAGAGTGCGGCGCGGATCGCGCAAGCACTCGCACAGGCACACGCACACGACACAAGCTTTAGACAAAAACGAGCACGAGACATTGCGCGAACACACATTAAATAGGTGGTTAACTCATTCCCCAGTGATCACGAGACAAGGCACAGGTGATACTACAAACACGCTCACAAACACCCCACACCCACGGAACTACAAACATGGACATAACTGCACGCAGACGACATAATGACACGCCCACAGGGAAGGGTCCGGAGCTGTGACCGTGACAGGCGCAAACCAAAAACCCGTGACATGATCCGAAATAAGGATATAATGACCAGCGGTCAACTGGTACAAAGACAAGACATATATAGGCAAACAAACGACCCTCAGATGAGACGGATCACGGGCCCCGCCCACCTGAGGGACGCACACAACGCAACAATACAAACAACAACAACAACAACTGCCGCTGTGGACGGAGGCAACTCGTAGGGGGCCGCCTCACCGTAACATAATATATATCTGAAAATATATATTCAGCTTAGACGGGCATATATGTTTTTAAATATATTATATAATTTAAAAATATTATGTTTATATATATATATATATATATATATATATATATATATATATATATATATATATATATATATATATATATATATAAGCTGAATATTTTTGTTCTATAAATGTTGTTATTTGTTTCTTAGACTTCCTGTTTTAGTTTCTTAACCAAAAACCTAAAAACTAACTTTAACTAGTCCATCACATGCTATTACATTTCAGTGATCATTTGAAAGTGATTATTATTGTTTGATTATTTAGATTGCCTGTGATGAATGCAATAAATGGTTCCACCAGTCCTGTATTGGGAACCCACCACCATTGCTCAGCATGTGCAGCAGCAATGTAGAGGTTAATTGTGGATTTTGTTTTTAAGCAACTTGATACAGTATTTAATTTAATTTAATTTAATTTAATTTAATTTAATTTAACATTTACTTGTCTGTTTACTCATTGTAATTCGTCTGTAGTATTTACATTTGGCTGTAGATAGTTGGTTTGAATTTTTACCTGTGCTTGCAAATACAGTTCTGCAATTGTAAATAAAAATACATTTTTGTGTCTGCAACTTGGCTGTTATTACGGTAATGCAATGTTGACATTGAAATATTCATTGTAACTCCCCAATTCATATCCCTGATAGGAATGAACAAAATTTGGTCACATTGTGTACTGAGTCTGTAATGTCTGAACATTTACTGGGGGACCAAAAAAAAAGCCATTATACTGCATTATGGCTATACCAGCTGTAATTCTACAAGGGGAACCACTTTCCCCAGTCTCTGGTTAAATATGTTCCCCCTGTGTTCTCAGTGTAAAGGTGGTACAGGATGAGTAAAATTTACTGAATGAAGTGATTATACACATATACAGATAATCAGCACCATTTCTGTACTTTATATGGTCTCCAGCTGTAATTCTACAAGGGGAACCATTTCTCACAGGGCTCCGGTTAAATCCGTTCCCCTTGTGTTCTTAGTGTAAAAGCACTGTGCAGTGAATAAAACTTGTTATATACAAGGATAAGAGTCAAATATAACCCCACCTTTATTGTTGTGCCTTACATGTACACTGTCTGTCATTTAAGAGGGGGGAACCATTTTTCACAGGGCTCTGGAAAAATCCGTTTCCCGCTGTGTTCTGTGTGTAAAGGCACTGTGCAGTGAATAAAACTTGTTATATACAAGCATAAGAGTCAAATATAACCCCACCTTTATTGTTGTGCCTTACATGTACACTGTCTGTCATTTAAGAGGGGGGAACCATTTTTCACAGGGCTCTGGTAAAATCCGTTCCCCCTGTGTTCTTAGTGTAAAAGCACTGTGCAGTGAATAAAACTTGTTATATACAAGGATAAGAGTCAAATATAACCCCACCTTTATTGTTGTGCCTTACATGTACACTGTCTGTCATTTAAGAGGGGGGAACCATTTTTCACAGGGCTCTGGAAAAATCCGTTCCCCTTGTGTTCTTAGTGTAAAAGCACTGTGCAGTGAATAAAACTTGTTATATACAAGGATAAGAGTCAAATATAACCCCACCTTTATTGTTGTGCCTTACATGTACACTGTCTGTCATTCAAGAGTGGGGAACCATTTTTCACAGGGCTCTGGTAAAATCCGTTCCCCCTGTGTTCTTAGTGTAAAGGCACTGTGCAGTGAATAAAACTTGTTATATACAAGGATAAGAGTCAAATATAACCCCACCTTTATTGTTGTGCCTTACATGTACACTGTCTGTCATTTAAGAGGGGGGAACCATTTTTCACAGGGCTCTGGTAAAATCCGTTCCCCCTGTGTTCTTAGTGTAAAGGCACTGTGCAGTGAATAAAACTTGTTATATACAAGGATGATAGTCAAATACACCCCCACCTTAATTGTTGTGCCTTACATGTACACTTTCTGTCATTTAAGAGGGGGGAACCATTTTTCACAGGGCTCCGGTTAAATCCGTTCCCCCTGTGTTCTTAGTGTAAAAGCACTGTGCAGTGAATAAAACTTGTTATATACAAGGATAAGAGTCAAATATAACCCCACCTTTATTGTTGTGCCTTACATGTACACTGTCTGTCATTCAAGAGTGGGGAACCATTTTTCACAGGGCTCTGGTAAAATCCGTTCCCCCTGTGTTCTTAGTGTAAAGGCACTGTGCAGTGAATAAAACTTGTTATATACAAGGATAAGAGTCAAATATAACCCCACCTTTATTGTTGTGCCTTACATGTACACTGTCTGTCATTTAAGAGGGGGGAACCATTTTTCACAGGGCTCTGGTAAAATCCGTTCCCCCTGTGTTCTTAGTGTAAAGGCACTGTGCAGTGAATAAAACTTGTTATATACAAGGATGATAGTCAAATACACCCCCACCTTAATTGTTGTGCCTTACATGTACACTTTCTGTCATTTAAGAGGGGGGAACCATTTTTCACAGGGCTCCGGTTAAATCCGTTCCCCCTGTGTTCTTAGTGTAAAAGCACTGTGCAGTGAATAAAACTTGTTATTTACAAGGATAAGAGTCAAATACACACCCACTCTACTTTTTGTGCCTTACATGTACACTTTCTGTCATTTAAGAGGGGGGAACCATTTTTCACAGGGCTCCGGTTAAATCCGTTCCCCCTGTGTTCTTAGTGTAAAAGCACTGTGCAGTGAATAAAACTTGTTATTTACAAGGATAAGAGTCAAATACACACCCACTCTACTTTTTGTGCCTTACATGTACACTTTCTGTCATTTAAGAGGGGGGAACCATTTTTCACAGGGCTCCGGTTAAATCCGTTCCCCCTGTGTTCTTAGTGTAAAGGCACTGGGCAGTGGATAAAACTTGTTATATACAAGGATAAGAGTCAAATATAACCCCACCTTTATTGTTGTGCCTTACATGTACACTGTCTGTCATTTAAGAGGGGGGAACCGTTCTTCACAGGGCTCCGGTTAAATCCGTTCCCCCTGTGTTCTTAGTGTAAAAGCACTGTGCAGTGAATAAAACTTGTTATTTACAAGGATAAGAGTCAAATACACACCCACTCTACTTTTTGTGCCTTACATGTACACTGTCTGTCATTTAAGAGGGGGGAACCATTTTTCACAGGGCTCCGGTTAAATCCGTTCCCCCTTTGTTCTTAGTGTAAAAGCACTGTGCATTGGATAAAACTTGTTATATACAAGGATAAGAGTCAAATATAACCCCACCTTTATTGTTGTGCCTTACATGTACACTGTCTGTCATTTAAGAGGGGGGAACCGTTCTTCACAGGGCTCCGGTTAAATCCGTTCCCCCTGTGTTCTTAGTGTAAAAGCACTGTGCAGTGAATAAAACTTGTTATTTACAAGGATAAGAGTCAAATACACACCCACTCTACTTTTTGTGCCTTACATGTACACTGTCTGTCATTTAAGAGGGGGGAACCATTTTTCACAGGGCTCCGGTTAAATCCGTTCCCCCTTTGTTCTTAGTGTAAAAGCACTGTGCATTGGATAAAACTTGCTCTGTAAAGCAAAAACAATATACCACATGCTCAAGTGATTTAAATATTGCGTGAAGCCAAATGCGATAACATTTGTCGTGTAATACATTTTTATTTGTATTTAGACAAAAGTCCTTTTAGGCTGTAGAACATCCAGGACACAGCAAACAACAAATAAGTCTGTTAAAAATCAACCTTTAAAGTGTGAACAATACACGTCTCTTTATGTTTCAATAAATAATTTAAATAGTTTAAAAAAACGCATTAAATCTTGCTAGCATGCAAGTGAACTAAAAAATGCAAGAGGCTGAAAAAGTAGCGTAAACAATTAAACATCGGAGTAATTTTTGTACATTTAATCCTCTGCTAAAACACCTGAGCTTTACAGCACAGTTATTCAAAAGCACACAAAGTTAACTTTAGCTAGAGAAACAAAACCAACCCGAATAATAACGTGTACACATCGAGTAAAGGCGATAACCCAGCAGCAGACTAATGCGTGATTTCGTTGATTTCGCGCATGCGCCGTTTGGGGGGAACAGGGGGAACTGAATTGACCGTAACACCGGTTTTAGTCTCTGCAGTTTTAATGGTTAAAAAGAAATATTTAAATAGTGACTGATCTAGCGCTAGGACCATGCAGAAAACGACCGCTCCGAGCTCCGCTCCGGTAACACTTTACGTTCATAAAATGAATTTTCCATGAAGCAAACCTGGCGACTTCGTGGCTGCATCCATGTAAAAACAGGTACGATTTGTAATTCACAAGTTTGAAAACTCGTTCTCGCCCCTACTGTGCAATTTGGTTAGGAATACAGCCGAGCTAAACTATCAAGTTGAAGTCATCATAGTTTGCTTAGCCATTTTGATCCAGTTCCCAACCCACCTTTAAGAATAGATTAACGGCGATAATTTTTATATCGCCCAATAAGAGTATCAAATTAACGAACGCCGTTAACGGCCCACCACTAATATATATATATATATATATATATATATATATATATATATATATATATATATATATATATATATTTATATAATTACTGGCGTGCACACATAGACACCACCAACTCTGCCCTTTAACAATGAAAGTGCCCTTTTGAAACTTAGTTTTTTTTTTGTGCTTTTTTTTTTTTATTATTATCATTTTACTGAGGTCGGTTTAAATTGATCTTTTGAAAACCTGAGCGATTAAAAATGCCCTGAAGTGAGCCACCACCTCACACACACCCGACCTCTCTCTTCCTTTAACACCAGATGCGCTGCAGCAGCACTTCAGTTCAGGGAGTGGAAGGAAGCGTCTTCAGCACAGCACGCACGGTCACAGATAGACTTCTTCTCCCGTCCCCACCAGCCAGGTTACATACACATCAAGTCAAATCGTACCGTTTACCCTCTAAGCCCAACTTGAAATTATTTTCTTGTGAAGTAAAATGTCTCATACAGCACCAAACCAGAGGTGTCCAGGGTTGCCAACTCTCACGCATTGAGCGTGAGACACACGCATTTGACCGTTTTCACACGCTCTCACGCCACACTTCCGATATCTCACGCCGAAAAAAAATATCCAGTTTATTTACCTCAGATCAACATATATGATTCAATACGTTACTAGTTCGCTAGCTCTGGCGCCATCCACCGGCGATATAACACTGAATCTGTGTCCATTTTACGTTCGCCAGAAGTTAACTGAAGGACATGACTGTATTTAGTTAATATTGGATATGAATTTTATCAGTTGGCTGCGTGACTTTTTTCCATTGAAAACTCACGTTTAGAGAATGTGACAAATAAAAGTCAAATTTCATTCAACATGTGCTTGTAATTTTTTTATAATGAAGTGTTCCACGTGCGTATATATATATATATATATATATATATATATATGCACAATGGAAAATATGCGCGCTTTGACGTACAGGAGATTCAAAGCACCACGTGGTGAGAAGGCTGTTCACGTGGAACAAAACGTCACCAAGGGGTTAAATGACGTAGACGCGCAGGACTCGCTGGTGATCTCGCGCGCCATTGGAGACTCGT
This sequence comes from Brachyhypopomus gauderio, assembly GCF_052324685.1. Taxonomy (NCBI): domain Eukaryota; kingdom Metazoa; phylum Chordata; class Actinopteri; order Gymnotiformes; family Hypopomidae; genus Brachyhypopomus; species Brachyhypopomus gauderio. The sequence goes on along the minus strand of NC_135221.1, from coordinate 24,391,296 downwards.
GAGATCAGTTATGGCGGAAAGGTAGTGAAGACGTGAAGGTAGTGCAGACCTAACAGGGGAGTTTAACGTCGCCTTACACCATCTGACCCCACACAGCAAGCTCCTCCTGTGCAGTTTTAGGCCGTTTTGCCCCGTTCTCCTTGCGGAACCCATCGAGATGCCCAACATCAAGATCTTCAGCGGGAGCTCCCACCAGGATTTGTCTCAGAGAATCGCAGACCGCCTCGGACTGGAGCTGGGAAAGGTCGTCACCAAAAAGTTTAGCAACCAAGAGACGTGGTGAGTGTGTGAGTGGTGAATGTATTCTATGTTAACGTTAGCCAGCTGCATTGGCTGTACGGAGTGCTGCTCCTTGTGGAGTGAGATTAGATTACTGTCTTTAATACGAGAGCGCAAAGATCGGGTTAAATCGAGCAAGTCAGACACACTGAGCACGCAAAAATCAAGAAAACCGAGCAACAACAGTGACTGCGAGAGCAGAGAAACATGAATTGTCCGGTTAAGTGCGCTCACAGCTGTTTTCAGCGCGTGTTTCAGTTTTCTGCTCGCTTCATGATTACAAGTGTAAATACGTCACAGATCAAGGCTGGGTAGATGATTACCTGAACCATCGATTGAAACTAGGTGGGCGTCACGACCCGAGTTGATAAATCGTAAATTACTGCTGTCAATCTTACATGCATGAGACATGTTGATTAAATGTTTAAACAATTAGACGTCATGGATAGCTAAAATGCCACGGATAAAAACATTTTCCACCCAAAGCCAACAAAACGTTGAATGTTTGTGTTAAAAAAAAAAAAACAGCAATCCAAATTTTGACTTCACTGTGAATCTGAAGTTACAGATAGTTAGCTAATGTAACTTGGGTATTAATGTCCGAGCTGCCTCACGCTCATCCCAGTTCAATGCTTTGGTGCTTTGGACTCAGTACTGACTATGGCCAGACTTGATTACCTGTTCTGTAAATGTTTTTGAATGATATTTAGAGATCAAAAGCTCCTTTCACAAGAAGCTGTGCAATATTTTGCAAAATAATAATTAAAAAAAACCCACAATTTTGACACTGTTGGAGAGTGGTGCGATATTCACTCTTTGTAGGTCTTTGTGAGGTCCACCTGGTACATGTTGTACGTGAAACTTGTTATGATTCAGGCCTTCATTGTTAGATCACATGGGCATGAGCAATAAATAGTCTGTTCTCGGAAAATGTGACTCTTGACAGATTAAATGCCTGAACACCTTTCATTATGTTGCAATTCAGGCTAGAAAAGTAATTCCGTTGCCACTATCATGTAATTGATTACTGGGTAGTATACTTTGACCTCAAACATTTGCTTGCTTTCTGGTTCTGTGTGCTGTTCAAGGGTGGCATTAACTAGACAATCAAGTTTCTTTGTTTCTATATTGACCTTTTTGTGGGCTGAAATGCCACTTTTTCATATCTGCACAATTAGCATGAGTCAACAAAAAAGGCCTCGGTGTGATTTTTCATTGTCTTTAAGATCAATAGTTCTAGATAGACCAGAATTTAGATCCATTTGAACCACATTCCCTTTTGTTCCTATAAGTCATGTTTCTCAGAGCAGATCTTTTCCTGCACAATCAGCCAACATATCCATTATCTGATAGGACATTTGTCTGGAACACCCATGTCTATAACCTACGGCACTGTGGTTCCCTTCTCTATCAATCATTTCCTGCTGGACCTTTAAGCCATTTCTGATGTACATATGATCCATATATAAATAAGCATTGTTTTAATAAAGTAAAGAAATGTTCAGCTTCATGTACACTCTGGACTCAATCAAGCATGACTAGATAAAGCAGCGGCACTGTGATGAATATAGAAGACGTACTTGTCTACTTTGTTTGCTTGTTGTCAAAAGGTGACTTGCATCATAGATGCTCCCTCATAGTCTTGGCCTGTTTCTGTTTCTTTAGACAGCCACTCATCTTGATGGTGGAAAAAGGTAAAGTCAAATTTATTTATATAGCGCTTTTTACAACGCATGTTGTCACAAAGCAGCTTTACAATCATATGGGTCCTGATCCCTAATGAGCAAACCAGAGGTGACAGTGGCAAGGAAAAACTCCCTATGATGGTGGGGATTAGGAAGAAACCTCGGGAGGACCAAGACTCAAAAGGGAACCCATCCTCCGTTGGGCGGCCCGTTAGCACAAGTCCGTATTGGTGGACAAAAGGTGGTTCTACAGTTATCGTTATGGTTCTAGTTCCCAGGCCAATTAGTCACAGTCCCTTCAGTGCAGATGAGCCTCAGGTAGGAGCTAGCATCGGCACGTCCTCTTGCGGCAATGGTACATCCAACCCAGCAGAGTAGAAGTATTTGACTGCAAACGGCAATTGCTCAGATTATTTTGACATCTGTGATCTCATCAGCAGTGACTGAAAACAGGGTGCACACTGACGTTAAAGATTTCAGCCAGACAGTTTTAAATGATTTGTTTGTTTGCAAAATATTTTTGGTTTCTTGTTCAAGTCTCCTTTTACCTGGATCGTAGTTGTTCATAAAGTTGAACATTTCTGGTAAACATGGCACTTTTTTCTGAGCCAACAGCCTCCCTGTGACCCTGCTGGTACTGTTTTCTGTGGCAGTGAAGATGAGAATTTCTGCAAGTGTTTGAGTATCCGTAACGATCAATAGAAACAAAGTTTCACTTATTTTTCTCATTCAGGCATGAGAACAGAACACTCTGTCTTCAAACATGGCTTTCTTCCGGTTATGATCTCACTCAGATGAGTTGACTATACTTTTGTGGCATCGGGAACAGAGAAATGTCAACAAGCAAAACAAAAAGGAAGTCTTGCAATAATATTCCAGCCAGCACTGTGTTTTATAACGGTCTTTTTGGGAGATTGTTTAGGCAAACCCTTGATACGTCTTGGGGAGTCTATCCAGACGTGGCTGTGTTCGGCTGCCACTTCTGGAATTTTTTACATGGCAATGTTTCATTGTAATATTGAAGCTCATCTTCCAACAGTGATTCAAATTCAAATGGGAATAGGCATAATCATCTTACCATGGGGACAAGAACAACTCGGTATCACCTGAGGAAAGCTAACTGTCTCTTCTCCCCTCTGCTATATGTCTGTGGTCTTCTCTTTGAACTGTATGTTCCTTCTTGTCCTTTCAACATTTCTACTTCTTGCTCTTGTTAAAGCTTTATTTCCCACTTCTCCTGCTACATCATCTGTGTCTAACTCTGTCTCCCTGACCCCACTTTTCTGAGTGGAAAACGTAACTAGCACCCCTAAAATTACAGTGCATTGCTCTACACTATTGAACAGATGAAAGGTTTTTTAATGTTAACACCGTCCCTTTATCAAATGTTACATTTGAGCCACTATGAGCACTTTGAGTCTCTATTGTGTCTAATTTGTGTCCCAATTGATTTTTGTTCCACTGTTGTCGTTCTGTTAGTGTTTCAAAAGGCTTTACTCAAAAAGAACACAGTTAAAGATGAGTTCCTTTTCTTTGGCTGTATTTTTAGGCATGCATGTGAAGTAAATCTAACCTTTAACCCTCTTTGCATTACAGTGTGGAGATAGGAGAGAGTGTTCGTGGGGAGGATGTCTACATTGTACAGAGTGGCTGTGGAGAAATAAACGACAACCTGATGGAACTTCTCATTATGATCAACGCGTGCAAGATAGCGTCTGCCTCCCGCGTCACTGCCGTCATACCCTGCTTCCCTTACGCACGTCAGGACAAGAAGGACAAGGTGCGTCTGTGGGCCCCGCAGAGTTATGAACCACTCGCCACTGATGGAGTGGCAAAGTCCGTTTTAAGGATGTGTCCGTAAAATTCCATGCAGAAACTCGCTGTTTAGTAAGATGTGCTGCTAAGCATAGTGATTTTGATATCTGGGTACTAATCCTTAGTTTAGGGTAAGAGATATGAGAGTATGAGTGTGCTTTGAGGCATTCAAACTTTACAAGCCTTGTTGAATCGTTTGTGTATATACAGCAGTCATAGTTTCTAGATCCAAGAACAAAGCAGAGTAAAATTATATAAATCTGTGTGTGATTGTATTGCCTCAAAATAACATTGTAGTCAAAACAGTCATAACACTGGATATTTCAGCACCATAACCTGTGGACAGCATGTATTTGGTTACATGTTCACAGAACAGGCAGCTTGCAGAACCTCTCTAAGGTCTTATTATAGCACCTCTAAATAGACCTCTAAGGTCTTATTATAGCACCTCTAAATAGACCTCTAAGGTCTTATTATAGCACCTCTAAATAGACCTCTAAGGTCTTATTATAGCACAAGTTATAGTTCTGCTGGCATTTTAAAATCTGTCCTAAAAATGGTTCAATCAGTGATTAAATTGGACAAATTATTTAAATATTGCTAGAATGTTAATTCTTTATACTATACAGTAGATTCAAATGACAATAGGCCATAAATAATAGTTTTTTGTAGATTATTTACAATATTGCACTTTGGCAGTCTTAATGTAATTTCCATTGAATAATATAAAGATGTTATGGGCTATAGCATTTGAGAGTTGAAAATGCTTAAGTATAAAGTCATAGCCTACGATACCCATCTATCTAACTGGTTGGGTCCATTGTCCAAGTCCATTGTCGTCCTCCTCCAGTGTTTAGTGCTTTGTGTACCACAGGATCACACTGACTGTTCTCTCTCTCTAGAGCCGGGCGCCCATCTCTGCCAAGCTGGTGGCCAACATGCTCTCGGTTGCAGGTGCGGATCATATAATCACCATGGACCTGCATGCTTCCCAGATACAGGTGAGATCTGACGCCTGACCCATTCAGTCTCTTCAGCATACGTTGATTCCTTGAGTTATGTCTTTGATTGTCTTTCACCTAATTTATGTGTTTGTTAGGGTTTCTTTGACATTCCTGTGGACAACCTATATGCGGAGCCTGCTGTCCTAAAATGGATTAAGGAGAATATCCCTGAATGGAAAACGTGCACCATTGTTTCACCTGATGCTGGCGGAGCTAAAAGGTTTCCTATTACCTATTACTGAGCGAAATGTGTCTGATGTTAATGGTGTGTGTACCTAGCATTTTTTTTTTCTTCTTAATTTGAAGTAATCTGTCTCTAAAATGTGTTTTTCCATTGACAGGGTTACCTCCATAGCAGACAGACTAAATGTTGACTTTGCCCTCATTCACAAAGAGAGGAAAAAAGCTAATGAGGTGGATCGCATGGTCTTGGTTGGAGATGTGAAAGACCGGGTGGCCATCTTGGTTGATGACATGGCTGACACGTGTGGTACCATCTGCCATGCGGCTGACAAGTAATGCTTTTATTTTATCTTATGTGGTATTACTCTGTATTTATTTGTTAATAAAGAATATTGTGTATTGACATTCTAAGGACTAGTTTCATTAATGGGTTTCTTTCCCCTGTATGTTTTCCTAGGCTTATATCTGCTGGTGCCACCAAGGTTTATGCTATCCTCACTCATGGCATCTTCTCTGGGCCCGCCATATCACGCATCAACAATGCTTGCTTCGAGGCTGTAGTTGTCACCAACACCATACCACAGGAGGAAAAGATGAAGCACTGTCCTAAAATACAGGTTCGATCCCAGTCAGGAACACGCACATTCCTTAAGGAGGATTCCTGAGTTATGTCTAACCACATTTTGGCCGTTCACAAACATTTGACACAATACTAAAACGCTGCCAAAAATACTAAAATCTTTTTTCTATGGCAGCATATTCCATGTTTAAGTGCACTCATTCAAATGCAATACCTATATTTATATTTGCAATTCTGTGAACATTGGCTGCAAAATTTTAAAATTTAATTGAATTTATAATTACCAAATTTTTATTATAATTACATGTGAGTGTGCATTTAAAATTTAATTCAAAAGGAGATTGCAAGTCCTGTTGGTGTTTCATTTTCATTGTTTCAATAGTATAGCTGTGATCATACAAACTGAATAACACTCAAACTGCATTTCCTCTCAGTCACACTCCAGCTCTGCCAAAATGAAAATGTATTTCCAATTATTTATCCAGTCAACAAACATTCCTGTCAATGACTGTGTGAGAGGGAATCTTTCTCTGGGTCATCAGCTGTACTGTTCAGTCAATGAAAATTAGATATCAAGAGGACTTTACTTTTTCATTTGTGTTTGACTTATGTCCTAAAGCAAATACATAAATGTAATTAGAAAAATACATGAAGACAACATAAACAAACATTTTTTAGCTAGTTATAATGTTCTTGTCTAGAGAAACTTCTGACTTAAAATTTAAAAAGGGTCTAAAATCTGATCTTGCGCAGATTGTGATCACATTTCTCACCTCCCACTTCTTCCAGGTCATTGATATCTCCATGATCCTGGCTGAGGCCATTCGCAGGACCCATAATGGCGAGTCTGTCTCTTATCTTTTCAGCCATGTTCCTTTGTAGCTTCTCTCTCTTGCCACTTGTCCATTGGCTGTGTTATTAAAACAAGGGAGCCCAAGCCCAGGTCTTCAGCAGCAGATATCTCGCTGAGAACTCCCTTCATCCTGCTCCAGAAGACATCAGCAGCTCCCTGAACTCCCTTCATCCTGACCCAGGGGACATCAACAGCTCCCTGAACTCCCTTCATCCTGACCCAGGGGAAATCAACAGCTCCCTGACACCCCCCTCCCCCCTCTCCCCCCCCCCACCGCCCCAGCTGGAGCATTTATTTGTAGTTCAGCATTCTAGCAAAGCTTTCTAAATTATTCCCCTTAAGGTTGAGAGCCTGACCGTTTAGTTCCTGATCTCACAGCCTCCTTCTTGTTATAATACACTGACTGAGACATCACATACACGTGAGGTCGTTTGGTTAATAACTGGTTACAGATTAATTTATTTGGGCTTTGTCGATGACGGTAAAAGAGGTGTTTAGGTGGTGTTGCCACTGGCATCCCGTTTGAAGAATGTGTTTGTGTAGAAGATGTTTGTGGGTTTGTTTTTTTCTTTGGCATTCGTTTTAGTTGATGCTGGGGATTGTACCTTGGGGTCTCTGCAGGCTGGAGCTTCCTTGACAGAGTCTGTTTTTATTGCTTTTGTTTTTTTTTGTTTTTTTTTTTTTAAGAAATCTTTGAATTTTCTGGAATGTCACACTTTGTTCCAGTATGAAGCTATAAAGTGCTTGTTACTTCACTTTTATATGTTTGTTAAATAATCCATTTCAAATTGCCTAATGTGTTATTAGATTTAGAGATAAATGAGTGGAAGGGGGCCCTTGTTGGCTTTTCGTTACAGTAATGCAATGAAATAGAACTTGCACATTTGAATATTTTTCATTTGACTTTGTATTGGTCATTTACATTGATGATGATGATAAATAGAAAACAGTGGTTTTGGTGATCGATGCCTTGTGTGCAGTTGTTTGTCACAAGACAGGATGTAAGTACATGAACCACTTCAGGGTCATCAAAATGTAGTTTTAACACTGGGGAAGGAGAGACGTTTCTTAATTTCAGCCTTCAGTTGAGCAGATTTGATGATGTGGTGTTACCTCTGGAATCTGCTATATCCATTATTTAAAGGTTTAATTAATTTCTAATAAACGGTGATGGCTAGGTATAACAATTAAATTAAATCCAGTTAATTCGTATTTATTGGTATTGCACTTTTGGATTTTAATTACAGTAACGCTAGCCAAATGTAACCTCCTTGAGCGTCCTTATTAGCTATTGGCCAAAATGCCCGATGTGTATGGCAGCATGTGTACTGGTGGGACACGTCCATCTCGTCACTTAAGCAGGTATCAAGTTGGCTTCATCTCCACGGACGTAATTTTGGGGGGGGACGGGGGGGACATGTCCCCCCCCCACTTTTTCAAAAGGCGGCTTTGGTCCCCCCAGTTTTTACGGTTAAAACCAAATATTTAAATAGCGACGAATCTATGTCCCCCCCACTTTTGAAATCAAAATTACGTCCATGTTCATCTCCGTAGTAACCTGCACATCATGTAGATGTAAGTAGACGGAGTCCATAAATATAACCAACCCATGTGAATGGAGCTTAATGACTAGGCAATTCTTACTCGCTTAAAACTGTATTGTACTCTAGATCAGGCATTAACTTTAAAAGACTAGCGTAGTTTTAACCTGTAATGTGCTGAGACCAGAGATCTGATGGTTGACGTAGAAGCTCCGTCAGAACCGATGTGAATGAACCCCTCCCATGGTCACTGGGCGTGTCTGAGAAAACGACGGACAACACATAACGGGAAAATATTAGATACAAATGTAAAGTCATTGGTTTGGTTTCAGCAACGAACTATTCTTCAAGAATATTTTTTAAATAGAAATGAACTGTATTCAATTCGACGTTACTGTACTTGGGTAACGAAGTGATGCTAGAACGACACAGACAACGCAGAAAACGACACGGAGGTACACGGTTTATTTCCTATGATGCAAGCAATTGTCTCTCTCTCTGTCATTTCGCATTTATGCAACGTAGGACAATTATTCAGGTTTCTATATATTGATGTAGAATGACGATAATTCAGTAAGTCTCTTATACATGTGCGTGTGTATATAAATTGACCTGGCACCTCCGTATTTGGGTCCGTATTTTTAAACAGTTAAGCACGTTCCTTATGGAAAGCCACAGAGACATTTATTTCATAGTATGGATAAGAATCAGTCCGTCTGGTTCTTCAAATTGACATTAAGTTTAGCAGTGAAGCAGTATTTAATATTAATGGGTAAAAACATGTTGAACACCACACTGAGGTATACAACGGCACTGAGCACATTTGGGTTCAAACTGAGCATGAGACAGAGCAACTGGGTTTTTCTTCCCCTCACATACTCACATCCCATCCCGTCTAATACGACCCATGGTGCCACCCCAGTTCCTCAGTACTTAATAGGAAGATCACGTTAGACAACATCCAATGATACTACCCTCTCCTCTCATGCTGCACTTGGCTTTAAGGTTGTCTGCAATATATATCTATTATAGTGCTGTATATATACAATCTTCCTTCTCACACTTAAGTTCACACTTAAGTTTTTTACCCACCTAGCTCCTATGAGTAATGTGACAATAAAACTTATTTGATTTGTTTATTATTGGAGTTACTAAGGAATTATCATTACAATTCAGTTGGTTTTTATGCTTTAGAGGGATTTTTATGCTTTAGGTATAAATAATGATTTTTTTTCTTTATACCTAATTAAGCATATATTATACATTCTCTAAAATAATTTTACATAATATAAACTACACAGCTGTCTTCCTCTGTGTGTGTGTGTGTGTGTGTGTGTGTGTGTGTGTGCATGTACAAACTAAGAACACAGCAATCAGAGAAACAGTCAAAACCCAGGACATTTCCTAAAATAACTGGTAGTGATCCTTGTGATCCTTGACCCCTTGGAGAAATTTTCCAGCAGCCAAAGAATTATCTAAAGAGTAGACTTTGTTTGCCTACAATAAGCACACAGCTTGAGTATATTACATAATGGACCCACTCCTGCAGTGGGGTTCGTCCCTCAGGTGGGCGTGGCCCATTAAGAAACCCGACACCTGAGGGTTTTTTGTTTATGTATCTCTTGTCTTTGTACCAGTGACCGCTTCCTTGTTCGTCTTCGTCTTGTCTCTCCCGCCGTCACACTTAGCCAGCATGTTGCTAAGATGCTCACAAAAAGTGAGGATTACAATGCGCAAAATCCATTTAGATCCACTCGGGTCCAGAGCACTTTGCTCTTGCAGAGTGCTTGCAGAGTCCATAGGTTAACACTCCAGCTCTCAGTACAAAAGGCACCTTAAAGAGCTGAGGAGAGCGACACTACGGCACCAACCAAAGTGCTGAGACCATTCATTCCTGAGACGGAGAGAAAATCTGATCAGCTTGAAACAGAAGAGGCTGAAGCCAAAGTGTCTAACACAAAGAACGGTGAGAAGGAAGCAATGTACGCAAGGACAAGATAACGGGAACAGCCAAAACAATAACATTACCATCAGTGTGGAGAAGAAACACATTTATTACATTTATATTCAGAATCCAGTGAATGCAGTTATTCAAGATATTAGTGTAAAGAAATAAGCAGAAATATGTTATAAAATAATTAAGAGCCTTGTGATTGGTAACATGGCTAGATGGGGGGGGGGGGGGGGGGGGGGGGGTGTCACTGCCTCATGTATACTGGTGTCCCAGGTCTCCCAGGCACCATTTGTATCACTTTATAGGTTTAAAACCCTGCTTATTGAGGGTGCATTAACATATCCATAAAAGAGATGAATTCACAGACATTAAATTTCCAAGTAGTGTTTGTGGGACAGGACCAACTTTTTGTCTCATAGTTCTTACCTGCCCCGATCCAACTTACAATTTAACTACACCTTTATTGGTGGGGGCCAATGTTCTCAGATAACCCATTCAAGACAGTCTGCTTTTTAGAGCATTATACAGAAACTGACCAATATGCCAGTATAGTGCTATGCAATCTGGAAGTTTATCCTACATAAAAACCCTAACACCACAAATCTTGGGTGCTACAATGTGTCAGAATCTGGGAAGGGAAGACTAGAGTCTTTGCTTATGCAGAGACCTAAGTAGGTGTCACGTATGGCCGCACCCTCCTCCCTTAGCTGTCACTCCGGGTTCCCTCGTGTCTGTGTTCCTTGCCCGTTCACCCCGCCCTGCTCGTTTGTCTCCGTGATTCCCTATTTATTACCACGCCCGTGTGTCATTGTCATCACCTGTTCCTTGTTTCAGTCCTGTGTATATTAGCCCCTGAGTCTCCCTTGTCCTTCGTCGGTTATTTTGGTTGTCTTGATGTTCGTTGTACTCTCTAGTTTTGAATTCTGCCGCCCGTTGTTCTTGTGCTCTATGTCTCCCTGCCTGGTCAGTGTTTCCCTGTCTTTTATTCTGTTATTCTGTTATTCTGACTGCCCTCCTGTTATGACCCTGGACTGCTTCTCGGACTCCGATGATGGTATGCCCTGTAATAAATCTCGCTCTTCTCAGCATTTGTGTCCGTCCTCTCGCTCTGCAGCGCGAGCTGCGTTACAGTAGGAGTGAAAATAACCACTCTGTCCAAATTAGAATTTCAGGCACTAAAATGGGTCATATTCAAAACATTTTTGCAATTACCTTTATGGTACTACTTTTCAGCAAGCTAATAGATGATAATCCCTTGACATTTAATACCAGGTTAGATGGTATATGGTAGCTTGCTACTCTGTCCATTGTAAAATTTTGATATTAATGTTCACAACTTAGATGCTTTCTGATTATGAGCTTTTCTTTTAACCTCTCGCATGTCTTGCACTTGTGAACAGTCAAATCTAGCAGGTACACGTTCCAACATTTAAACGCTGGTCCTCCACAAGATGCAGTGCTGTTACCCACTACACCATACCAAGCACATCCACAATAGCACCTGGTGGCCCAAATGATGTACTTCTCACATATAGCAAAGAAACAAGAGACACGCAGAAGTGATGAGAGAAACATCTCCTCTAAGGGAGAAGAGGTAGAAGAGAAAGTCCCTGAGGAGAGCAACCCTACGGTTTATTTTAATTCTGCAGTTGTCCATTTGTAAATCAGGGGCACTCAAATCCACTAGTTAGTGAAGAGCATTCCTGTTCTGTAATTCACAATGAGGTCATTGTTCGGAGGTCTTCATGTGTGAAAGAACAAAATGATAACTTGGTACAGAAAAGAAAGAATTATCTTATTAATCCACTGTGGCAGCAGAGTGTTCAAGTCACATGGCTGGAGTTAATGGAAATGATGCAAAGAGTTCAGACTGCTGTTGAATTGGGAAGGGCCACAAACACCACCACTACAGTTTCAGTGGGAAACACACCCTCCTTTGATGAAGAGATTATGACAGATGCACTGTTCAAGGTGCTATTCAAAAGCTCCAAAGTAATTATGTCAGTCAACTAATTGAACAGCAGATTAAAGTACAGCAAAATCTAGGTGAAATTTTGTTAAATCTTGTAAGCTTAAATTAAAGTTAAGGTAGATGCTGAGGATGTCAGTTCAGCAGGGAAGGATGTAACTCACCCACAATGTGGCTTTGTTTGTTTTATTTATAGGCCTAAAGGACATTTAATTTATGTTCAGTTAAATGCCCAAACAAATACCCTTATAGTGTGTAGGTCTTGGAATTGTACTGCAACACACCCTCTAGGTCACGTGCATATGCACTTTAGCACTGAGAGAGGGAAAAGTCTGGTGGCTCCTCATAGGAACTCCATCTTGGATATTACATTCTCTGGTTTTCATCAACAACAGCAAAAACCTGTGCATACTGTGTCCAAATGTATTAATGATCATGTTAGTCTGTAGTGAACTAGTGAGAGAGACAGGGAGAGGGTTTGTGGAGTTTATCATAAAGTTGCCACAGGCCTGTAAGGGGCTTTTATATAGTAAGAAATAAAACATAAAACATAACTGCCCCCAAAACCTATTTGATGTATAATGTAAATTGAAAGTTTGTTATCTGTGCCATTCACTTACATGGGAATGGGCAGGGTTAAAAGTTGTACTGCAGCCAGCCACTAGAGGGCAGCTGACTCACGGAGACTTCACTTTTTCACTTACATGTATATGGTCTATGGTTTAGTGTGTCTTGGCTCCTATTAAACACTCCCATTCTACAGCATACTATGATAATTTACCATGATTCTGTTTTCCCTTCTGCTCTTGTGCATCAGTGCAGCGATACAGCGGAGCGAGTGATGGGTCAGGTTCACGCAGACAGCAACTTAAAGCAGGATCAGCCGGGCCCGCATGCTGCCGCCTGGTTCCGCAGCTACATGCACGGGGGGACGTCCAGCCTGGTCTCCACCCTCACCACCCTCCTCACCTTCCCAGTCTACAAAACAGTCTTCCGCCAGCAGTTGCACAGCACGTCGGTGCGCGGTGCCGTGGCCCAGCTGTACAGGGAGGGGCCGTGGAGGCTGTACCGTGGCGTAGCCCCGCCCCTGCTGATGAGGACCCTTAATGGGACCCTCCTGTTTGGCCTCCAGGGTTCCCTTCTGGAGCGGCTCTCCTCTTGGGCCAAGCCTGTCTTCCCCGGAGCGGCGCTTCAAGCCTTGGCCGGCCTAGGCACGGGTGTCGCCGAAGCCCTCGTCTTCACTCCCTTTGAGCGCGTGCAGAACGTGCTCCAGAACAGTGGGAATGACCGCAGCCTGCCCACCCTCAGGAGTGTCCTGGCCCGGCTCAGCCGGCAAACGTTAGCGTCTGGGTACTACAGAGCTCTGCTGCCCATACTTGTGCGTAATGCCTTAGGCAACAGCCTGTACTTCGGCCTGAAGGACCCCACTTCCAGTGCTTTAAGAGATCATGGAATTTCTCCCATAGCTTCTTCCTTCATGTCGGGTGTGGTGAACTCAATAGTGATTAGTTTGCCCTTGTACCCACTTTCAGTGCTGGTGGCCAACATGCAGGCTGGGGTTGGTGGGGAGAGCCCGGGGGTGAGGGCCAGCGCCCTGCGTCTGTGGCAGGCCCGGCAGTGCCGTGTGGCTCTGCTGTATCGTGGGGGTCTGCTGGTTGTCCTCCGCTCCTGCATCACCTGGGGCATAACCACTGCTATATATGACCAGCTGGAGAGGCGCGCAGGCTGAGGAGCTCCGTGGTCAGGATCTCCATGGTCAGGATCTCCATGGTCAGGAGCTCCGTGGTCAGGATCTCCGTGGTCAGGAGTTCCGTGGTCAGGAGCTCCGTGGTCAGGAGTTCCGTGGTCAGGATCTCCGTGGTCAGGAGGCTCCACTCTTCCTCCAGATTTATTTTTAAGTTCTAGGGATCTTCTCTGTTCATATAAATAATCTGATAACATCCAAATAATCTGGTTTCACATGGCTAGGAATTTCCTAAAATATTACAGACTATAGCAGGGGTCGGCAACCTTTGAGACACGGAGTGTGTGCCGAGTGGCGAACGTAAGTTGTTGAGCGGGGGGGGGGGGGGGGGGTGTAAATGGGCACAATTATATCGAAATTATATTATATTATAAACGCCTCAGCTTAGCAGAGCGCTGAGGAGCGATTTCGATTGGAGGATCGTGCTCTCTGTCTGAGATTTTTTGCTTATGCTGGTCCAGCGTGTCGCGTGCCACTGATTATGCCTCCGCGTGCCAACGGTGGCATGCGTGCCATAGGTTGCCGACCCCTGGACTATAGTCTTGTTTTTGTGTAAAATGAATACAAGACCACATAATGGAAATTAAAATATAACTTTTGGTTTGGTTAGGTATTGCATACCTAAAAGCATCACAGGTTATATAAATGCAACTGTGTAGACAATATGACAACATATGTGACAACATATGTTGTGAAAAGCGCTATACAAATATATTTGATTTGATTTTGATTTAATACATTCTTTACCTATTACATCTTCATAGATGTAAAATGGTGCTAAGATTGTGCATCAATTAATGTGATTAATCAATACTGGCATATCACTGGTAGTTTTAAGGGATGTTTGAAACCCTCACTACCCAGAAAAATGTAGGGATATTTGGCTTTCGGGTGAAATTTCTGAAAAACATTCACTCTAGCATGATATCACGGATTTAAGTACGTGTACCCCTGCCTATCACCAGCCTCATTAAGTCATCCATAAAAGGACAATGTCTTTTAAACAGTAAAGGACCAATAAAGAACTGAGAACTGCTGCTTACTGTACCTGTGTGTGTTGGGAGAGGGAGCGTGGGCCATCCAGCTCCGGTAGTCTTGAGCGAACTTCATGAAGTTGCTGGTGCAGAAGAGATCCAGTATATCTGAGGGATAAGAAAACATCCTCTGTGGGTTAATCATTCTTACCTTCAGGGACAGGGGACAAGTGATTTAAGTGAGTTTGAACGTGGCATGGTTGTTGGTGCCAGACAGGCTGGTCTGAGTATTTCAGAAACTGCTGATCTACTGGGATTGTCACGCACAACCATCTCTAGGGTTTACAGAGAATGGTCCAAAAAAGAGAAAATATCCAGTGGGTGGCAGTTCTGTGGGTGCAAATGCCTTGTTGATACCTTGTTGAATCTATGCCACAAAGGATAAAGGCAGTTCTGAAGGCACAAGGGGGTCCAACCCGGTACTAGCAAGGTGTGCTAATATATATATATATATATATATATATATATATATATATATATATATATATATATATATATATATATATATATATATATATATACAGAGTGAGGAAAATAAGTATTTAAACACACTTTGCAAGTTCTCTGTACAGCAACAAAGGCTGCTGTACCAAATATTAACATTGATTTTCACATGTGTTCAAATACTTATTTGCAGCAGTAACACAAAAAAAAATCATTAAAAAATCATACATTGTGATTTCTGGATTTTTTTTATTATGTCTCTCACAAAAGGAGTCCAAACCAGTACTAGCAAGGTGTATCTAATAAAGTGTAATAAACCAGTACTAGCAAGGTGTATCTAATAAAGTGTAATAAACCAGTACTAGCAAGGTGTATCTAATAAAGTGTAATAAACCAGTACTAGCAAGGTGTATCTAATAAAGTGGCCGGGGAGAGTATAAGCGTGGTGTGAAAATGTGAATGAGGGAAAACATAAATGAATAATATCACAGGTAAGAAAAAGAAAGTAACAATCTGCTTGAATATTTTTTAAGGTGGTCAGTTATTCGCTCTAGTGTTCATTGAAAAATGCACCACGGGAGGTTGTGATAAAGATACGTGTTTTTTCACATAGCAAATTCAATTCTGCATCTGACGGAACCAAAGCAACCTCAAGGTTGTGCTGTTGCTTTCTTAACATTCACTTCACCACACCTTAAGAAAGAAGATTAAAAACGAATTTTACCGAATTTTCTCTTAGGACTTAAATGGATGTAATTAGTTGCATTGATGGTGAAGAGTTTATATGCGAGTTCTATTAAACACGAAGATATATATATGGCACATCCCTTCTGGTAGACGTATGCCACTTTATTCCACGGCGGTGTGGTGGACTGGGTTTACCCAATGATGAAGTGGACGGGTCGATCTGACCAATGACAGCCACCGTGTTGCATCCATGTTACACGGCGCAGGGCGTGATTTACTATTTAAACAGGTCGACTTCCGTGCATTACGCATAGGTCCCATAAAGACGTTTTGTGAAGGACTCGCACAAGGACAGTACCAGGTAAGGGAGGACGATAAAGTCCTATATCTGTTACTCTCCGTGTAGCTGACCTAGTCTGCTACGGTTTCAGGTAGGCTGTAATCGTGTAGTCTCGTTAAGGATGTGCCGAGTGTTTGAAGGTAACGATATGCAGGTACCCACCCAAAAGCTATTCTAACACCAGGTCTTATACAAGCCCGTTAATGTGATGGCGTGAGAGCTGTTTGGCATTCTGGTCAGTTTCGAGGAGAATTTAGGGGTTTGCCCACAAATGTGTCAAATCTTACAGTCCAAGATCTCCGTTTTCTCAGTGCCAACTCGAGGGCTAAATGCCAAGGCTGAGCTGCATTCCTTTGAGTAAACATTTATAAGCATTTATGGATTAACAGTTACCCAGTTGGTATTATTTCCCCTTCAGCTTTATCTTCAAATTGTTTCATTGCAGCACTATTAGTAAAAAATATTGCAAATATATTATCAAATGGATCATCTCTAGAGAAAATAAGAGATCCCTTTTGTGATCAAAAGTACATATAACTCGCTAATGGCACAATATAAAGTCTGAAGCAGTTTTTACCTGCATCGTGGGGACTGATAACAGCTGCTGAATGCTCTGGGCGGGGTAAAGTAGCACGCTTTCACTTCCCTGTAGATCCAATAATGTATTCTCATATCTCTGACAAAACTAAAAAACCATTATTTATGGTGAGAGATGACAAATAGATTTTTCTTGTATTTACTTTGCCTCCTCTGTAATTAAAAAAGTATACTTGAGCCATAATGTATTTTGCCACCTCATCCACACCCACCTCTTATGCAAGGGCACCTGCTGATAAGGAAGTCAAGTGATAACATTGTTTATTATTTTCCTGTAGAGTAAGGTTGGAAAGACAAATTTGCATTAAGATCATGTACCGATCTCTCGCTCAGCAACAAATCTGCATAGAAATACACAGTAGCCTTTTTGTTCCAGAACGAGAATGTGTGGGCGACATTGTCACATGAGGGATGATGAGAAGTAGGCATGTTATGCAGTAAAAATCTGCAATGCTTCATAAATTGTTTGCTTTCTGCATTTTGCTAATAGTCAAAAGCCAGATGAAATGTATTCCATATAAAGTGGGCAATGCTCCAACCTTGTGTTTCTAATAATAATAACCGCACTACTCTGTGTTGTAGTGACTCATATGAGTTGTCATTGTGTTTGTGTATAAGCTCTGCAATTGTTTGCACAGCTTGATGAAACAAATACATTTCCACACTGTGGCTTTGGTGTTGAGTATTTGACTCTTTTAGTTACTATAGTTAATACTAATGGTGCAGTGCCAATATTAGAATGATCGAACATCCAGGGGCTAGCATTACAGTTTAAAAAATCCCTATTTTAATTGTACATGTGTATTAATGAATTGGGACAAAGGAGTAAAAAAACTAAATTGAGAGTTTACTCCCTGCAACAACCTCCTGTTTATGCCCTGCAGCTGTGTGAGCGTGTTAAAGCTTGCTAAAGTTGTGGGACAGAGTGGTTTACTCATAGTAGTTGTTATTATTTTTTTGTACCACAAAAAAATTGCAATTATATATTTGCTGATTTTTAGCAAAGTAAGGTTTCTACAGGAAGATTGTCACTTGTAATAAACAAAACCCTTTAGTATACTTTGCACTCTTTTTTAGTTTTAAAACTAGCTTATCTTATGTACTGATAGTGAAATGTTACGTAACATCAAAATAACTTCAGGGGTGGGGCCCAACTACCTGCCTAGACACTGTTTGGAGTGGAGAAATCGGGTAAAGGCATGAACTAACATGTAAAAGGTGACTCAGTCCTTGAGGCAATCAGAAAGACAAGCCTGCCAGTTTCAAAGAAACTGATTTAATTGGAAACATTTACTACATTTATCTGAGTGTACTTGGTCTAACTAGATTGCAGGTTCAGAATCTGCAATGTCCATTTTGGCATTTTTATCACTTCCCAAAGACTTCCACTTCCTTTATAGGCTTTTTATTACATATTGTTTTTTACATAAGCATGAAATGGTTAGCTTTTAGCATTCAAACAAGTCAAATACTTGAATTTACTCCCATTCCACTAAATGATCCAGTGAAATGTCTACTCTCCCCACAGATCATCCAAAATGAGTGACAACCCAGTCAAACAGGAGGTCCAGAACTTCGACAAGAAATGTCTAAAAAAGACAAATACGGCGGAGAAGAACACCCTTCCAACTAAAGAGGGTGAGATAGTTTAGCTCCTTCAATGATCCATGTATTCAAGATTTGTGTTGCCTCTACAGAGGGGAACAAACAGCGGATCACAACAGTAGATATGTGAAGACTTTGGCAGTCAAAGACATGCTGGGAGGAAATGGTGGAAATGACTGCTTGTATGTGTTTCACCTGTAGCTTACTGGTGCCAAGAAAAAGAACCAAAATATAGAAAGGCATGTCCTTTAATTGTGTTGTTGTTTCATCCCTCCTCGTCAGTCTCATAGCCAGGAGAAAATGTCTCATAAAAATGACTTGATATTTTTCTTGTTGCATTTTATTGGTAATACTACTAATTAACCTGTCGAACTTTCATTATATGTAAACCTGCAGTTAAAATATAACTTGCAGTGTAAATGATTAATGGTAATGTTGGAGCTTCCGAGCCCAGGGGAGGTATGTTAACCTGAGAGAATTTCAAAAGGTGACGAATGTCCTCATCTACTCCCGACTCTCTACTTTTTCCGGGACATTTCTCCCATTCCATTGGCTAGTGTCCGCTGTTACTCGCCCATGTCCCCTTCATTCTCTTCCTGCTCCACTGGTGTTGCAACAAAGGTTTCTCGTTGAGAACAGTTTACTGGCCTCACTTTTTTGCACAACACTGGTGCCACTGCTTGTGAAGACTACATAACCCCAGTGTAATCAGATCAGTCACTGTCACTTGGCCCATGTTCCCTGCTCACAATAACAAAAGATTTGACCTTAAACAGCAATACAATTTATTGCATATAAGTCCATCTGTGTCTGAGGCTCCTGGTAGCGCTGTGATTTGGACAAATGTCTTGAGTGAGTGGATTTGCACCAGTTTTCCTTTGGTTTCCACCATGACCTTACAGGACTCTAAACTTTCCAGTAGGACAGATGAAGATTTTAGTCTGGAGAGGCAATGCAGGGGCCTCTATATAAAATCTTAAAGCCTGTTCTTAAATCTTAAAGCCTGTTCACAATACATCCCACATTAGTCTCTATGAATTCCGGCATTCACCATCATGGCGAAAAATGGTATATACCCTAACATGCCGTGCTTAACGCATTCTGTTTAAGCACCTCCCGCACATTTTTTGCCAAATGGTATCTTGAGTGCAGACTGCAAATGGCTTAGGAGTGTGGCATAGACAGATATAAATATACCAAATGTTTTACGAAAATGTAATTACCTTGTGTATTAACATGTGTATAATTCAAGATGGTATCTGGACCATAGTGCAATAGAAACATGAAATAAATTAAGTCTGGATAGATAGATAGATGGGTAGGTAGATATATTATGTATGTCCAGATGAACATATAGAATACTGAGAACATCATTAAAGCTGACCAGATTTTTTTTTACTTTCTTTAACTCTAATGGCTTTAAGTTCCATGTAGAAGTTTGCAGGATTGAGTAATACAAAGTCAGAATGACTGGTGTTGAATGATGGTGTCTTGACTCATGGAATGTGCATTCATCTCACTTTTACTTTCTTCCTAAAATAACCCTGCATGCCCAGTGCAGTATGGGAGTGTTCGTGCCCAGTGCAGTATGGGAGTGTTCTCGGTGCCTTGTTGCACTCGCCACCATTAGTTTCTACTGTTGCATCATCCCAATTCTTACAGGCATTTCCTTTTTCTTCAACAGATATTGAGCAAGAGAAGAAGGCCAAAGATGCGGGTCCATGAGATCCCCGTGCGCCGGCCCATCACGCCCCTTTCTCAAGCCCCTCCCCCTCTTCCTCCACCATCTTAAGAGATTTAATGCGATCACCACCTTTGCTTTGCTTTGTGCATTGTAAATCCATGTTTAAATCATATTGCATTGTCCCACAACTCTGTGGGCAAAGAGGAGTGCAACGTTAAGGGGCGGATGAGGCCAGTTGTAAAGCCATGTATAATTGCAGCTATATTCTGAAACTTCTTATATTGCATTCATTAGAGTAGGAAAAGATGACATAGGTGCACTTGAGCAATCCAGCACAAGCACAAGCATGTGTATATCGCTTGTAGCAAACCAATAACTTTTTCAACTATGCCCATGTCGGTGTCATGTATCTGGTGCCATTCTGGATGAGATATTGAATGAATGACATGTAAAATGCTATTTTTGTTTTAAAAAAATAAATGTTTTAAAACATACCTTACTGATTTGCCTCCTCAAATCATTGCAATAGATTTTCTTGCATGATATTATGATTGGATTATTAGGTAATAGATTATTTTGCATTATATCATGTAGGCTTTGTAGATCACAATGTTTTGATCATGAACATGAGGACTTTGTGTTACTGTTTTAAAAACACATTCAGACATTGTTTTACTTAGTTTCTTGGAATTTTGTGATACATGTATGAATAAATATGCATAGTGACACTAAAAAGCTTAATCAAATCCAGTGTACAGATGGACAGAATGATAATTGACCAATCAAGAAGACTTCATGTTTCTCACTCCATCTTTTTATACAAAATGTGTGTTTTACAAGTAAAATTATAACCATGAATTTCTGGAGTGTCCTAAAATGTTTACAACTCTCACCACTCTAAGTACATTACAGTACTATATCTTGTCCTTGTTTGTCATTTTGCTGTGAAAGGTGACAATGACACTTCAGTTCAGTGTTCCTTGTCATGGTATTGGGGATCTGACATGTTCATATGAGTGAGCAGCACATCTCGGTCTTCCTGCTGCAGACCCAGCGCTCCACTCCCGAGGGTGTGGTTAGAGTAAACTTGTAGAGTGCACTCTTCGTTTTCACAGCTCATGAGAGAGTCCAACACAAGACTTGTTTTTTTTTAGACACAAAGCCTAATGCTGAATTAAACTTTCTTTTTAGTAATAATTCATTAATTATTCAATAATTGAATGATAAAAAATCATAGTGCAAACTCTTCCAAAATAAACTACAATAATGCTATGAGCAAATGATCTAGAAACCAACGGAAACGATCAAAGGGCAACGATGTTGCATAAGTTGACAGACCAGGTTAGCAACAAGTCTCGACATACAGAAGTGATCATCTCAAGACTCCCCACCTTGTAAGGCTCTCTCACTGCATCTTTAAATACCTTGGACTTTCTTAAGTTGTCCTTGATTTGAATAACTAAAAGCATACCGAAACCGAATATATCAGGAGGCCCATACTTCGGTATCAGGGCATTTGTGTTTTGGCATACACCAAAGGGTATGAATTGTGGGAAATCCAAAATCAAACAAACATGTACATGCATACATACATCTGTGGGTGAAGAATGTGGCTGGAAGACTGCAACAAGAATGTTTCGCTGCAATCGACTTGCTTGGGCACGACAGCAGCACAGCATGTTTGTGCATGTAGGCAGAGCTGACAGCTGCATTTCCAAGCGGCTCTGTGTGAATAAGGACACTGTAAGGCACACATGGAACAGAAAAGCATTTACTCACATCCCACATGAAGCACATGTGTGCGAGTTATGTAAACAGTCAGGTGTGTGATATGTCTGGTTAATATAACTGGAGCAGTTGCATGTTACTCAATGTGTGTAACAGGATTTCCTCCGCAGAGCAATCTTATTACACAAGTCGTGTAGCAAGTCAACCCCACTGAGATCCCCTGACATGTCTGGACAGTGGAAATCATTCATGCTTTATTCATATTATCTCGCTAGTGCAGCCTATATGCTTGCACAGTCCGTGGTCATAGCCTGAGAAAAGGTTCGGACAATCGTTCTCAATGTCGTCCCTCTCAGTGTTTCAAATCTGACCTGGTTTTTCAGATTTCACCTTTGTCATATTCTCTCACAAGAAGCTAACCAACTGCTTGTGCAGTCTCTAGTCATCACAAAGCTAGATTTCTGCAACTTCCTACTTCCTCTATGGGCCATCGGTGCTCCACAAATGATCCAGAATACACCATGACTAGTCTTCAGTCTTCCAAAGTTCACGTCACTCTACTGCTGTGTTACCATCACCGGTTTTCAGTAGCTGCCCGCATCAGATTTAAATCCCTGATGCTCACCTACAAAGTCAAAAATGAGTCCCTACATGCATGATTATAATGGTCAAAGCCAAAATTACCAGAGGCTTTGTAGAGGTGCTTCAAGTCTTGTGCAATATAAGCATTGAGACTTTTCCCTGACCTGGCTCCCTGCTGGTGAGACGTTTCCTGGCTGTCCTTTGCAGTCTTCAAACGCATTTATATGACCATTGAACCTGCACCTATGAAATTCATACTGCTGTTGAGTAATTGAAAACCTAGCATGATTTCAACAGTATTCTAGTCCAACGGTATCTAGCAACTCTAACCTATTGTAGTCACTAGGATACATTCTATGAGTAGATGAAAGCACTTTTGTAAATCACTCTACAATAAAGTATCTGCTAAATGGCTAAAATGTAAATGTTATACAGTGTTTTCTATGTTATAAAAACAAATAAATAGCAATAAAATACTCAGGCAAACCCAAAACAAACAACCCTTCTCCCGAAAGAAATACACCTTTGGTGGGTGAAGCTGATTTTCATCTTTAGACAAAGAATGCTTGTCCTAAGAATGTAAGCAGCATGCAGTGTGATTAGTTACTTGTTGCACTGGTTGAGCAAGTCTGCAAAATGTCTGTTGTCCTCCAACTATACTGCTGTTCAAATATGGAGCTTTCTTTGGTCAAATGACCTGAGCAAGCTTTAGCAAGGAGAAAAGAAAGCCTGCCACTGCAGATTTAGGCCCAAGATGAGTACAATTATTACTACAGCTTCTCTTCTGGATTGATGCCAAAAAATAACAAGATTATTGCATAACACCTGAAAAAAATCTTCCTTTGAATTCTATGAATGTAATTGACTAACATTTTGGTTCTTTTTTAAGGCTCCATCTGGAAACCTCACTTCTAAGACAAGTCCCTTTCTCAGTTAAGGAGCCAGTAAATTTCCACTGCAGGTCGTAGGCATGAATAAAATCTCACCAGGCCACAACATGAACAATTATAAACAATCGGTTAATTGAGCATTTGTATAGATAACAGTAGTGCTGTTTTTAGGGCGTGACGTGAATGACCTGCCTGTTAGCTCGGTGCATTATCCTACACTTCACTCTTTGTCCTCGATTAACTCCATCAGCTAGTAACAGTTAGCAGTAGGTCAGGTTTCTCTATGCGGACCACGTAGACAAGTTCCAACACATTGGCAGTAATGCATGTGGGTGTGTACTGAATCGGCATGCACACATGGACATGGGGACTACTTGCTCATAAAAAAGGTCTATCATTGTGGTGCACCTGGCAATATTACACGAAATGGAGTAGGAACAAAATTTATTAGATTATGTGTGCTTTACGGCATATTTATATTTCACCCGTGGTGAAATCAAAGCTTCTTATTTCTGTTGAATGTATCTAATCGGTGTTTGCCAACAGTTTGCCTTATTCATCTGATTACAACCCCTAAATTAATGTCTAGGTTAACTGGCTTCTACACTCACTGGCCACTTTATCAGGGACACTCCAACTACTCATTAATATGAATGTACAATCAGCCAATCACATGGCAGCAGCTCAATGCATTTAGGCATGTAAACATTGCCAAGACGATCTGCTGCAGTTCAATCTGAGCATCAGATTGAGTTTGAATGTGGCATGGTTGTTGGTGCCAGACGGGCGGGTCTGAGTATTTCAGAACCTGCTGATCTACTGGGATTTTCACGCACAACCTAGGGTCTGTCCTCTCTCCCCTTCCTGCACCCCATTCAGTCCCCCAGGGGGCTGTGGATCCCGGTAGAGAGTACGCTGTGTGCAATTGGCTGCCACTTCTCGCGGTGTGTGATTGGTCATGTAAGACTTGTACCTGTGTTAAAATTGTAAAGTGACCATGGGTATCTTGAAAGGTGCTATATAAATTGAACATTCATCCATATTTCCTGGCATACTTTGGGCCCATTAGTGCATCGTGCCAACGCCACAGCCTACCTGAGTATTGTTGCTGACCTTTATGACCACAGTGTACCCATCTTCTGATGGTTACTTCCAGCAGGATAACATGCCATGTTATTAAGTGCTAATCATCTCAGACTGATTTCTTGAACATGACAATAAGTTTACTGTTCTCGAATGGCCTCCACAGTCTCAATCTAATAGGGCACATTTGTGGTGGATGTGGTGGAACGGGAGATTCACATCATGGATGTGCAGCTGACAAATCTGCAGCAACTGTGTGATGCCATCATGTCAATATGGACCAGACTCTCTGAGGAATGTTTCCAGTACCTTGTTGAATCTGCCACAAAAGGATTAAGGCAGTTCTGAAGGCAAAACTGCGTTTTTCTGAAGGACATGTGTAATAAAATCACGTCCATGATAAATAAATTACCCGCCCCTTCCGATTGATGACGCGTTTACTGTAATAAACTCGAAATATTACTGCCATCTTCTGAATGAACTGGTTTGTTGCAGGTTTGGAGGACCAACACAGCGCTACGGGAAGTCTCCAGCAGGGGGAGCTCAAGCTCCAAGCAGCGTGCGTGGAAACTGCAATTGGGCGGGAGTTTGTGTCTGATTGGTTCAACTAGTGTCATTCTACCCGCCGCTTGATAACAAACTGGCTAATGTGGGAGAAAGCTAGCCAGCTAGCTAACTAGCAGAGGGTTTTAGGACACGCACGGGGGATTATCGGTTATTAACACATTTACTCTTAAATGTCGGAACAAGGCAGTCGTTGACTGAAGAACTGGGAGCAGTTGGCGAGGTGAGGCGGTTAAAGAACAAAACGGGACTAATAATTTCTGAAACGCTTCGGCAGCGCGAATCACCTCAGCAGCGCCTGTGCGTTAGCATTAGCATTAGCGTTAGCGTTAGCTAGCTGAGACCAAATAAAGTTTAGCGGTTAGCTGTTAGCTGTTAGCTGAGGTGGCGACGTGCCGGATTGTAGGACGTGTGTAGCTGTCTTGCTACCAACTGTGTTAGCCAGACAATCACATCCTGTCATTAAGCAACATATATAAATACGTGTAAACTGTACTTGTACATGTTCAGTGGGCTGGTTTACGTGTGGTGGCCGTGTGTGTGCTGCCGTAACTCGGCTGCTGTTCCAGCTAATGTGGGCTAGCTGGCGGATCCCCTGGACGCGGGTGGAGCCGGCGAGGCTAGCCGCACCGCTACCGCAGTCTGCCCATTAGATGGGTAGCTAGGCTTACTTAGCTGGGTTATGGTTGTAGTCGCTTTTTAAATCACGTTACCCTGAAAATTATATTTTCTAGTCCTGATACTAAACCCTCAGACTGCGGACGGCGTTGTAAGTATTTTCAGTTGGAGTTTCATAGATTTAAACCTAAGGTAAGTGTAAGTGAAAACTTGATCAGCTAGGCTGTCTCTCATTATGGGTCTGATGGCTCAAGGGTCTGATAGACAACACCGTCACGAGGAATATGAACTCTTGTTTTTGCACAATTTCCTGCAGTTTCTTTTGTTAAACACAGCAATAAAATACAACTGTTGCCATTTGGTATGTGCACATATGGAATTTCAAAGCATAATCTATGTAGGTATATAATACTGATTGTAAATAATACAATCACCATTCAGTTATATACTGTAGAATTGGAATAAGTGCCTGCAGGAAGACAAGTTTTGCTTCTGGCTTAACTGAGGTTAGCCCTGCTGTACTCGTGAGTAATGGTGTGATCTGATATGTATGAAGAACTGTGTTCACAGAACATGCACAAACCTGTAGTGAATCTCTTCAGTTCCACAGAGTGGGAGAATGGTGGTCCCAGACAGTGGCAGTTCGCTTCAGCAGGCAGACAATGGTGATGCCAGCAGCATCATGGCCAGCGCACAGCCTGGGTTCGTGGTGGACCAGGACATGGCAGGCATGGAGCTGGAGGAGGTGCGCAAATTGCAGGAGCTCGTACGACGCTTGGAGGTCCAGAATCAGACCCTGCGCAACAGGACGGGCAAGCTTCAACTCAGGGCCCCCGACAGCGGCCTCGCCGTTGGCGACGGTGGTGCGCATACGCTGTGCGAAGGGGTCACTACAGACTCTTCAGCCAACGCAGAGGATGCTGGCAACCTCACAGGTGGAGAGTTTGAGCGGTCCCCTCCCCTGGACAGTGGCAGTAGCGAAGAAATGTCTCCGGTCCCTGAAGCCACAAGACTGGAGGAGGATCAGGAGGGGTTGTTGCAGTGTGCCGGGTTCTTGGGTCTTCCATGTGGGCTAGGACACATGCAGGGACAGCCTCTGGCTAGCCCGTCTCCTGACAGCTATGATTCAGAGACGCTCGGTGGGAGCGATACAGGCATGGACCAGTCCGCTCTGGATGAGGTGGATGTGCTCGACTTGGAGGACTGTGCTGAGATAGAAGACGAAGACAGCTGGTAAGATTCTGCTGATTAATTCTTAATAATTAATACTGCCTCATTTGGAACAGTTTCAGAATGAACTAACTTTAGTTAGAATTAGTTATTCTTAGTACATTTTTGTAGCTTCGCTGAGAAGAAAGGCTGATATCACTGGACTACACGTTTTTAGGGTTTCACAAGGTTCACCACCTATAGCATCATGTATATTCTGCGTGATGTGTAAGGTGTTTTGCTCAGTTAAGCTATGTGCTCTCACACTTTAAAATGGTAAAGTAATTCAGGTCTGTCTTTAAACATTGTGTATTAAGTCTTTACCAATTTATGTTTGATCTATGATAATAAATATTCCTGTCACAATTTGTCTGTATTGAAGTATCCTGACATTTGAAACTTTGTACTTAACGGCATATTTTTTTCTCAGGTAAAATTTAAGGCAACCATAACATTCTCAACAATGGCCGTTTTACTTTACTTTAGTTATCTTTTGAATTATATCCACCTGTATCACATTGGGCCAACATGTCAGCTACTTCTGTCACACCGATGCTGACACTAAGCTCTGTGGGGATGTGGTCAGCATGCTTGTCTCTGTGATTGTGCTTGAGGATTATGAGATACACAGATCGAAGATGAACCTCCTCTGTTTGCATGGAGCATCTAACCTGAAGTGATTCTCTCAATGTGTCTGTGCACAACTGCCTGTGCATGCGTGTGTGTTTTGTATGTGCAGTCACTGAACATTAATGGATGATGTGTTTTGAATGAGCTACTTTTAGGGCAATCCTGGACATAGATGAGTTTTTGAATTAGCCACCTTTAGGGCACTCCTGGACATGGATGTGTTTTTTGAATGAGCTACCTTTAGGGCATTCCTGGACATATATGTGTTTTTGAATGAGTCACCTTTAGGGCACTCCTGGACATGGATGTGTGTTTTTGAATGAGTCACCTTTAGGGCACTCCTGGACATGGATGTGTGTTTTTGAATGAGTCACCTTTAGGGCACTACTGGACATGGATGTGTGTTTTTGAATGAGTCACCTTTAGGGCACTACTGGACATGGGTGTGTGTTTTTGAATGAGTCACCTTTAGGGCACTACTGGACATGGGTGTGTGTTTTTGAATGAGTCACCTTTAGGGCACTACTGGACATGGGTGTGTGTTTTTGAATGAGTCACCTTTAGGGCACTACTGGACATGGGTGTGTGTTTTTGAATGAGTCACCTTTAGGGCACTACTGGACATGGGTGTGTGTTTTTGAATGAGTCACCTTTAGGGCACTACTGGACATGGGTGTGTGTTTTTGAATGAGTCACCTTTAGGGCACTACTGGACATGGGTGTGTGTTTTTGAATGAGTCACCTTTAGGGCACTACTGGACATGGGTGTGTGTTTTTGAATGAGTCACCTTTAGGGCACTACTGGACATGGGTGTGTGTTTTTGAATGAGTCACCTTTAGGGCACTACTGGACATGGGTGTGTGTTTTTGAATGAGTCACCTTTAGGGCACTACTGGACATGGGTGTGTGTTTTTGAATGAGTCACCTTTAGGGCACTACTGGACATGGGTGTGTGTTTTTGAATGAGTCACCTTTAGGGCACTACTGGACATGGGTGTGTGTTTTTGAATGAGTCACCTTTAGGGCACTACTGGACATGGGTGTGTGTTTTTGAATGAGTCACCTTTAGGGCACTACTGGACATGGGTGTGTGTTTTTGAATGAGTCACCTTTAGGGCACTACTGGACATGGGTGTGTGTTTTTGAATGAGTCACCTTTAGGGCACTACTGGACATGGGTGTGTGTTTTTGAATGAGTCACCTTTAGGGCACTACTGGACATGGGTGTGTGTTTTTGAATGAGTCACCTTTAGGGCACTACTGGACATGGGTGTGTGTTTTTGAATGAGTCACCTTTAGGGCACTACTGGACATGGGTGTGTGTTTTTGAATGAGTCACCTTTAGGGCACTACTGGACATGGGTGTGTGTTTTTGAATGAGTCACCTTTAGGGCACTACTGGACATGGGTGTGTATTTTTGAATTAGCCACCTTTAGGGCACTCCTGGACATGGATGTGTTTTTTGAATGAGCCACCTTTAGGGCACTCCTGGACATGGATGTGTTTTTTGAATGAGCCACCTTTAGGGCACTCCTGGACATGGATGTGTTTTTTGAATGAGCTACCTTTAGGGCACTCCTGGACATGGATGTGTTTTTTGAATGAGCCACCTTTAGGGCACTCCTGGACATGGTTTCTGTGGATTCTCGTATTCTTACTACGTGTTGTGTTGCAGTAGAGTGCTGTGTAAAGAAGCAGTAGGTTGACTGCATCTGTTTAACATGACGAAATCTCCATCAGCATTAGATTACACAACTACGTAATTAGGTTGGATTACATCTTTATGAGAGTAGCATCAAAACGCTCGATGTTATGGTAAGAAGATCTTAATGTACATGTACTGTAATGTTGTAGGCCTACATACAAACACGTGCAATACCCAGTACACATTGTCTCACCCATAGGCACGTAGGATTTGGCACTGGCTTAGAATAAAGACACAGGTGAAGGAGCATGTAACTACAGAGGAGTCTCTTCCTCAGCTCGGGGCCAGTAACATTCAACACTGAGTCTCCGGTGGTAATGCAGCTTAGAGGAGGGGCCTCAGCAGAGAGAGAGAGCCAGCTGAGAATGGGCTTCAGTCTTTCAGGATAGCAGGGCCAGAACTATGCAGAGATTTAACACACAACACAAGCAGCGTTTATGTGTGGCAGCCACTGGCGGACTGATCTGCGAGTTTCCATCAGCTCTGTAGATTTGACGTAGTTCTCCTGACAAAACAAGTTTAATCAATGCATCTGTGTTTCTGTATTATTAAATATGTTTAAACATTTTTTTGTCTTCAATTAAGAAGTAATAAGAAATAAAAGATTAAAGGCTGTCAGAAGATGAAGGTAAAATGTGGTTATCAATGGGAATAAGCACAGATTACTCTATTATTATTTGATTAATTGATTTATTATTATTATTATTATTATTATACCAGTTGAAAGAGTATCAGAGTGTAGCCTAGTATTTTGAATTTCAATGGTAAGGCTGTAAATGGAGCTCATTCAGGTCGTCACATTCTCTTCTTGCGTTGTATCACCTTGCCAAGTGTGTAGTGTAACATTACTGGGCCTGGCTTTCCTTTTCATGGTAGTTGAACTGCTGTTTCTAAAGGAAACTGTAGCATTGAGAAACGTGAACGGCCTAAGTTTTCCTTCATGGGAACTACGGTCAGAAATGGTGCATTTTACCCTCTGCAGTGCGTGAAAGGGACAGTCAAACATGGACTTCCTTTTTGTCAGTTCATTCTGACATTAAAAAAAAAATTATTGTTTTTGGAATAATTGTCCAAAAATGGTTAGTACGAGAAAGTGGATGATAATTCATTCATTTCATTCGGTACTTAGCTGCTCACTGTCTTCTGGGCTTCATTATGAGCCTAATTTACCATGGACTCCACTTTACTCCAGCAGCCACCAGCTTTTCCAAAGCCCTTTGGAGAAAACCTCCTGTGACTCTGTTGCACAGTAGCAGTCCAGCTGTACATGGTGCCGGTACAACTGCGCTGCTTTGTAATCCTCTAAGAGGGCTGTCATCTGCCTTTGGCTGGACGGTTAAAATGTTTTGGCTGCAGTCAGAGTGCACGTGATCCTTTAGGGAAGGGAGCTGTGGTGACCAAGGGGAGAAATGGTGAATAGTACAGTGTAGACTTGGATAGCTCTCAGTAGCACTTTGACATTTTAGAAGCACAGACACCAGGCAAGTGTGCGGCCCCTGGGTGTGTAACAGCTTTCACTGGCCCGACAAGCAGCGGCGCTGAGTTTGATGCTGAGTGTCATCCTAGCGGCCTTGTTGATTGATAGGAATCAAGACTGTGCTCAGTGCAGACCTCCAAAATGGAGTTCTTTCCTGAAGAAAGAGCTAGTTGACCTGTACTGCTCAGGAGTCATTTACATTTACGGCATTTGGCAGACGCCCTTATACAGAGCGACTTACATTTTTAACTCATTTTTATACAAGTGAGCAATTGAGGGCCTTGCTCAGGGGCTCCTCAGCCATGGCCTTAGGTCTGAGAATCGAACCCACGACCCTCCGGTCACAAGACCTGTTCTCTAACCGGCAGGCCATGACTGCCCTGCTGAGTCCTGAATTAGGTTAGGCATGGACAGTGTACCGAATTTTCTCGTGTATTTAATGCTTTTGAAAAAGACCATATTGAACATTTGATCAATCAAGCGTTCACTAAAAGGCATAGGTGAGGGAAATATTGGGGGGAAATTGAACTTCTTTTTGGACTCCTTGGGAAAACCAATCCAATTTTGTCTTTTAGATGATGAATCTACATTTAAATCCATAATCCTTCAGATCCTGTGCTCACTTTGAAAGGGCGGATCTTAACCATGACTGTTCTTCCTCCCTGTGTGAATGAAGGCTTGACCTTGAGTTTTAAGCCATATTTTCGTGACGTTCACACCCTCGTGTTACCAGTCCGTCATGGTAAACTGCTCCTCGGTCTGGTCTCATTACGCCGAGGTGGCCCGGCCGGCTCAGTCAGCTCCTCTCCTATCTCCTCCGCAGGCTGTACGTGTCTCCTAAGAAGCAGCTGCTGGTGCAGCAGGGTCCCGAGTCTCCCCTGAAGTGGTGCAGAAAGGTGCTGGATCACCCCAGTCCTGAGACCGAGGTGGCCTGCAGGACGCTTCTCAGCCGCCTGGACCAAAGTACCCGCAGCACAAACGCACTCGCAGCTCACCCCCATCACGCTCGCAGCTCACACCCATCACGCTCGCAGCTCACACCCATCACGCTCGCAGCTCACACCCATCACGCTCTTGTGGTATTTCATCAGTTTGAATAACAAAATCAAAAGGCACCGCCTGCACTTAAACGTATTAACAGCAGTCAGGTGGATTTTGCCATTATCCTGTGGCACCATCTCCCCTGTTTGTTCACGGGTTCGTCTCTGACACAAACACTCTTCCAGCAGCTACAATGATTCTGTGTGTTCCAGTAGTGCTCTTGCTTACTGCCCTCACACCAGCACTGCTACATTCATGGCAGTATTATTTGCTGAAGTTGAATCTATTCTATCACTTAACTGCATATAGATGTGTATAAATAACTCCAGAATGTGGAACAGTGCCTTTAAGACTGCAGTGAGCAGGAAGGAAGAAATGGTGAGTGTTGGCTCAGACAAAGGGGGCTTATCTTTAACACCATGTTACAGGGGAAGGAACTACTCTCACCAGCATTATCATGGCCTAATATATATATACATACATACATACATACATACATTAATGCATCTACACCCACCGGCCACGCGGTTGGACCCCCTTTTGCCTCCAGAACTGCCTTAATCCTTTTGTGGCAGATTCAACAAGGTACTGGAAACATTCCTCAGAGAGTCTGGTCCATATTGACATGATAACATCACACAGTTGCTGCAGATTTGTCAGCTGCACATCCATGATGTGAATCTCCCGTTCCACCACATCCCAAATGTGCCCTATTGGACTGAGATCTGGTGACTGTGGAGGCCATTAGAGTACAGTGAACTAGTACAGTACAGTAAAAGAAGACTTTTCAGGACTGCTTTTACACAACCTTGTCCTGTGTTCTCAGTGTAAACCGTACTGCCTGGAGGCCTGATGCACGTGGCCCGGTGGCGCCGGTTTGTGTGCTGACTATCCCCTCTCTCTCCCCCAGCCTCGCGATGGAGGAACGTGTACTGCAGCCCTTCTCAAAGCTGCGCAGGCTCGGTGGAGCCCGGCTCCTCGGCAGCCGCCCTGCTCTCTCCTGGGTACCACAAATCAACTAACAAAACCCTACTAACTTGTGGCAGCTCAGGTATGACGTTAACACATGGCTTCACCTGCTCCTGTCTGGCCTCGCTCCACACACCACCTCCCTTACTGCACACACACACACACCCGCAGCCAGAATACACACACACACACACATGCATATCCGGGTGACCTGCCTTCAAGCTGTCAGCCCAGACTGCCAAGCTCAATTATTTATTATTTTTATTGGTCTTGGTCTGCATCCGCTCGAGTGCATCATGTCCCATGCATGAGATGACGGGCAAATTATTTTCCCTGTCAAATCATTTTTTAATATGGTGAGAAAAATTCAGAATGAACAGCTTTTGTATGACTCGTTTATTGGTGACTCATTTATTTGTAGAGTAAATATCACACCTAAGCAGAGTTGTGGGTTAAAGGCTAAAGAAGGGGAGATTTTGGCTAAATACTCACAAACAACCTTGTAGTAATAGTACATGTTCCATAGAAATTATACAAATTTCTCTATGAAAAATTTTAGGAAGGTAAAATTAACCTCATAAGAGTGACCTCATTGGTGCACAGGAACTTGCTGTTTAAAGTATTCCTCCACAACCAACAAAACTATAAGACTTCTAGAGAAGATCCTGGACATGATACATAGACACGATTTAATGCACGCTTTGCTTGCTTTGAGTGGCCTTGTGTGATTTTGCTGTACATGTTGACACGATGTCCTTTTGCAAAATAATCCATGCATTGTATTTGAATGCTTCAGTTTATACACCAGTTTTCCTCTTCAGTTAGTTGAATATTCACTCGATTTGATTGGCAGTTCAGGTCTAGATAGTGTGTCTTCATAACTGATGAGAAAGTCTTCCTGATCTCTATTTAAATGTCCACCCATATACAGATCATTACCATAAAGTGTGGATCAGCTGCACCAGACCTGTTTAAAGACCTCCTTGGCACCTGTGCAGTCTTCCCCTTTTCACATTATTAATCTTCATCTACTACTACTCGCCTTATTTCTAGAGATTCTAGTACCCTTGCCCCTTTAAGGACCATGTTTGCCCCGTCCACTTGCACCCCTTCATGACTTGCCTGTGAATGTTTGAGCTATGAAAGCTGCAGATAGGCATCTTGAGCACTTGTATGAGAGCATTGGCCTTACCATCCCACCAGTTCAGGGATGCTTAATTCAGCTTTCTACTTTTATTACTCTTCTCTTGTCGGTAAAGGCTCTGGTGAGCACAAAATCCTCTTCACCATGATAAATATCCAGCTAAAGCCTCCTGAACAGTTGCCGTAAGCTCTGGATCCAGGGCTTTCATTCATTATAAATGTCACTGGACTGCACTGACTTCTCCTGCTTGCCCTTGGTTCCTGTTTACCCAGAATCCCATTGTTCTGAGTACTCCTTGACCCATTTTAGCCCCGTGGATCCAAACTTTGTCTAAATTAGAAATTAAATACACGGAACCCTCGAGCTTGACCTGGCCTCACCCACCCTCCTGAAGGCCTCACCCACCCCCTCCTGAAGGTCTCGCCCACCCCCTCCTGAAGGTCTCGCCCCCCCCCTCCTGAAGGTCTCGCCCCCCCTCCTATAGGCATGTTCTTCTGTTAGCTCATTGTCCAGCTCCGTCCTCTCTGTTCCCTCAGTCTGTCTCTGCTAACTTGCCTGGTCTGCTTCAGAGGAATCACCAGCAGTTCTTTTATCAGAAATTTTAGTTCTCGGTCCAGTATTCCAGTACAACCTAGATGTTTAGATTTATTGCAGTTAGTCACTGGATTTGTGACGAACACAAGTTCATTCTGTGTAATCCTATTCTTATAGTGTGTTCCTCATAAATTAGGGCAATAAATGATGCCAAATTGTTTGCAAGAAGGAAGCTCAAAACATTTATCAAGAACAATGTCCATGATTCTAATCCAACTCTGAAGTGGTCTTGATGCAAAAGTCATTTTGCTGTACTATTTTCTTTCAGTACCCTTCAGTCTGATTTATGTAGTAGCCCTGTCTGGCTAATCAGTGGTACTGATTAATGTGAATACAATGTGCTTATTTTTTTAAGTACAGCTCATTTACCAGTTTCAGTTAAAGTTGTAACACACACTGCTCAACTACAGAACAAGCTATTATACTCCATACAGACACATACACATTTCCATCATTATAAATGTGAACTTAAAACCTCATCCTTTGTGATTTTCATGTGAATTGTTTTTCAGGGGTAAAGTAAAATGTAATGCAGTAATTAAAGGGCCCGAAGCACTAACGCAGTGCTTTGGGTTTTCAGGAGGGACAGTGTACATTAATAGACTGAAAAGGAATCCATAAATAAATATGCAAGTAGCGCAAGTAAATAAGTAAAGTGACGTGTGTGTGTGTGTGTGTGTGTGTGTGTGTGTGTGTGTGTGTGTGTGTGTGTGTGTGTGTGTGTGTGTGTTTTTGTTCAGTGCACGTGACGTTGCCCCATTAAGATTTGAGTGCTGTTCTGACTAACATTTATGTAGACAGTAAATCTCACACAGCATAATGCATATAATTTGTTGCAGTCAATTTGAGTAAGGATTGTCTATTTTAAATATCTAAAGCACAGAAAATTATGACAGCCCTTAAAATATAAGTGTGATATGTGTAGATTTTTAGTTTTTACACACAACACTTACACATGTAGCACGTGTACGGGTGGAGGTGATGGTGCTGTGTGTTTGTCACTGCAGGCTACACAGGCATGCGCTCCACCCTGAGTTCCCAGTCATCCATTGACAGTGAGCTGAGCACGTCTGATGACTCCATCTCCATGGGCTACAAGCTGCAGGACCTGACTGACGTTCAGATCATGGCCCGACTGCAGGAAGAGAGTGAGTGTGAATGCCCCGCCCCCTCACACCATCATATCTCGCTACACCAACACGTCTGCGTTTCTGCCCCGCCCACTCACACCATCATATCTCGCTACACTAACACGTCTGCGTTTCTGCCCCGCCCACTCACACCATCATATCTCGCTACACTAACACGTCTGCGTTTCTGCCCCGCCCACTCACACCATCATATCTCGCTACACTAACACGTCTGCGTTTCTGCCCTGCCCACTCACACCATCATATCTCGCTACACTAACACGTCTGTGTTTCTGCCCCGCCCCCTCACACCATCATATCTCACTACACTAACACGTCTGCATTTCTGCCCTGCCCACTCACACCATCATATCTCGCTACACTAACACGTCTGTGTTTCTGCCCCGCCCCCTCACACCATCATATCTCGCTACACTAACACGTCTGCGTTTCTGCCCTGCCCCCTCACACCATCATATCTCGCTACACTAACACGTCTGCGTTTCTGCCCCGCCCACTCACACCATCATATCTCGCTACACTAACACGTCTGCGTTTCTGCCCCGCCCACTCACACCATCATATCTCGCTACACTAACACGTCTGCGTTTCTGCCCTGCCCACTCACACCATCATATCTCGCTACACTTAGGGCTGTCGCGGTGAAAGAATTTCCCCTGCGGTTATTTATGGTGGCTCAACACCGCGATATGCGGTATGACGCGATATGCGTCATTTGTCGTCTAAAATCTTAATTTTAGAGCTATATAATTGTTTTATTGTTTTTATTGTAAAGGGGTTCTTATTGTTTTTAAATTGCAAAGAAGACACAGTTTTAAGAGCAGTTAAATGTGTTTATTGTCAAATAGAGAACACAGAAGTCAAATGAGATGCAGTAAAAACCCATGCTCTTTCGCTTTCTTAAAAGTGTAGGGTAAATATTTTAAACGAGATTTTAAACACAAAAAGAGAATTTAATAAATAAATCAATAAAACGAAATCTTTCCTTAACCAGAAGAATAACGTCTCAGCTTAAACCGGAGTTGTCACGTCCCTGTTGCGCGCTAAGAAAACCAACATATTCACCTTATGTGGTTTCAGTGAGGAGCGGAAAGGGCTAACAATATTCCCGGCAGTACTAAAAATTCGCTCTGATGGTGTGCTTGTTGCACAAATGCACATGTACTTGTGGGCGAGTTTGGAGAGCAGAGGAAATCTAGCCTACGCGCCACCAGGCGAGTGGATCTGCGTGGATTTGACTTGAACCCGAAATGCTCCCAAACCGGCGAAGTCGCGTTTTGTTTTTTGACCAGAGCATCTGCCGTAGTTTCCATCTTTGAAAAAAGGAGACGGATTGTTGATCAGCCGCACCGGATGATAACGGGGTTGATGGGAAAATGACTTTAACTCTTGCACAGGCACTTTCCCCTCGCATGGGAAAAAACACAAATATTGCGGTTGTTGCGGTTAATTCCCGTACGTTGCGATTTTCTCGTCAATAGCGCGGTATTGCTATACTGCAGTTATCGCGACAGCCCTAGCTACACTAACACGTCTGCGTTTCTGCCCCGCCCCCTAACACCATCATATCTCGCTACACTAACACGTCTGTGTTTCTGCCCCGCCCACTCACACCATCATATCTCACTACACTTCTGTTATGTGACATATGAAAATGGAGTGGTGTGCTTATGTAAAGCTTATATTATTTTAGAAGCAAGGTCCTGGACTGAGGTGGTAGGTGCGGTGCAAGTGTGTCAGTAGTGTGAGTG
Organism: Brachyhypopomus gauderio; assembly: GCF_052324685.1. Lineage (NCBI taxonomy): Eukaryota > Metazoa > Chordata > Actinopteri > Gymnotiformes > Hypopomidae > Brachyhypopomus > Brachyhypopomus gauderio. The sequence continues at coordinate 24,354,160 of NC_135221.1, read as the reverse complement.
TGGTTAACGTGCCCTGTGCGCAGGTCTGAGGCAGGACTACGCCTCCAGCTCGGCGTCTGCGTCTCGCCGCAGCTCGACGGCCTCACTGCAGTCCCTCAGGTGGGGCGCCCACAGTGACCAGGAGCTGGACTCCCGCAGCCTGGAGGACGAGGAGGACGGCTGCTCCTCCCTTCCTCGTCGCCTTCACCGGCACGCTGCCTCGCCTCGCTGCCCCTCGCCCGGCGCCCCGCCCGAGCCCGGCGGGCGGGCGGCCCCCCGCGCACACGCCCCCGCACGCTCTCTGCCCACGCCTGGACCGGAGCTCCTCAAGTTCGCCCGGAGTGAGGGTATGATGTCTCACACATTCACTTACCCCATGACATTTGTGATCGCTGTTGGAAGTTTGTTTTTTTACGCTATCTTACATCTTTATATATTTGTTTTAAAACCCGTTAGTGAAAGGAAAGGACGGGTTTTTCCCGTTTTAACCTGCAGCAGTCTCCCCTAAACATGTCTACAATGGTTTTCCATTTGGAGGTGAAAAGGACCTTGTCAAAGTTGTACGATAGAATGGAGATTGAACAATATACTTATAGTGTATTTTGATGGTGCAGCGGTTATACACCAGTGTAAAGGTTAACCACATACATCCTTTCTCGTCTTTCATTCTGCCATTCATATAGCCTGTGGAACCTATTCTTGTTATTTTGGCCTATTATTATTTTCCTTTGTTGTGGTTTTTGTCTTACGAGTTACTGATGGTTGGCTGATCTGAGGACTGGATCATTACATACCATCATTATGTATCATAATGTCCACCACAGGGTCAGGTGCTACTGTCCCTTCTTTGGGTCATATTGATAGTAACAATTCATGTTACACACCATTATGAAGAACTGGGAAATATTCTTATTAGAATATTAGTTGGCATGCCTGAAACCGCTGTAATTATTAGCATTTCAGAGGCACGTACTTGCATCTTACGCCCTCCTCTGGCAAGGTGAGTAGTGTACACTGAGTTGCGTGTAAAACTGTTTTAATTAATTGCTTGTGTTTCTTTTTCTGTAACCAGCTGGGGGGGGAATATCTACTGCTTGGGCTTCTTGTAGTTCCAGTTATGTTTTTGTGTACACTGAGCATGTGTGTAGATTTGCATGTACTTAAAATGCTTTGTATATCGCGCTGGATAAATTGGCACAAGACTGGCTTCAACCAGACGTTATATTGTCTGTTATATTGTCACATATATTTCCTCGTATATTGTCACATATATTTCCTATTTCTGAATTCTAGCCCCGTGGTGAGAGCAGTTTTAAGGGAATGAATATCACACACTGACACATTTGAATTAACAAATGAATGCAGCTGCCACTCTGAAGGAAGGGGTCATGCATGCAACCCTTCTCCTTCTGAACACGCTCAGCAGTGGACACGCTCAGACGGTGTGCATAAAGATGACTGTGTGTGTGTGTGTGTGTGTGTGTGTGTGTGTGTGTTGTGTGTGTGTGTGTGTGTGTGTGTTGTGTGTGTGTGTGGCTTTCAGAGGAGCTACGGCACAGCATGCCTAACCTAGCTCCACGCACCAGCCTGCGCTCCCTAGAGGCCGTGAGAAACAGCCGCAGCATGGAGGCTAACCTGCAGAGTTCAGGCAGTCGCATATCCCGCTTGCCCCAGTCCCCAGGTCGGTACCCGCCTCACCTCACACACCCTTAGGACCAGCGGGGCCCCTAGGAACCCGGGCCAGTTCCAGGGTTTTGCAGTAGGTTTCTCTAAGCACATTTACACCTGGTATTAATCTCGATGCAGTCACGAGCAGCATCAAAGAACCGGCCTCCGTGGAAACACATCAACATCTGGGGTATTGTTACTCTGTGCACAAACCTGAAGCTTTAAAGCCGAAGACTAACTGGCTTGCAAAACAAATACGACAGTTGATAACAGCAGCAGCAAAGAACACTTAAGACCCCTGTTACTGACGTAATAAATGTGTCCGGGCCGCTTTGATCTGCCAGCAGAAGTGACACACACACACACACACATACACACATACATACATACACACATATATATATATATATATATATAGCACAAAATCCAAACACAAGTGGTCAGCTAAGGCGCATGAAAAGGCTAGATGTGAGTACGTATGGTCCTGAATGACCATGATGAGATGCATGTTAATACCAGGTGCAAATGGGGCCTGTCTGTGTAGCTTACAGTAGAGGTTTGAGTACAAACCTGCAGTCTGTAGCATAATTCACATATCTGGGTCCCATATCCTTCACTTAGAGGTGTTATTGGATGCTGCTGGCGGGCAGATTGTCTCCTAAAGCCACCGGCCCCTTTTATTACAAGCCTTAATGCAACACACTTCATTTATATTGACTTCTTTTGAAGTGCCATTCGACTGGACGGGGAAATGTGTATTTTTTCACAGCTCATCCGTGAAACTGATTGATCTGACACATTGATGCTGAATCAATAGAGTGCATAATGTACTGTTAGGTTACAGAGAGAGAGGTAGTGTAGTGGTAATGGATAGTACTATAACATGGCTGGTAGATACAAGGATGTAATTACATGTGATCTGTCTCCCTCTAATGGTTAATTCTAAAACTAAATTTACAGAATAAAATATTAATATATGTGTAGTTTACTATATACTACTGCATGTCTTTTTGAAAGGACATATCTTCATATTTGTTAAACTCCTGCCGAAGATGGCATTTTTCACCACTGAATTATTTATTTGTTTTCCAGTGCCACTCTTCATGCACCAGTAAACGGGGTAAATTATGATTTCCTGTCTTTTCTTAAACAACTCGTGTTTAAGAAAGGACAGGAAATAGCACAGTATAGTTTAGACAAAAAAAAAAAATAGCATCCAGGGTAGCCAGATTTCCATCCCTCTTCAGTCCCAATCTCCTGATTGGCTCATCACTCCCCGACCCTCCTACAGGTGTGTCCTCAGCCCGGCTGAGGGGGAGTGGCCAGTCACCCCTCTCGCTCCGCGCCCCTATGAAAGCCCTCAGCCCTGTGGGCTCCATGGCCGTGGCACGGCAGCCTGGAAGAGGCCCCCCGGGTGCTCAGGGGGGGCTTTCAGCAGGGTCGCGCCGGGTGCCATCACCCGGGCCCACTAATGGAGGGGCGTACACGGGCTCCAGGACCGCTGCTGGAGGGCCCAGACAAGGCTCCAGCGCTGCTGTGACGTCAGCCACACCCCCGTCCAGAGGCAGGCTGGCCCAGGCGCCCAGGAGGTGATTTGTGGTATTCACTCTCATCCAAGAATTGAGTGTTCTGCTTGTCTTTGCATTTTTGTTCTTTAAAGCTGATGTAATCAGTGTTTCGTTGTTTTGCCAACATCCTCCAGACTTGGCCATCTGTGTAGATCCCATGTCCTCTATCCAAAACGTTCTTCAAGGCCATTCCTTCCAAAGACATGCATGCTTATTGTTCAGTCTACCTTTGTATGTGCTGTGTGCAAGTAAAATGTGGTTAACATTAGGGCTGAACGATTTTGGAAAATATTCTAATTGCAATTTTTTATCTATAAATCGCTATTGCGATTTAAAATGCGTTTTTTTCCTCTGTTTTCAGGAAACTCTGTTTCGGCATTTTTTAATACAGTTCAGATACAGGGTTGGCAACTTTTCAAGATCGCGCTTGGAGTGAGACTTAAACCTGGAGTGGGTGGCGAACATAATTTACTTTTTAGTCTTAAGACGCTCAATGCGTGAGAGTTGGCAACCCTGCAGGTATAGCAACTTGGCTAAAATATGTGTGTGAGGGCATTTGGTAGCGCATATCCAATGTGTTTAACAAAGCCATGTAGCCGGGCTTGTTCACTATATTAACGGGTATCATGTCTTTCACTATGAACTCCGTTACTGCCCGAGTTATTTCAGCGTGCCGCTTCCAATTACATCCATAAGGAGTTACACTTTCAAACGATTCAGTCAGTGAACCCAGTCTGCTGGACCGCGGTCAAGCTATCCGCGCTTTTGCGATTCATCCGTGCTTTAAATCTTATTGCGCCTATATGCGTGATTTTACGGTATTTCGCTGCTCACCGCATACTAAGGCTGTATAAGCGCAGATAAACACTTTGGCGTATTTGAAGACGCAGCACTAGTCGTTGGCATTTCAGCCTTACAAATATCATACGAGGCTTTGTGGTGGTTTTTTTAATGCTGAAGGTTTGTAGTGTTACCTCGCGTCGTAGCGACAGTAGCAAGACACGTTTTGCAGGGTACCTGAAGTTGAGCAGCATCTTTTTTAAAGCCAAAGTAATTCCACACAACTGATGTGTATTAGACTTTCTACACATCTTTGGTATTAGACTTTCAGTTGTCAGCTTCTGTCGAGCCTGAAGCCATTGTGCAACAAGTTAAAGTGCGCTGTGTTAACTTCACTTCTCCACCTCCCTGCCTCCTGTTCGGGGTTGCTCCGTTCGTCCTCGGCTCGCTCCCAAGTCACGTGACCAGTTTAAATCGCAGCCTGTGTGATTAAAGAATCGCGTTTTAAAATATCGTGAGATTATCGCAAATGCAATTAATTGTTCAGCCCTAGTTAACATGAAGGAGAGGCATGCAAATATGTTGCTAATTAAAGAACAAAGGCCAGTCAGATTTTTTTTTCCTCAGATAAATTATTTCAGTGATCATCAAATGTAAATATATTTTACCTGAAAGGTCCTTTAAACATCTTTTGTAGCAGCTTTAATTTTGGCAAAACCTTGTGAAATCTAAAACAAATCAATTTCTGCTCTTAATTGATGTTTTTGCAGTAGGTCTCTGGGCATGACAAAGACATGCAGTTCTGTGACAGATGATTCTTGGAAGGACGGTTGCTATTGACGCTTCTGCTGGGCTCACACGCACGTTCCTTAAAAATGCTGCCAAGGCAACATGGCAGAGACACTGGACACTGGACACTGGAAGCTCAAAGACACACTACCACTAAGCCCAGAAAGATTGACCCCAGCATGAATCCTCCCATTTCACTGCCACACTTGCCTGAGGAAAGCTGTAAAATATGTTGTGATTTATTTTTGGTTTTAAGAATCTGTGTTCTTTATTTTTATGAAAACTGGAGAAGCTGCTGGAACAATTGATGTTGTAGAATATGTCGTCTTGTAAAAAATACATGAAACATCTAATTTGTTGTTTTAACTACTAAGTCTGGAATTTGGTCCCTATACCTTTTTATTGAGAATAACTTAAGGTGAGTGTTGCGTGTTTGTTCTTCCAGAAATTAAATACTATTAAATACTATGAGTTCATATGGACTTTTTCAAACTTTGGGAAAGGTTGTAATTCATAATTTGGTGAGTGAAGTGTTTCACTCAGCAAGAAGGGTAACTGGATTGCATTTTCAAGGTACTACACTATCTATGAAGTTCCATCCTCTCTGAGGGGGGGTGGGGGTGATACAGAGAGGTAGAGGGGTGAGAAATTTACAATAAAATTGAAGTCACGTCTATGTGCCAAGGTACTGCTGCAACACTGCTCCTCAGCTACAGATGTCTTTCAGTTCATGATCCTGTGCTTCTCCCTACTCCCCGATGACTGTGTTTGAATAAAGTTTATTTGGACGTCTGTAACATGAAGGAATAACTAAATATGCAAAGTACACAACTTGCTACACTTTTACTGTGCACCTTCAAAAGGTCTTCCTTGGAAAACCAGGAAATGTAATGAACTTTCAATAAACTAAATGCAAGTGCAGAATTTTTGCCTAATTTATCCTGGCTCTATAATGTGTGTGTGTGTGTGTATATATATATATATATATATATATATATATATATATATATATATATATATATATATATATATATATATATATATATAAACATTGAATTTATATGGTTGACAACTCTATGTACTCCAAATAGGAGTACAGCCTGCTCAAAATGATAGAATAGTGTCAACGTTTTTTTTTGCAGTGGGCAGAAGGCATTATTTAATGCTATAGTAGTTTAAGAAGAGCATGGTGCATGGCACTAGTGAGTACTCAAGGTAAATCCAGAAACTAAGAAGCTCAGAATGAGGCTCAGTCTAAATGAGATAATCTTTGCAAAACTACCCTTCTATTTAAAAATATAGTATTGCATATATAGTATTGCCTTTCCGTTTTAAATGTAAAAAATGGCACTTGCAAGAATGGGAAATTGAATTGCACCTGTGGAGTTATGTTTTTTTATGTGCTGTGTGGAAGAATTGGGCTGACGCTTTAAAGATTCTGAACCTGTAGGTTTTAATTAATCTGATCATCTCTCTAATACTGGCAAAGCATCATACGAGTATGCCTGGATCAAAGTTACAGCATGTCAACAACACCTAGATGCTGCTGTTATTCTCTGTGATGTGACGTAAAGAGACAGGGCTCAGCGCGCGAGGCCGCGCGTGCCTACCCCCCTCCCGCCCTTGTTGTCAAGGCGCTGCCTGATTGGCTCAGGCCTGGAAAAGATTGCTCGGGGATTCAGAATGTGCAGGCCGCAGAAGCGGAACCGTAGCAAAATAAAGCGAAACTAACCGGGACATATTCGGTAGAATAGGAGGTTTGTCGACACGCCGAAGGGAATCGACCACCAGGTAAAAATGTGTGAATTAATGCCAGATGTAATCGAAACTGAAGTGGTGGGCCCACACGGCCTGTTTTGGGCCTTGCCAAGCCATGTCGGAAAGCCAAACAAAGGTTGGTGAGGAGCCGTAGCTCCGGGGATAGCCGCTAACGCCGCTAACGCCGCTAACGCCCGCGGGCCGACCGTGCGGACACGCACTCGTCGTGTGCGGGAGTCGGCGTGTCGTCGTGCGTTCGGACACACGCGGTGCAGCTCGGTTTGGACGGGTTCGCCGTGTGTGTGCGGGTACGCGGGCGGCGGCCTCGCTGGCTAGCGCCCCCGATGCTAACTAGCATCAACTTAAAATGGCGGAATTCAAGATGTCGGCGGCGGGTTTCGGCTCCGTCCTGAGCGACGCGTCTCGGAACCGGGCGCGTTCTCGTGTGTGTTCGTGTTCATCAAGTCAACAGTTGAAATGAGGAGAAACAAAAGGAAACTGGGGTGAAGTGTGTGTGTGTGGAGGCGGCAGACGGACGTGTGGCCGTGATGGGGGGACGGGGTGGGGGGGACAGGAATACACGTTAAAACGACAATGTAGAAACTGCAAACACCGTAACCCGTTATTCTTAGACGTTGGACGTTTGGCTGCCCGTTTTGAACGAGGCGGCGGCGCGCACGCCCGTCGTGGACGGCGGGGACGTGTCCTGTGTCCTGTTCATCAGAGGCGGGGACATTACGTCACGGTGGACACCCCCCCCCCCCCCCGAACGTCTAAACAAGTTTGGAGACGCGTGTTTTGCAGGAGAAACGTCTGTCACCTTTATGCATACCGTGTGGCATTCAATGAGTACTTTGTACATGAAAATCACAGTTTAGCCTAGACCAACCCACCAAGGTAGACTGACTTAATGGGCGAAGTGTTTCAGTGATCACGACTGGACACAGTGATGTCCTGTTTACACTGCAGGATGTTGCCATTGGTACATTATTAATCACCCTTTTTCTTCCCCAGGGATTTCCCTCCCAGATGACAAAAGCACTGCTCTGCTTAATATTTGGTGCTTTTATGAGAATTAAATAGACATCAAATGTGAAGGTATGTCTATAAGATGTGCAGTAAATAATTATTTTCTGTGTGGGTATAATAAAAAAAATTGCATTTTAAAGCCTATACGATGGTTAACTCATTATTCTTTTGTATTTTCTGTATTGTTCTTGCTTTTTCTTTTTTTCCTCTTGTTAAATATAGCATTGTGAAAAAACAAAGATAATGGATCAAGGTGGAGGGGTGTTGGAGCTTCACACGCAGGATTTAAAAATGCCCCATGCAATGATAATGCAAGACTTTGGTAAGCAAAAATCATGGAACATGTTAGTATCTTGCAGAATAGACTACAATAGGCAACATGTGCTGTTTGTGTTTTATTAAGACTGTAATCTTGGTCTAGCATCCATAATTGTCAGTTTATGATGCATATCCGTTTGAGGCTCTGCTCAGTCCAGTACTGATTCTGTGTCCAGTTGCAGGAATGGGGGGCATGGCCCACATAGACGGCGAGCACATCGTGGTGTCGGTACCTGAAGCGGTGCTGGTTTCGGATGTGGTGACCGACGAGGGTGTCCTGCTGGAGCACGGCCTGGAAGCCGAGGTGGTGGAGGGGCCTGACATCGCCCACGAGGATGTGATCGCCGCTGAAGGCGTGATCATGTCTGAGTCCATTCTGGGTGCCGAGGTGGCCATCGAGGAGGCCTTGGATGCTCACCACCACGTCCTGGCCGCTGACCTGATCGAGGAGACTGTGCCAGACCAGGTTTTTGTGGCTGACCTCATGTCCGCGCATGAAGATAGCCCTCTGGACCATGAACTAGTGTCTGAGGAGGTGATGGTCACTGACACAGAGACTGTCATCCAGGAACATGAGACCATGCCTTCCAGCGTCACTCTTAAGACTGATGATGAAGATGATGGCAAAAGTACCTCGGAAGACTACCTCATGATTTCATGTTAGTGGACAGTAATGTACCACAGGGGTCTTCTGGAGATTACTCTCCTTTTGGGTCTTTGTTCAGGTCAGATCTAACATGCATGGATCAAATATTGAAATTCTCATGATGACTTAAGTTCATTTGTTAGATTGGGACTCTAGGCATGGATCATCAGGATCAAACATGTACAGATCAGTACAGGGCACCATGCTAGGTGCACCTGATATTATCGCCACTTTTCTTTATTCTCAATCTTTTTCTTGTTATGTTGTAGTGGATGATGTGGGGGAGAAGTTGGACATCGGCGATACGCCGTTAAAGATCAGAACAGAGGTCGGCCAGGATGATGACGGACCCAAGGAGGATGAGTTTGGCTCTGAGGTCATCAAAGTGTACATCTTTAAGGCTGAAGGGGATGAAGATGTGGAAATAGGTGACACCTCAAATTCCTGGAGGCGCATTAATGTTTTAAACATGCTTGTTTTGTCCACATTTACAAAACGGAAAAATGCCTCATTACATTTTGCATACTAAATGATTGTGTATAGTAATGCGTTGCCAGAAATATTTTACCCTAAAGATTATTAGCATAATTTAATAATAACCAAACCCAGTGGTGAAACGCTAATGAACCTCAACCCTTTGTGTTTATGTGGGTGTAGGTGGAACGGAGGTGGTAGCAGATAGCGATTTCCCCAATGGTCATGCAGTGCTGGAGCCGGCTAGCGCGGGCCGGCTGCCCAGGGAGAAGATGGTCTACATGGCAGTGAAGGACAGCGGCCAGGGTGACGAGGACATGAGTGAGTTCTCTGGAAGATCAGGGGGGAGGAACCGTAGATGGAACTGTGGAAGCTCACAGTGCGAGGCCGTAATAGCTTTATTGTGCACCGGTGGACCTTTGCGTCACTGCGCCGTGTGGAATGTTCTCCACACTCTTGTTTGAGCACACCTGCATACCTATTCAGCGCTGGAGAGTTTCACAACCCCCCGCAACATGCTTGAACTCTTGTATATTCCAGAGGTCTAAAAATAGTGGATACATACAGGTATATTTTACTGAAGCTGGATAGACAGCTCTGTGGTCTGTTGTCATAATAAATTACATACCATCTTGAGAAATTAAAAGAGAATTGAAAATCTATACTGTGCTGTTATCGTTTTAAAATGGAAATATTCGCATCCTTAGTGTACTGTCCCATGTCTGAAAATGCACTGCATCCTGGGTATAGATGTTTCGGAGATGACTGACCAGGTGTACATGGAGGTGATTGTTGGGGAGGACGAGGCTCCTGCAATCCAGGAAGCACATTTAGAGGACTCTCCATCGGATAAGACCTTTGTTCCTGTTGCATGGGCAGCTGCTTATGGTTCGTCATTTACCCTTTGTTCCTTACAATCTTTTGAACATTAACCCAGTCAGTTATTCAGTGTTTATTCAGGCCTTTGATTCACATTAATGACCGCAGTGCAAATAAACATGTTCTCTCTTCACCGTGTGGCGATTACGTTTGAGCAGCTGTTTGATTGCAAGTGCAGATGTGAAGGACTGCTGCTGTGTCACCGCAGGTAACAATCTGGAGTCTCGTTTAGAAACTAAGAACGGGGCGGCCACACCCTACCTGCAGATCAGCGACAGCATTAGCACCAGTCGAGCTCTTAAACAAAAGATCAAGAAGAAGAAGAAGGGAGAGACACGGCAGTGCCAGACTGGTACGACTGGGTTTCAGCAAACAAGCAGTTTAGGGTCACATTGGTCATCTAACATTATTTATAGTTGTTAGCAGTCCTGAACTCCCCATCTGTAAATCATAAGTAATATTAGCATATCCTTGTATTAATCTTCATTCATCTTCATAATAACCCACATTCAGATCGAGTGTACCACTTGGAGGCAGTTGGGAAGAAAAGAAAATGTAATTTCTTTGGTAATTATTTGGTTTGTTAATATTGACTAGTTAAATAATTAGTTAGTTAAGGGAACTTTGTTACACCCCCACGCCCCTATTTATTATGTGCACAAATATTGAAACTGTCTTCTCCATTTCAGCTGTAATTATCGGTCCTGATGGCCAGCCGCTGACTGTCTACCCATGCCACATCTGCGGGAAGAAGTTCAAGTCACGGGGCTTCCTGAAACGCCACATGAAGAACCACCCGGACCACATGTTCAAGAAAAAGTACCAGTGCACAGACTGCGACTTCACCACCAACAAGAAGGCCAGCTTCCACAACCACCTGGAGGGCCACAAGCTGCTGGTGAAGAGCGAGAGGGCGCCGGAGTACACGGAGTACACGCGGCACTACCGTGAAGCCAGCCCGCTCAGCCCCAACACGCTCATCCTCCGCGACAAGGAGCCCAAACTGCACAGGTGCAAGTACTGTGAGTACGAGACGGCCGAGCAGGGCCTGCTCAACCGCCACCTGCTGGCCGTACACAGCAAGACATTTGCACACGTGTGCGTGGAGTGTGCGAAGGGCTTCCGGCATCCGTCGGAGCTGCGCAAACACATGCGCACGCACACGGGCGAGAAGCCCTACCGCTGCCAGCACTGCGACTTCCGCTGCGCTGACCAGTCCAACCTAAAGACTCACGTGAAGAGCAAGCACGGGGCAGAGCTGCCGTTCAAGTGCGGCCACTGCCCACAGGCCTTCGCCGACGACAAGGAGCTGCAGAGGCACATGGAGATCTTCCAGGGCCACAAGACGCACCAGTGCCCGCACTGCGAGCACAAGAGCACCAACTCCAGCGACCTGAAGCGTCACGTCATCTCCGTGCACACCAAGGACTTTCCGCACAAGTGCGACGTATGCGAGAAGGGCTTCCACCGGCCGTCGGAGCTGAAGAAGCACGCGGAGACGCACAAGGGCAACAAGGTGCACCAGTGTAGGCACTGCGACTTTAAGATCTCGGACCCTTTCACATTGAGCAGGCACATCCTGTCCGTGCACACCAAGGACCTGCCCTTCAAGTGCAAACGCTGCAAGCGCGGCTTCCGGCAACAGGGCGAACTCAAGAAACACATGAAGACGCACAGCGGACGAAAGGTCTACCAGTGCCAGTACTGCGAATACAACACGGCGGACGCGTCGGGCTTCAAGCGCCACGTCATCTCCATCCACACTAAGGACTACCCGCACAGGTGTGACTACTGCAAGAAAGGCTTCCGCCGGCCCTCCGAAAAGAACCAGCACATAATGCGGCATCACAAAGACACGATTATATAACATCACCCCACACCCCTTCAACCCCCAGAAAACTAGAGCCCAAATTACAGTACAAATGAGAAGGGATCGGTACAGATTAGCCTGGTAATTAATGACACCATTATAATTATCCACCTTTTGCCCTGCAGGTTTTTTTTTTTTTTTTTTTTTTTATTATTATTTAGTTTTTTTGTTGTTGTTGTTGTTGTTTTTGTTTTATTATTTATTTTTTTTTTTAATGACTTTTCAAACAACCCTGAACCCAACCCGGTCCTGAAGCAGACGGGGTTGTAAATGTGCGAAACTAGGCAGGAAAGGTCACTGTTGTCATTTTACCTTCATCCATGAATTTACCGCAAGAAAAACACAGATTGGCCAGGATCTCATGTCTATATTTTTGTATCTTCTTTGCTGAAATGGTGCAAGTAAAACAATGTCCTTAATGTTAATTGGGTAAGTGAAGCTTGAAGTAAGTGCTGTCATTTAAAAGAAATGCACAGTATGACACTTAAGAGGATCCCTGTCGTCATTTTGGTGTGGGCTGCATTGTACTCCTTCAGCAGGTGTTTTACCAACTAGTAGTGTGCCTGGCTTTTAGCTCCCCCCCCCCCCTTTATTTTTAAGCACTCTCGATCATCATGTTGAGTTTCATTAGGTCATCTGTGGTATATGAATGATCTACTTTTGCATGTTTACATATGTGTCATGCATATGTAAACATGTATATGTGCAAATAGTTTATAACAACACGCTCACTTGGAAGTAGTCTTTCCAACAACCAGTAATTTTTTCCCCGATGAATTTTATGCTGGGCTCTTAATCTTGGTCAAAAATTGAAATCACTGTAGTTGGAATAAATATTTTAGCTGTTACCTTTGTGAATGCCACTACTTAATGTGTATGTATAATCACATGTAACACATGTAACTGGCAAAGGTGCATATATTGCCAACTATTTTGGATTTCAACTTGGTCATGCCTTATCTGTATTGTATTTTTTTCTTGCACTGAATTCAGTAAATCAAAAGTGATTATTATTTTTTTTAACACGTCTCAATTGTGCAGTTAAGTTACATTTAATGGAAAATGGACGTCTTAGTCAAAATGCATGTTTGATTTTGGTCCAAATTCAATTGTCTGTACTGGGTAAATGTACCTAGACATGGCGCCCTTTTACCAAGTCAACTAACGTAGCTCCATTATGTCACTGCCTTCATTTTTTATTTTAACCTTCAGCACCGTCGAAATACCCACAGATCTCCTCCTGAGATATTGTGAGACGCAATGTGAACGGAGGGTGATAGCAAGGTGTCATACCGGAGTCCAACTGTAATGATTCTGTCGTTACAGTGTGACCAGGTAAAATTACAGGGATGATACGGCCTCATTTAGTCATTTTCCCTTATCGTGTGAACAGTTTATTACAGGCAAATTTACCCCATATCATCTTCCAGAGCCACTCCTGCATACTGCATGGTTCGCTGTTTCTCTGCAGTGACACACCCTAGTATTCACATAACTATCAAGTCCTTCTTGAACTGGCCTCACACAGGAGAACGTCTGGTCAGTGCACAGCTCAAGGTTGGAGATCTTCCGTTCTAGAGAGTCTGCTTCTCCTGCCATGGTGCAGTTCCCAGCCCTTTCAATTAAATCAGCTAAGTAATTATAGCAAATAAAAATAAATAAAGCTGTTGGATGATTTAGTGCATGTATGGAATAGCATCAGTCGACTTGTGTGTTCATGCAATGTCTTGGAATAATTACAGACCAGAGGTTCCCAGTCCACAGACCCCAAACTCTGCACATTTGAGTTTTTTCTGGGAGTAATGGAAGTTGCTTATGAAGGGCTTAATTTAGTTAATTGTAATGATGTTGTCTGATGACTTAGAGTTGGGGCAGTGTGATGTGGCATTTAGAACTTGTTTTGCATGAAAGATTTTGTATATGGTGCTGGGGAGAGGCAGCTGGACTCTGATTGTTTTTTTAAATGAATTAATCGTAGCGTAACGGTATGAAGGATCTGTTGAACCGTTTCCCGGCCAGGGCATCCCTCCATCTGTCAGAATGACTGCAGTAAGGTTCATTAGGAAACAGATTTTTATTTGTATGAGGGTCACAAATTCCTATACTCTTGACACAGGGATATCTAGCATCCTGATGTGTTTACATTGTTCCTCCTTAATACGTATTCTTTACAGAACCAGATACTGTTCAATGTTTTAGAAAACTGCATTTCTGAGCAGTTTAGGGTAATTTTCCTGAATTGCTTTGTGAGTCTTTTGAATACCCCTTCCCTTTTAAACAAATACTGACTGTATTAAGCGACCGATTTAAAACATTTAATTTTGATATTTGTGGCAAAACTTGGCTGAAAATATTTTTTTACGTTATAATTCTTTATTGCTTTTAAACATGACCTTGCACACAGACAGAAGACCACAGTGAGGGTAAATGCTTCTGACAGAAACTCAAAAACTTAAGATGGCTACATATACATAAAAGAAAGTTTATGAAACACAAGGACAAAACACATTTGGCAATGCAGCCAAACCATAAAACAAAATGTCAAAAATATTTAGAATTATGAGGAAATTTAGCAGTGTAATGTATTTTATAAAAATAAACATGTCTCATGCTGGATATTTATAATATATTCTTTAAAATATAGATACTATTTAACTATGATACAATACTACTATAAATTATAATTTACAGTCATGTGATATTTAGCTTTCTTTACAAAACAGTGAAGGATTTGGACAAATCTTCACAATGCTAGTACTGAATATTCTCAAAATGGTTTTAAGCTTCACAAATATCTCATGTCCTTTACAATAATTTTACAAGTTAAATAGAGAAGAGTACATGTTAATATGAAGATCTCACTTAGAACATTTTGATTTTATGTTCCCTTTGACTTCAACAACATCCATGTTCAATACCAGTCATCCAGCAAATAGTCGACTCAACAGCATCTGTTTCATATAAATTCCAGATAAAATAATAATTGGGAGTTAAACATGCAAAGCAACAGAAAAAAGACTGATTTCATAATAACCCATGACTAAAAATTCATTATGATGATTTATGTGTTCATCTAGATCAGAAACCGGAAGAGGAGACAAAGAAGCTTTCAGACAGAAAACAGCTGTGGATTTTATTAAAATACATATAAAACTACTCTGGATTTATTTAATATTCTCTGGAGTGCACAATGGATGACATCACAAGAAAATGAAACAAAATAGATTAAATATGGGGAAAGCTGAAACATCTTTGAACATTAATCTTCAATTTCTCTCTCTCTCTCTCTCTCTCTCTCTCTCTCTATATATATATATATATATATATATGATTTTGTAAGCAGAACCGTTTGGCCACCATTACATCTATATGTGTTTAATTTTTTAGATATTTTTTAATGCAAGCATGAAATGTGAAACGAAACATGAGATTCATGGGTTTTATCACATTGTTCCAAGCAAAAATGTTTCTGCCAGGAGCGGTGTGGTGTGGTGCTATATTAGTCTGGTGCATTTGATGTGATGGAATGAAAGTACACTGCTTTGTGCATGCTGACGAGAGAAATGTTTTTTGTTTTGAATGAGGTCAAGCTGACTTCTTTCACGATGGATACCTCTGAAAGGAATTCATATTAGCGAGTTTGGAAATCTGCTACATTGTCTGCTCTAAGCAGGTGTTCCATTTCGCCCCTTTGTGAGTCGGCCCTAGTTGGTTTATGAACATCCTTCTCAAACGTGGCAATTTAGAATTTCGCGGTGAAACAGAGGGAGTACTCACGTTCGTCACAACAATCAAAATTGTACATACAAGCACACCACCAAATAACCATCGCTTTCACTACCTAATTCACAGAATCTTCTACTTAACATTTCCTCTGCAAAATTTAACCCAGGGCACATATTTCAGATTATGTATTATTACTTATCAATATTTGTTATATATATATTTTACATATTGTAAAATTACTTCAGATTTATTCTTTAAATATATGTATCATTAAACATATTCAAAAACTTGAGTCTCTTAACAAGGACAACAACCTGTATGAAAAAGTTTTTTGTAGCCCTGTTTGTCATCCATAGAGCAGGGGCAGAGGACGCTTCTTTAGTTTTTCCTCCTTGGCACAAACAAGTGGAAGGTGGTTAGAGGTCCTCAGCAAGGACAGTACATACTGCTGGCAAACCTCTGTAAACATGTAATGGTGCTAGTCTGGCATATAGTGAACCATGGAAAGATCTGTTAAAATGTAAACAAAACAATTGACAGAGAGTT
The DNA here is from genome assembly GCF_052324685.1 of Brachyhypopomus gauderio. NCBI lineage: Eukaryota > Metazoa > Chordata > Actinopteri > Gymnotiformes > Hypopomidae > Brachyhypopomus > Brachyhypopomus gauderio. Next base: position 24,338,130 of record NC_135221.1, on the reverse strand, counting down.
TTGTGTAACAATACTCGTGCCAAGTTGATATCCCCTTGTGCAAAAAGGATGTGTTACTTGCTGGGCAAGGTTTTGATGGGCCGAGTAAGAGAGCCTAAGTTGGTGGAGGTGGTAAGTTGTGGACTGGCACTCTTTGTGGGCAAGCTGCTCGAGTGTCCCATTGCTTCCTCGGCAGCCCGAAGAAGCAGAGTGTAGTTCACCGCAACTTCTTCTACCTTTCGCAAGAGCTGCAGCTTTTGGTTCTCAGACCGTACGCCACGTACCAAGCGGATGAATGTCTGAGTCAGGCTGCACAACACCTGGAAACTGGCTGTGACCGCACTCAACATCCGCGAAGGACTTTTCTCAACACTCGCCACTCGGCGGCACGACGCCCTAAACTCTTTGAAGCGGACTGCGAGCTCCTGCTTGTATTCTGCCAACCTCGCTGGAGGCATGCGAGGTTCACCCTCATTCTGGGGACTGTTGGCACACTGTCGTAAAATAGAGAGCAGCTCATTAGCGTCGAGTTGTGCATTTAAAAAGCCATCAGGTAAGCTGAAAGCTTTTCCCTGAAGGGACTGCACTCGTGCCAAGCTGCTTTCCAGATTCCCACAGGCCCGTAGGTCAATCTCCTGAGTTTGAGGTTCCTCCTCCTCCTCTTCTTCCTCTCCACTACAGTCCTCAGCATCAAGCACCTGCAGGGTCTTGCTGACTACAGGCAGGGCTCTTGAATCCAGCTGCATCCCAGGCAGGACCTGCAGGGGGATGGAATACGACACTTCATCCTTCTCACTGCTCTCATCAGCTGCCTCGCACTTCCGATAGCAGAAGCAAAAGGAGCAGCACTTCTCCCTGTCCTCGTTGTCTTCGCTCGGAAGGCCAAGCAGAACCTCTGTGGTGCCTTCTCGGCCCTCGCGTAGGATCTCCTCACCTTGAATAAAGAACACTCCTTTCTTTTTGGTATCTCCACCTTGAGTATGAATGGGTTCCACTGGAGTTGGAAGTCTTAGTCCCGTAGCCCTAACTCTCTCCATTTCCTTTTCTAAGCTTTTTGCTTTGGTAGGCTTGACCTCAGCATAAAGGGGTGTGCTGTCATTGTTATCAATCTCCCCTATACTATACCGCCTTTGGAGCTTTTTGTACTGTGGTGCTCCAATGCATTCTGAGCGGGATGCACACATGGGTAAACAGGATGTGGGGGTGTCTCTGGGCTCTCTTGATTCTAGGCTTGTGGAGCGGATACGTGTGGTCTTGATCTCTAACGTCTGGGGGCGTCTAGGTGCCTCTTGAGCATGTGGAGATTTGGGCTTTGCAGGGGGAGTTTTGGAGATGGACCTCTCCCTTCCTCTGTTATCCATCGCAGAACCTACCGGAGTATCAGGGAGACGCATTCCCCTGCACATCCTTTTACAGTCACAGCTGCGTCGCTGCTCTCGCGAGATGCCAGGGACTTTCTGCACCGGACTTGTACGCAGCTGGCAAGCACATGGAGTACCCGAGGGAATAGGAGATGAACCCTGGGGCAAGAACTCTCCCTGTGTTGTTTTGGGCTTTAGAAGCTCCTCCAGGAACTCAAGTTCATACTGCCTCACCTTCTGAAGCTGTGCACGACGTTCATCTGTTTCCCGCCGCAGGCGGGCAGGAAATGTGGCAGAGATCAGATTTCTAATACTTGAAAATGGGGCACTACGTTGAGACTTGGCTTTGCTGTTTGCCTCCTTCTTATATTCTGCCCCAGGAATAGTTGCACCCTTTTCTGCACAGCTCAAAACATGGGTTGTATCTACTAGGACAGGCACATTTTTTGTGTTTTTCTGTGGTTCAGCAGGTGCTTTACTCTTTGAGCTCTCTGGCTTGACCTCAGGTATATCTTTCCTTTCCATTTTCACAGGCATTACTGGGGAATACTTTGCTGGAGGAAGGGCTTTGGGTTTAGGTAAATTTATATCAGGTGTCCTTGCTGCACTGTCTTTGTTGCTGGTTAATTGCAGTCCTTTGGCACGGAGACGCTCATCATCATTTGGAGAACATGAGTGGAACACTACCACTTTTTGGGCCTGTGGGTCTTTCAGTCGCAGTTGTGACCCAGACTCTGGCCGAACTGGACACGTGCAGAATAAGTCATCAGCAGGCAGTAGGCCTTTTGAACTTGAAGGCTTATTGGTCTCACTTGAGGCAGTCTCGGCATCTTGGCATATGTTTGTTGGAGAAATCTTGGCAGAAGCAGTTCTGTCCACAGGCAAGAGCATTGGTAAGGCTTTATTGGTACATTCTGGAGTTGAGTGCCCAGAACTTTTCTCCTTTCCTTTTTCAGAGGTGCTAGGGGTCAGTTTACCCTCTGTAGAAGATGGTGACTTTTCCTCTTTGCTGACTTCAAAAGTACTCTCTTGGTCAAGGCCTTTGGGTTCCTCAGATGCCTGAGGAGCCAGCTCTGCAGAGCACTCTTTGGTGGTTTCTGATTTGGCTTTCTCTGTGACCTGCTCGCTCTTTATTACATGCTGTGTCTTACTTTGCTCTGTGGTAGTTCCAGAGGGAGCAGTCCCTCGACTAGGACTGACCTTCAGGGGCATCGTTTTACTGAGAATCACAGGTTTAGATGGGCATCCAGCACGGATCTGACTCATAGAAAAAGCTCCTCCTCCAATTGCCTGTGCTGTGCAGCCAGGGATCGTCAAAGGGAAATCACGGCGACTGAAAATTCGCTCTTTGTTAATATGATGAGCAAATAGGTAGGCCTGATTCTGATGCTGCTTCATGGCTGACACCATTTCCGACACATCGGTGAGCTCTGATGAGTTGGTCTCATGTCCTGAGTCGAGGGATGACTCTGGAGTAATAGCAGCTAGAACAATCAACCCTGTGAAAGACACAAAACCAAACACAATCAGGCTCATAATGGTAAAACCTAAAACAAAGTATAAGCATATCAATATGGCCTCACTAGCAGCTGTTCAGTTTCAAGTCACACAAAGGCTTTAGTTTACAACAATAGTGCTACTAAATTGCATATTTTAGTAGTATATAATCCTTAAAATTGTCTTACATTCTGTAAGAAAACTCAACAGCAAATCCTCAGGTATCTTATCTTTTTATAGCACATTTGAAAATTAAAATAAAAGTTCCCATTTATTCTCCAGTATACCAGGTGTAAACCGCAAGCTTGTCATAGCTGCTTAAGACTACAGCCCATGTAATTGCAGAGTTCCATACAAGATTCACATGTTTGAAGTTAGTAGAGGACATGCTTTGTTAGCATAATTAACCAATATTATAACACACTTATACAATTGCAAGCTTCAGTGTGCCTCTTAGGCCTTTTTTGCACATGTCCCCTGCTTGTATTCATTTACTATACATTTTGTATTTTGCATAATTTCTGAATATACACAGCAGCAAGTTAGTGGACATCTAGCACTTTTTAAGTACTTGGTGTTTCCACCTGCTGTTTGCGGAGTCTGTGGGTGATGATGGGGGTAATCCTCTGAAGCAGCCAGTGCCTCCAGTGCCTGTAGAGTGGACACTAATGCGTCATCGAGCTCTTGAGCGTGGTCTCGCACCGTCCTGGTGGACACATTATCAATCAGGGTGACAGGCACGTCCTCTCGACTGGCTGCCACAGGTGCTGACGCCATGCTGGCATCAGTGGCAGCAGCTCTACGGCTCTTTTTAGAGTCATCTTCGTCCGAGCTGTTATCTCGAAAGCCTGGGGGTGGTGCCGCTATAGCAGCAGGGGGAGGTTGCAGTTTCCCCCCTCCTTCTTCCACCTCCTCATCCTCTTCACTCCCAGGAGGGGGGAGGGCTGTGAGATCAACAGCTCCTCCGTCACGGGACAAACAGGCATTTGTGCAATGCAGAACAAGCTTCCCGGCTGCTCCCTTTTCGGACATCACTCCCCCAGCCTTAAGTTTTGCCTTGCAGGAGTCACAAAAGAATCTCCCAGTGCGCTTTGCATTTTCCAGTGTTTTGGCCCTGCCCCTGAAGCTCGAGCTATCCTGAGCCGGGCTTTCTGTGTCTGCCTCTGACTCGTTGGCCTTTAGGGTGGGATCGGACTTGGTGCGCGAGCGGTTGTGTGACTGGGAGACGAGGTTCTCGTTAATGTCCAACGTCTCTGTTTGGACGTGGAGCTCCTGCAGCTGTTGCTGCTCTTTCAGATGGAGGTGGCACAGCCCAAGGTGCTGCGATGGCACCGCCGCGAGCGGCTTCTGTGACGCCTCTCTGGATGAGCCCTCTCTCTCCTCTCGCCGACCGCTACTGGATGCAGAGGGGCCAGAGCGGGAATGAGGGTGGGAGCTTCTGAAATCTGAAGGACAGAATCATCAGAAGGGTTGAATGGACAGGAGTCACATGGTGGATGTAAGTGAGTCCGGATGGCAGAAGCACAGGCTGAGGGAGATCTCAGACATGAAGGTTGAATAAAAGTCTTGGGATGTCATGAGATGTTGTGGCCGTCCTCGCTGGCAGACCACAGTATATGGTAACAGCGTCCAATGTATGGTTTTAATATGGATTTAATGTTCGTAGTTCACATAGAAATGAACAAATCCAGAATGTCATTTCAGTTGGGAACAAACGGAAAATGGAAACATCCATGGGTTAATTCGAGATGAAGATGGCAGGATCAAGAACAGCAGGAAGAAATGAATGATGCAAGTCCCAGAGAACAGAAAGAGCTTGATGCCAAGCAACGGAGGTTTATTGACCATCAACAGCAACTTGTAGCAACAGCATTTTGAACATTGTTAATACATGTTAATACTATTCATATAGTGTGTATGTATATATATATATATATATATATATATATATATATATATATATATATATATATACATACACACACACACACACACACATATACTGTCAACTTGTCCACACAGAGGCGCAAAATGATTATTTTAAACTTGCACAGTGGTGAAAATGGATTTAGAACTTTCACACTCTCGAAGTAAAAACCAAGGGGGAGATTACTAACATACCTGCCTTGATCATTTGAGACTGACCAGGTGTCCTGTAGTAGATGGTCCTTTTGGGATCCACAAAGAGCTTGTAATAGCCAGAAATCAAACAGGCAAAGTTTGATGCATCCGGCCACTCCATCAACAAAACCAGGGGCTAAACAAATGATGGAAACATTCAGCAATCTGATTTCTGAACATCCTAAATCGTGCCAAATAACATTCATGTTTAGTCCAGTCACTGTTGCACTGTATCGTACCTTCGCATCAAGAATGGCCACCTCCACTCTCGCTACTCCCTGGTGCTCCCGGAACAACTGGACCTTTGCTACACGGCTGAACTCAGCCAGGACAGTTGTCAGGTTATTTTTGAGGTCGATTACATGACTGATACCATGTCTAGGCCCCACCAAAAACGTAGTGGCTGTGTGTTTTTCATCCTTCCAAAGAGAGAAAAATGAAACACTCAGTTGTTTGACTACAGCTTCTCAATAAGAACTTTTTAAAAAGAGTTCATTCTTATTCGTTTAAGACAATACCAGTCCAACTGTATGAAACAGCAAGCCACCAAACGGTGGGAGGTCATTTAGTACACGTATGTACTGTAGCTTTCCTTGAAGAGGAGACACCTGCAAAAGAGACGAGGAAGAGAACTGCTCAACCAGCAGGGGGCAGTGTGTTCCCACCATGACCTACTCAGTGAATGAAGACCAAGTCAGTCTCCATTAGACAGTTCCGCATGAAGACAGTTACATGCATCATGTGTGATTTGAGATATTTGAAATTAAAAGTTTATCCTTCAACATCAACATCAGGGGCCAAAAGGTGATGTTTGCAGCATAATTTAATCAGTGAATAATTAGCTAAATAATTTTTTTTATTTTGATTTTGTTAACCAGAACTTTTTGAAGTTTTTATGTTTTTGAGATAATGGCCATTGCAAGACTGAAAATTATATTTTGAAGGAGAGTGTCTTCAAATGAAATTTGTGTTTTATCCCATATATCAAGTTTGATTGTTTTTGCAATGGCTGCACTTGAGTAATGGAGGTTTGACATAACATGTGCTGATGTTGCGTGCTGCCTGTATTCCTCATTGTGTGTCTAGAGAATCTGCTGAAATGGAAATGGATGCATAAACTTTATATTTACGATTTAAACATTTGTGTGAATATATGATACCGAACAAAGCTGAAAAATCAAAATCAAAGTGAAATTGCAGATTTTGGCTATTGAAATGTGTGTGTGGCATTATGCTGAAAAAGCTCATACGCTTGACGACTATCAATATAAACATGCTTATCTCTGCAGGGCATCCTGGCATTGACAGGACTAATACCATATTTTATCTGAATTTACAAGTATGACTCTGACAAGCATCAAGATTCACCAGCAATCCCATTTTCACATTAGGGCTGCACCTTGTTCCCAGCAGGTGGAGGGTGCTGATATGTTTTCAGCAGCTGCGAAAGGGTCTTACACACATTCTTCTCCTTGACAGTTGGTAACAAGGTAAGAGGAAGGAAAGGTTCCAGGCCCCATTCCTTCCTGATAATGATAAGACAGGTCAGATTTCAAGGCTTTTATTAACATGCTAAACGCTAATAGGAATATAATGTTCTTTAATGGTCTATTGCATAACTAATATGTCTAAACTCATTTGAATTGCATGTAAACAGTCAGAGTAAAACCATGTATCTAACAATGTATGATGTTATAAAATATACAGTGTAATGTACATTAATCGACAACTTGTGGTGTTTTTCATTTGTTAAGAATAGTTTTATGTAGAGAATAACCCTTGGTGGTTAATGTGCAGACCAAACATCAAGACTTACTCCACGTGCTTGAGGGAGATCTTCTGACTGGGCCTCGCTATTGATACCGTGATGTAAATGTGGAGCGCTGCCAACCTAAGAGTGACATCTGCCTTCCAGTCCATCCCATAACGCTCTTTGATGACATCATTGCGACTCTGTTTGATATTATAGAGCGGATGTGTAACGCACGCAATTATGGTACCAGCTGCGTACAAAGGATTTATTGCCAGCATCTCCTAAGCAGGGAAGCACTCCAACCTGTATGTAGAGATACTCAAAGGCTGCAGGGTCTCTCCTCAACAGGTCAGCAGGGTCCTTGGGGAAGAAACAGATCCTGAAGAGACACTTCATCCCCTGGAAGTAGGTTCTGTGTACAACCTGAACGCAACAACAGGGATTGGCCAGAACATGAAGCTTTGATATATCATGGATAAACTTTAGGAGAATTATTATTATCTTCACTTTTTTGATAAATGTATTCCAGCATCTCTCACTGATGCAAAGGTAGAACATAACATAGATGCCATTACTGCAATTTAGTTTTAGTTTACCTTCATTTACCAGGTAAAAGCTCACTGAGGTTTAAAATCTCCTTCACAGAAGTATTCTTTAAACAGATTTGTTGATTTTCTAGGAGTCGTCACTGTGTTCTGTTATTTTAAATCTCAATATAGTGGTATATTGGAGTCAACCACTCAACTATAAAACATTTTTTGACCACATTTTGAAAGCATGAGAAGATGCAAAAAATCACACACAAACTGTAGGCAAGGCTCAAAACTCACATGAGAGAGAGGTTGGCTCTCCTGCAGAAGGTGCAGTCTCTGGTTCTGATTGAGCGCTCCAGATTCCAGAACCAGAGCAAAATGTTCAATGTACCGCAGAGACAGGCGGTCTTGGAGCGAAGATATCACATCCTGTCATAAGGGCAAGAAGCAAACAACAAAACATATTCTATATTTTTACAGCAATTCCCTGTTTGAAATAACCCTTTATCAAACGTTCATAGCAGTGAATACCCACTTGTCATGGAAAAAGAGAAAAAGAAAAAGAAACAAAGAATTTGACCAAGCATGGGCTTTTAAGATATCTGAAATTAAATGTAGTAGAAAAGAGCCTGGCTGATGTGTGTATGCTAAGTAAACACATTTGACATTTGCTCTACTATTGCAATAGTGAAATCAATTTAACTTAGTTTGCCCTGAGCCCCAGAAACAGATGTGCAGGGTTTCTTACTACCTTCTGGCTGTGCCAGAAGGAAAAGTTCTTGGAATATTAATGAAGGAACCATATGTCATATGTATATGCTGTATCCTCAGGTTTCTGCACAGGCTTTCAGCAGACTTGAAGAATGCGTTGTGGAAGTCTGTGGTACGTTTCTATCATGACGTGCTCCATTTTATATGTTATCCGAGGATCATAATCCCAGTGTTGGAACACAGGTTATTTGCTGAGGGCCACAGAGATCAGTTTACTTCCAGTATCAGCGGCACAGATATAGGCAGGATTACAGGAGCGCCCCCCTGCCACTTGTGATAATCTGTTTTGATAATATTGACCAAAGAGTGACTCAGTGAACATGTCATTGAGTATACACAGCTGGGGAAGTATTAAGGCAAAATAGAATTTAAGCGTACACAACCCCTCATCCGAACATTTCTGTGTTTTCCCTAAATCCAGATACTGGCAATATAATTTCTCATTGTTATCTAGTATATTCCACAATATTCAATGTTTATTTTATTCCTCTCATCATAATGCTCTGATTTTAACTTGTTCTGTCTACTCCCTTACGGCCCTTGTCTGCTCAGTTCTTCCAGATTGAGTTACGCTACACGTCTATTCCACACCACACTAGGAACCCTGGGGAGTCCGTGTGATTGAATATATAATTTTGCATTGCACATGCTGTAACTGATTTGAGCTGCTGGATACCTTTTTGATTTTTCCTGTTTTTTTAACTGGTGCAATTAGTCAGGCATATCTTTGTCTTTCCCTTTTGCTTAAGAAAAGATTTTGAAGAAATCTAACAATGTTGTGTAATGAGTGTGCTTTGAGATGTCAGTGTCCTCAAGATGCACACACTGAAAGACACTAATGACCTTTCTCATTTACTTTCAGTTATATACCATTGATGAGATTCCATTTAAATACTAGTAATTAATTGCATTAGTGCACCAGGAATCAGACTTGTGACGAACATAATGGGTTTGAGCTTCTAGTTCAGAAAATGAACCGTAAATGCAGTGCTATTCATCACCCATTATGTATGAAGCTCTGGCACAAAGAGATGCACACGCTAACTCCAAAAGCACCTCTGCTCACTTTGCTTTGTTGTGCTTAGATCATCCCTTTGTATGTTTTCCCCATTACGATCATTAACTGTGATGTGGTATCAGATCCACGCTGAACGGCCCGGTGGAAGCTAAAATCTGAATAAATATCCCTGCACAACTGCATCCACTCACCCTGACTGTGGTGCGGCTGTCAAACGTGAAGGACTTGATTTGCCCATTCTCCAGGAAAACCTTCAGCACATTTGGTATCAGTAGCAGCGAGTCGTCTTTAAGCATGGTCTGACAGAAGGCAGAGAAAAAGAAAGAAGAGTTAATAGATGGCCACAGTCAGTGACTCCTGGACTGGAAGGGTTATTGGAGAAGGAATAAAACATCAGAGAAAGTGCTTTATAGGTCCAGTACGGAAATTAAATAAGTTATAAGGGAGAATAAAAAGGGGCATGAGAGCTGTAATTGGATAGAGGAACTAGGAAAGTGGAGCAGGCCTTCATCCAGTCTGAGCGCTGTAAAGGGCGAGGCCGGTTACAGCTCAGCAGGCCAACGCTTTAACTGAGGCGGTGGACCCAAGAGATGGCTCTGCTTTAGAAGGTTGTAGAATAGCGCTGTGGAAGGCTCAATCCATCGTTTTAATACACTGCAGCCACAATTAGACAATTGTTCAAGTTCGAAGAGCAGGAGCTCTGAGTTCTGGCTCAAGGTTACTTTTGTTTCTACAACTTTTAAACACAAGGAGAATTTGTTTGAGTCACTATCGGGTAGTTGTGTAACGTGTCACGTTGTTAGTGATCATGGTGTTCTGTTTGGAGGCAGCGGTAATGCCTTGAGCATCTTAAACGTTTGGATACTGAAGTGTGCTGAAGGTAACGGTGACACTTTCTTTCTTTTGGAAAACTTTTGGAAGTTCCAATAGCAACCTCATCCCTCCATTCATTAGTACTTCCCAGATGCTTCTGACTTAAATGCAAAAGCTGACTTAGGCTAGGACTTTTACTTCAATTAACATCAGCACTACAATTGCTTTGCAACACTGAGACATTACTCACTACCCACTTTAGTAGTGTAGTATTTGAGGTTATAGGAAGTTATAGGAATAATTCTACATTACATCCCATCCATTGCTATGCACAATCTATGTTAGCCATCTTTCATTTCTTCATCAGTTGTCATGACTACAGGAGTGCTGTTGACTGGGTATTTTTGGGTGACAGACCATTCTCAACCCACTCTCTGACGCTGTCACATCAACAGTGTTACGCCTGCTACACCCACACCAGTGCAGCACCCAGTAGAATAACACCTTCATTTCAGTGTCACTACTATGTTGAAAATGATTCACCATCCAAATCTCAGTTCAGGAGTGGTTGTGTAGTCACTCATCTGAAGTGACTGAAAAATGCCCCTGTCAGTTAGGCATACATAATTAAGTGACCAGTGCAGTGTTTGGTGAATTTATACTGATGAGAAATTGGCCATATTTTAGAAATCCAAATGTGTATTTCATGATTTTATATGCAGTATATATAATATATCTTCTTCAGATTGTCACGTTGAGGACCCCGGCCCCTCCCTTTTGGGCGTGTGTAAACGTTGTCCACGTGCTCTGTCTGCGTTTTCGGAACTCCGTGGTGATAGCTTTGTTGTGTGAATAATGTGTCTCACCTGTGAATCGTCTCGTAATCACATGGGGCTAATGTGGTCTGTCTATTTAATGTGCGCTCGCGCAGTGTCCTGTGCTCGTCGTTGTCTAAAGTCTACACGTCTCAGTGTGTGTATACGTGTTCCGTGTGCGCTATTGCGCAATTACTATTTAAAATAAAAGTGACGTCAGTCTAAAGGAGGATTCAGTGTCTCATCCTTCGCCACGACCCCATCGTCACATAACGACGTGAGACACCATGCCGGGCTATGCCACCCGACCGAAGAGGGGCAATCGAGCCAGCAAGCGGCGCCATCGCGCCTCTTCTCCTGGCCAGCGCTGCCAAGCCACCGCCAACCCCGAGCTCATGGAGCAGGACCCGCTATGCGCCTATATGCTGCGCATGGCTCGGGAATCCTCCGTCCCTGAGATAGCGGACAACTTCCTCGAGCAGGCACGGCGGATATGGTGAGAGCGACACCCCTCTCCTTCCCGCGAACCCTCGCCTCTGAGGATGGGGGCGTTCGTGCTTTGCTCGACGGAGAGCACTCCAGAGAGCGAGTTTGGGGAGGAGGATTCGCCAAGCGAGGAGGAGGAGGAAGAGGACTATCCTCCGTCTCTAGGCGAAGCCTCCACCGTCGACTACGGTGGGGAGGGGGAGGAAGCCTACCCTCCGTCGCTAGACGATGTCTCCACCGTCGACTACGGTGAAGAGGAGGAGGAGGAGTCAGAGGAAGAGGACTACCTCCCTCCGCCCGTAGTTCCCTCTCCCCCCGTCGAGGAGGGCGAGGAAGAGGGCGAGGAGCAAGAGTGTGACGAGGAGGAGTACCCCTCCCCGTCGGACTGCTCCGCATGCCCCGAGGAAGACGGTGGGGAGGAGGAGGAGAATGGGGAGTACCCTCCGTCCGAGGGCTCCTACACGGAGGAGGAGGAGAGTCCTTCCCCCTCGGAACTGTCCGCCGGGACGGCGAAGAGGAGGAGGAGTCCAGAGGCGGGTTCATCCCCCGAGCTCTCCCCAGCCAGCGACATGGACTGTTCCCGGGGTGGCAGCTCGGGACAGCCCATGAGCTGGAGCCGTGGCAGTGACGAGGTGATGGAAGCGGAGGAGGCCACTCCCACTGCCAGGTCCGGAGGGAGATCCACGGGCAAGGAGGGTTTCCCGTATGGCCCACCGAGGGGTGGGACCAACCGCGCTGCACCTGCCGCGTCGGCCAACCGCGCTGCACCTGCCGCGTCGGCCAACCGCGCTGCACCTGCCACGTGGGCCAACCGCGCTGCGCCCGGTGGAGGGTTTGCAGCAAGGGCAGGAGGAGCACCGCCCACCGCAGCGCCTGCAGCACCAGTGGCTCCCGATCTCACTCCCCTCATCGCTATCCTTCTGGCGCGCAGCCTGGCGCCTGTTTCATGTGTGTGTGTGCCTGTGTTCGTCAGTCTTCCCGTCTGTATTCCTAACCCATTTTTCCCATTCGTTCCTCTATGTGTCAATGTGCCTGTGTGCGTGTTTGTGAATGTCCCGTGTAACGTGTCTAACGTCTTTTCCCCTATGTTCCCAGGGAGGGTATTCTAGGCGGTCCGTGGCGGACGCTTCCCCGAGGGCAGTCACCTCCCAGACGCAGGACTGAGCGCGTCGGATCCGCCCATCGTCGTGGGTTCGGGGCACTCGGTCCTGTTGGCACCCCGGGACGGGTAGTGCCCTTGGAGGGGGCGTCTGTCACGTTGAGGACCCCGGCCCCTCCCTTTTGGGCGTGTGTAAACGTTGTCCACGTGCTCTGTCTGCGTTTTCGGAACTCCGTGGTGATAGCTTTGTTGTGTGAATAATGTGTCTCACCTGTGAATCGTCTCGTAAGCACATGGGGCTAATGTGGTCTGTCTATTTAATGTGCGCTCGCGCAGTGTCCTGTGCTCGTCGTTGTCTAAAGTCTACACGTCTCAGTGTGTGTATACGTGTTCCGTGTGCGCTATTGCGCAATTACTATTTAAAATAAAAGTGACGTCAGTCTAAAGGAGGATTCAGTGTCTCATCCTTCGCCACGACCCCATCGTCACACAGATTACATATATAGATCTATATAGTTTTTTTGTTTTCTACATATTGAATTTATGTGTAAGGTTTTAAAACTGCATTCCATGAAGCAAAAAAATGTAACATGCTCTTCAAATCCATCTATCTGATGCCTTACATTTAGACTTAGAACAAGCCATCAAGCACAAATTTAATAAGCTCCTGCCACCGAAAGGCATCATAAATATTTTTTATCTGCTACCTAGCTAAAGTTTATCAACCATTATAGAGGGTTATTATATTGATTGTTAATGGTGCAGACTGAAGAGTGATGCTAATATTTAGCCTAGGTAGGAGGAAGAATATTGCAGGTTCTAACTTCGGGCGAATCATTTCAAGTTGAGCGTAAGGTCTCTGACTGCTTGTGGCTTCTTTGAAATGTCTAGTGACATGAAGTGAAAGAGATGTAAACAGCATGATGGATAGGAATGTCCTAACCACTGATTGCCTGAAAGTGTGGTGTGAAATGGCAGTTTCTGACCACATCATTACTGCTAACTGGACATTATTTGGATGGCAGATATTTTACAGCACAGCACTGATCAGTGTGAAGGGTCTCCCTCTGCTTTACTTGGGACTCACGCTGGTTCTTCTGCAATGAGCTTTTGGTTTGGTTTCTGTGTTCCGTCCACATCTGCAAAGCACTTTTGTAAGTCGCTCTGGACAAGAGCGTCTGCTAAATGCCGTAAATGTAAATGTAATGTAAATCTTTGGCAACACCCCTTAATTATACATCTCACTTGTTTCTTGTCTAGCCCCTCCTACAGTAGTGGATTATGCATGATAGAAAATGGTAATGCCTACAAGAAGTTTCGCATAAATAAATGGTGGTGACATTCACCAGTGAGTTGATTAGAAACACACATTTACGCCAGACCAGTCAGCAGGACTCTTCTAGTCTGAAACTGACTGGTAATAAACAGGGTAGAGGTGATCTGTATCTCACAAATGCAGGACAGCACATGAAATACAGGCTGTAATTGTTTAACAATAAAATACACCTTTAAGGTGAGTGTGTCTAGTAGGTGAATAATACATGTGTTTATGTTCTGGATCCCTATTGAAATTCCATTTATATTGCATCACCACCGTTTGGCATTTTTAAGCTTTATCTTTCTAACATACAAATCAATAATAGTAATTGTTGTGTTATTATCTTTACTAATGTAACCATTGATTCCACATGTGAGAAAGGACAGACCTGCTATTAACATGAGTCTTGAATGGTCAGGTAAGACGCATATGTTTACATCTGGCCTTGAGTTCGTAACTACTTACTATGTTTCTTTAAGTACTTACATCACTTCCGCTTGCTAATCAAAAATCAAGATTTATGTGCAGATTTATTAAATTGGTAATAAGAGATCATGGGTTTTCATTGTGCCGAGTCCTCGCTCCACACTAAAATAAGACCTCTGAAATAAATCTCCAGCTACAGACATTTCTCTTATACTTTGTCATTTTCAGGTTGCAGGCTAGCTGGTTTGCAGGTTAAAAACTTTGAGTTAGCACACAACTATGTACTAACTTGAAGTTAGTTAGTACTGAGTTTGTTTCCAATTAGGGCAGTCCTTGACATCTAGGATGCATCGGGGTGGATTAGCGCTTCCATTCCAAATGCAATGTGGCCTGGTCACCTCCAAATGTGGTTTGAGTGATTGGATCCCTGTGCCTCTCTGAGATGCACAAGACACTTATGATTCACACTGATAACTTGTAGTCTGATCAATTGAGACTCATGTTAATATCTCATATAAATGGATAAAAGGATGCAGTTTGTGAGGATACATATTTGGTTATTGTTGTATTATTCATATTTGTAAATAATTTACATTTAAATAATATACCGTTCTTAACATAGTACGAATCTTCAGTAACACTTTACATTAAGTGTTTTTTTACTAACGTGAAGTGCATTAGTTAACATGAACAACACATGAAGTAACACATTAACAATAATTAACTAATGTTAAGTAAACATGTAACAGTTGCGGCTCCTGTTTTGGCTCTTTGTTGCTCGCACCTTTTTAGAGCTTTAGTTTTAGTTTGGAACAAAAGGGACTAACAGCTAAAAACAGTATATATTATACTTGGAAATTTCTAAGTTATCCATTACTTATGTAGGTAAATCAGTACAATGTAATATATTCCTTTAAGTTCGCATCTGTTACATGTTGTCACGTTGAGGACCCCGGCCCCTCCCTTTTGGGCGTGTGTTTACGTAGTCTACGTGCATCGTCTGCGTCTGTGGATATTTCGTGGTGATGGCTATGTCATGTGATAATCCGTCTCACCTGTGAATCGTCTCGTAATCACCTGGGGTTAATGTGGTTTGTCTATTTAATGTGCGCTCGCGCAGTGTCCTGTGCTCGTCGTTGTCTAAAGTCTACCCGTTGAGTGTTTGTGTATGTTTCTCGTGCGCTATTGCGCAACTTCAGTGGAGATTAAAAGTGATGTCTGTCATAAAAACCGAGGATTCTGTGTCTCGTCCTTGGCTGCGCCCGAACGTCACACATGTTTATTTAACGTTAGTTAATTATTGTTAATGTGTTACTTCATGTGTTGTTCATGTTAACTAATGCATTACTTCATGTTAGTAAGTAAACACTTAATGTAGTGTTACTGAATCTTCTTTGAATCTTCTGAAACTTTTTCACTCAGCCTCACAAAAAGCACCTCAGAGAATATTACTTGATATTTGTATGAATAATGAAAAATGTACATGACATTTAAAACAATAGCACTTTTTTTTCAAATACGTTTTCATATGACTCTTCCATTATGTAGCAATAATGGGCCTCTGTATGGAGCGTGCAGTGCATGGAAGTGACATAAGCAGGTGAGCTCGTTTCAGATTACACTGTGATTGGACGCTGGAGGTAGCTGAGCACAGTAAGCATGCGATGAACTTGAAGGCTGGTCCCACCCCTTGGTCGGCCATCTTGTCCTGTGCCGGAGGGGCTGCTGGCGTGTCGTATGGAGCAGGATTGGCCCTCTGCTGATCGCGCGAGATGGATTGGCATGATTAGGGGAGGCTCAGGTGAGGAGGTTTTGGTCTTTACCGATTTGGGCCCTCTAGGCCTGATCAGCAAGCCTCTTCTTCCAGGAGAGCTGCACGCCCCTCCCATCGCTCCTCTTTCTAAAAGTGGTGCGGGCAGCACCCCGAGGGTGTTGTGTTCACTCTTCCTTGCTCGCAAGGCAGATATGAGACTGTACAGGACATAATCCATGGAAGGAGATGTTAACATGGGGGCTATCGACCCATGTCACACCTACAGGGGATAGCGGCTTTAGTGCTAATGAAAGGCTACAAATGAATGGACTTCTAGAAACAACATTAAGGGTTATTGGAAGGCTACAGGTTGTGGCTGGGCGCAGTGCTTCTCTGATCTTCATCTAATTACACTTGATCAGATTCAAGCTGTGAAGTTACACCCACACTGCGTTTTTCCATGGCACTTCATGTCTTGTTTTCACATTTCAAGACCCAGCCTTCATATTTTTCACTTTGGCCTAAATGATCCCATTATCCAGTCTAAACCCATTAATTGGCCATGTTCAATTGTGGTGTCAAGCACATTAAAGCTGTGGTACTTGCTTCTTTCCTTCAGGTCAGTGTATTCTGTATCCCAGTTCTTGGACAACAGGACAAAGGAATTCATGTCTCATATCTCAAATTATTCATGAAGTGTTTCTTGTCAGGCTGCTGAGTAAACACTTCTTGAAGGGCGCAACTCTGGAATTCTCCTAAGTCCACCCTAAGCCAAACAGCCATCCTCGAAGCCTCTGTTCTGTCTGTTGACCTGGGAAAAGATGGGGTCTCTCTTTACCGCAAGCCTGCGAGAATTCACAAAGGAGCAATTTGGTGGGAATGAGGGAGTCAATGCATAAGTTTAGAAAGTTCTGGACTAATCCTTCCAGCACTTCAGTATGATGGTATGGGTCTAAACGCAGAGGCAGCTGTCTGGGAGGGATTTCAGGCTCAGCCCCTTGGGTAATGGACCTGCAGTCTGATGCAATGGGATGAGGAAGAAAGGAAGAGTGAAGTTTCAGTTTAGCTCGAGGGTCTGAAATGACAACTATACGACATTGTCAAAGGGTGTCTGCTTGAGTAACATTAGTATTCCAATTTGGAAGCATCAATAATCCAGTCATGGGCCACATGACTTCATACATAACAAATCGTCCAATTTATATGGTTTGTAGTTGCTTCCTTGGTGTTAAAATAATTTCGTAACCTTGCCGATGTGGAGACCAATGTTCTGTTGTGATTTGTGAATTTTCTCATTTCAGACCCTAACAGACATCACCACAGAGATGAGCTGGAGAAACGATGAGCGTGACACAGGCAACACATACTGAGTCCGGGGCGCTGATGGACACTTGCTCAGAAAAGCGCACTTTAGGGGGATTGGTTCGCAGACGAGCTTTCTTGGCCGCACTTATGAAGGCTGATTTAGGTGACTAAGGAAACAAAGCAGAGAGAAGAGAAAGGAAAAAGAGAAGTGAAATAGAATAGCCAAAATCCTTAGAATCCTTATGTTTTTGTAAAACTGAATTCATGAAAGGTGGACTTTATGATTTGAGGGAGGTTATATGAACAATTCCATTAAAATAAAGGAAAAAACTATTCTTAAAAATATATTTTTGGTAATTCAGATGGCTAAATGAATGACCCATTCAACACTAAAATTTCATTACATGCATGAATGCACAAGACGGTAATTAGGCAGATTTGGCAAAATAAAAGTCATGGCATGTCCTTGTATGCAAAGCAGTTCATAAATGACAAAGACATAAAAAAGTAATTCCCCAAACAGATTGTATAGATGGCATTTAATATAACACAGAAGAGGCATATTTAATGAAGAATAAACTGATCCACAGGACAATAACAGGTGAGGCTGCTGATGTCGTCACCTGTTGGGGCTGCAGCACAGTGAGAACAATAGAGTCTCTGCAATTTCTGCACAGAGAGAATCAGACAGAATCAGCGAGAATCAGACAGAATCTGAGAGAATCAGACAGAATCAAAGAGAATCTGAGAGAATCAGACAGAATTAGAGAGAATCAGGCAGAATCAGAGGACAAAGTTGCAGAAGTTCAACAAATAAGTTTTTTCTGAAATCAAGATTCTTATCTGTCAGAGAAACAGGAAATAACTACATAAAAGCAACGTCACTCATGCATTTTGAAAAGGCTTTTTCACATTTGGTGACAGTAAAGGATGTTACCTTACAAGGTCTATGACTCTCTCCCTAGGTGCCTCGTTGACGGGTTCTTCGTTTATGGCTAGGATCTGGTCACCAGGTAGAAGCTTGCCATCGGATGGACCATCTGAATTTCAGAGCATAAAGCAGGCATGTTCTTTGTGAAGAATAGCTAAGTGAGGCAAAATAGCAAATCTGTTCATAAAGGCACCTTAAATATCAGATGTGCATTAACAGTGTACAAGCACATGTCATATTTAAAAAACATCCTGTCATATCTTTTTGAGTCATTCCATAATAAACATCACAGCCAGCCATTAATATGCGCCGCTGAGTTGTGATGTGTACCGTGTACATCAGACAGTACGAAAACTCAACAAGGTCCCATACAACAAGCAAAGGGTTATTACAGGAGGTGAGACTGTTTGGCCTGGTGGAGCAGATGCCTGCTTTTGTCCCAGCGGACTGCAGACATCTGGTCCCCAGGTCCTGATGGAGATACGTGTCCTACCCGCACAGACAGAGCGTACAATGACAGGCCGTTCACTGCCGGCGACGAAGCCGAAACCGTAGACGGAGTCGCGGTGGATGCGGATCTGTCGAGCTGTGCCAGGGGTCAAGCTGCTACTGTCCATCCCATCCTGACTCTCCTCTACCACCGCAGGGCTGGCAGGAGACACAGCAGCATTTCAGCTACTTAATTGTGCCAAGTGCAGATTAGGTCCGATGTTAGATTTCATTCATAACCATTCTTCATTCATATACATTCATCTCATGACCAAGACGATCCAATCATAAATACGACAAAAACATGTAAGACAAATGAGACACAAAAGCATTTTAAAAAAAGTCTCAACTGGAATTACCTTTTAAATCAGATTAGTTTTACACACTACCATCAAGAATACATTACATCCCATTTCACAGTTGGCTTTGTCCTGAGTGCAGATGACACTGAGGTTTGTTTTTGCCATTGTCTGCTGCATTAGGTACAGTTTGGTTACCATGCACATGCTCTTTGAGAACGTCCAGCACCACTGTTAGCAGGATGTGAGAGGATCAGGAAGGACTTCATGATCTGAAACACTCTCCTAGCCCACGTTACATTAGATGAAGGCTGATTAGGCAACACACCTGTCGCATTCGTTTGGCGGTCCATCCTGGACCTGGGCCATGCCCTGAGAAGGGAGGGGGGATGGGGTGATGTCTCTCTGTGACGGGACCTTTCTGTTTCACAATCATTCACCTGAAGAGGAAGAGAGTGAAGACAGGAGGTGAACATCTTTCGTCAAGAAGTTTATTTCTGAACCAGTAGTCAGATGAGCTCACACAGGTTACTGACCACTCGCCATTATGCATAGTCATTGTAATTATGACTCCAAAGGCCCAGTGTTTCATTTGCCAATATTTGCAACTTTCCCTGTTAATCTATGCATGACTTTGTATTTTAATGGGTGTTCCATTTCCATGTCACTATGCCATAATTTAATACAAGGGAAATGTGTTGAGACATACTGCCTGGAACTGAAAGCCCTGAAAGGATCACAGCTGTTATAGAACATTCTACAAAACATCTGTCAAAAAGAACTTAAATCTCTTAGTAATGGTGTAACCTGCACCAGTCGTGCCCTGCAGCAGTGATGAATGTGCTACTATGTACCCATAACAATAAACCATAGCTAGCTTAATCTTAGTGCTTCATTTACAGAGAAAGAAATATTTTTGTTGCAGTACCAGTATGAGTAGATTATGCATGTTTTCCCTTTAAGATTAAAATATACTTCACAACAACAATCACAACAACAATTAATATGACATTAAGACAACAAAATCAATGGCACATGTATCATCCCATCCAAGTAAGATCTGTGACTGATCTGTTTTTTATAATTACATTCAAAAGCTTAATCAACTTAATCACGTCCTTCTTTTTCATCTCAAAGTATTGCTCATACAAAGTATTCTCCCATACTAAAGATTCAGATCTTTCATTTGACACACATATATGTAGTCACTAAGGCTGCCTTTTTCCATTTGTGTAATATTGCCAAGCTGAGACATTTACTTTCATTAGCTGATGCAGAGTGCCCCCCTTTAGTAGATGAGAATATTTTTGCGCCCCCCCTACACCCCCCCCCCCCCCCCCCCCCCCCCATATTGACACATGTGCACATGTTTTACTTCCAAGCTCCGCGCCCCCCCCTGCAATAGCTCCACACCGCACCTAGGGGGCCCCCCACTTTGGGAACCACTGCTTTTAAAAGTCCCTAAAGAATCTTCAACTTGTACAGACTGCTGCAGTTAGAGTCCTAACTAGGTCTAGAAAATTCGATCATATTAGTCCTACTCTCTCTGCATTACACTGGCTTCCAGTTAAATATTGAATTGATTTTAAAATTCTTCTGTTGACTTATAAGGCGTTGAATGGTCTTGCTCCACAATATCTGAATGAACTTATTGCATTCTAGTGGGGAACTGTCAGGGCTCTCTATGACCTCTCAGAGGGCCTAAAATATTCTTAAAAAAAAAAAAAAAAACTATATATATATATATATATATATATATATATATATATATATATATATATATATATATATATATATATATATATATATATATATATATACACTGCTCAAAAAATAAAGGGAACACGTAAACAACACAATATAACTCCAAGTCAACCACACTTCTGTGAAACCAACCTGTTCAGGGCAACAACCTAGCAGCAGGACCGCTACCTCCGCCTTTGTGCAAGAAGGAACAGGAGGAGCACTGCCAGAGCCCTGCAAAATGACCTCCAGCAGGCCACAAATGTGCATGTGTCTGCACAAACGGTTAGAAACCGACTCCATGAGGATGGTATGAGGGCCCGACGTCCACAGATGGGGGTTGTGCTCACAGCCCAACACCGTGCAGGACGCTTGGCATTTGCCAGAGAACACCAGGATTGGCAAATTCGCCACTGACACCTTGTGCTCTTCACAGATGAAAGCAGGTTCACACTGAGCACATGTGACAGACGTGACAGAGTCTGGAGACGCCGTGGAGAGCGATCTGCTGCCTGCAACATCCTTCAGCATGCCCGGTTTGGCAGTGGGTCAGTAATGGTGTGGGGTGGCATTTCTTTGGAGGGCCACACAGACCTCCATGTGCTTACCAGAGGTAGCCTGACTGCCATTAGATACCGAGATGAGATGCTCAGACCGCTTGTGAGACCATATGCTGGTGCGGTTGGCCCTGGGTTCCTCCTAATGCAGGACAATGCTAGACCTCATGTGGCTGGAGTGTGTCAGCAAGTGTCCTGCAAGATGGAGGCATTGAAGCTATGGACTGGCCCGCCCGTTCCCCAGACCTGAATCCGATTGAGCACATCTGGGACATCATGTCTCGCTCCATCCACCAACGTCACGTTGCACCACAGACTGTCCAGGAGTTGGCGGATGCTTTAGTCCAGGTCTGGGAGGAGATCCACCAGGAGACCATCCGCCACCTCATCAGGAGCATGCCCAGGCGTTGTAGGGAGGTCATACAGGCACGTGGAGGCCACACACAATACTAAGCCTCATTTTGACTTGTTTTAAGGACATTACATCAAAGTTGGATCAGCCTGTAGTGTGTTTTTCCACTTTAATTTCATGTGTGGCTCCAAATCCCGGCCTCCATTGGTTAATACATTTCATTTCCATTGATGATTTTTGTGTGATTTTGTTGTCAGCACATTCAACTTTGTATAGAACAAAGTATTAAATGGGAATATTTCATTCATTCAGATCTAGGATGTGTTATTTGAGTGTTCCCTTTATTTTTTTGAATATATATATAATTTATCCAATTTTTAAAATCTACTTACAGTTTGACAATTGACATCTAAACAATTACAGAAATATAAGCAAATAAATTATTAAACCGTGTCTATTCAATCTGTGTTGGAAGGTGAGGGGTTAAGTTAAGTGGAAACCTGTGAGCCTATGTCTCCACCTATCAGGACTGTGATGCCCACTGTTCGTTTACAGAGGGCCTGGCAGTTATAATTCAGCGCAATACCAGTATCAAATGACAGTAAAATTGACCAATCGTATCTTCCCTCTTAGTGGGCGGGCTTAACTGTATGATAATTTTTGCCTGCTGTGGCGACGCTAGCTGTCGTTAGCGTACCACCGCTAGCTAGTTTCGATTCAGTCCTTTGACGCCCTCGTGTGCGTTGTTTACATATTCCGCTCCCGAGGAACACGGAGCTGTGAACCTTATTTTGTTGGAACCTTATTTTGCTTAAGAAGTTATCTCGCTTTTAAAGCTGTACTGTCGTCTTAGTTTTTTATTTATTTATTTTTATTGCAGTTAATTAGGAAAGGAAACAAATTTTTCGGGGGGGGGGGGGGGGGGGGTAGGTTTAATGGTCACGGTTTGCTACTGTTGCATCCTACAACCCATCTCGCTGTCTGCGCTCCCAAAATGCTGGATTTCTCTTAGTTCCAAAATTTAGTACGACTACAGCCAGAGGCAGAGCTTTCTCCTTTATAGCCCCTCAGCTCCAATCTGAGATTCTGACACAGTGACAATCTTTAAATCTAGACTGAAGACTCACCTGTTTAATCAAGCCTTCAGGTAATATTCTACTTGTCAAGGTGTGGAGCTCGGGGGCCCCAGTCAATGAGTTATCTGGTAATCTGAAATGTTGATGCTGTCATCCACATCATGTGATCACTCTAGTTGTGACAATGATTTGGGTGGAAAGCAACGTCTCAGTGAGCCCTCATGACTGTGGTGACTTCTGAACCCCTCCCTTTAGTTATGCTGCTATAGATAAGCCTGCCGGAGCCACATGCTAATCACTGGCATTGTATGTCTGTTTAGATCGATTGTTGTCTAAATTGTCTAAACTCAACCTGTATTTTATATCTTGGTTGTATGCCTCTAGAAATGACAATTCCATACAAACACCTGGGAGATGGTCTGGCTTGCCAGTGGATGTGCTGATGTTGTGGTTTCCTTGCCACTGTCGCCTCTGGTTTGCTTATTAGGGATCTGGACCCATACAATTGTAAAGTTGCTTTGTGACATGTGTTGTAAAAAGCGCTATATAAATAAATTTAACTTTGACTTTGACTCCCCAAGTTTCCTTTAGGTAAACACACAAAGTCACCTGTCAGTCATTTTCTTTCAGGCAAACATTGCACTGTGCTGTATGTTTAAAAAGAAACACTTTGATGCTGGATAATGCCTGGTCTGTTGAGTGGAAACTGAATTAGAGGCGTCACATTAGTATTTTGAAAAGACCACATTCAGCCCAGTTTAACTACAGAATATTATGACAGGCTACAAAAGTGAAGGCTATATTACTACTACTAATGTAGACTATATTAACCAATAGTCAGTTATATAATAAGGTGTACTGTATATATCAATTCAAACAGCCTGGGAACAAAACAGCTTTTCTCTGATCAGGGACTCTGAGGTACCAACAACACATAGCAAGATCGTTGGTCAGCAATGAAAAGGATGAAGCTGGACACTGGCAGTTGGAGAATGTGTGTGATTCTCAACCAGATAAACAACATTTCAACTATGAGGCCGACCTTTGCAGCCAAGGAGACAGAGGAATGCTGTCAAGAAACCACGTCCCAAGGGCACTGGTGAGCCAGAATGTTGCCATGGCTACAGCTGCACAGGCTTGACAGGGAGTGAGGTATGATGAAATGACCATGGAAAGTGATGGCTTTGATCCCCCCAACCAGACACTGAGACTTCAGCCCAAGCAGTCTGAATGGTTCAGCCTGATGTAATGGCAAAATATGAATCCTAATGTCTCTGACCTTTCCTCCTCTTCCACAGTCCTGTAGTTGGTATTCCGTGGTTGAAACAGCCTTCTTAAGCGTGAGTAGAGGATAACACCGAGAGGTCACTGCCACACTTCTTTCTAGTCTAGTGTTGCTGTCTCCATCTTTTAGATTTGACTCACCAAATCTACTAGATAAAAAAAAGCATTTGACACAGAATTCTTTATGCAGGCTGTTTAGGTTTCTGTACACATCACCTTACATGGCAGGCCTTGTTCATCTTTTAGCTAGCCATCCAGCATCTGGGATCCCTGATCTGTTGCTGTGTTATCTGTATGTCATATAGTGCAGTCTCAGTTTCCAGTCTTGTCCTAAATGTATAATGTAGTGGGTAACATGCCTCCCATGTGCGGGACTGGGGTTCATGATCGTGATGTGGGCAAATGCTCTCTGCTATACCAATACGACTTCTTGGGCAAAACCCCTAACTACATGAATAAAAATAATTGTAAATCATTGTGGAAAGAGTGTCCAGCAAATGTGTAAAATGTAAATGGATGTCAGACTTAGCTCACTTTTGAAAGTTAATGTTATTTCTTTACACTGTTCCTGAAAGTCAAACACCAACATCAAGGACTGAACTTTAAACACGTACTGAGACAGCTGGCATATCATTAGTGATTTTCTGTCACTTCTGGCATTCCAAAAAAACAACAACCCTGTCATCCAAAAGACATGACCCTAGAACTAATCGATGTTCTTAGCTTTGTTAATGAATATATCTTTCATGTTTCCTACAGTGAAAGGCCATCTTTAATTCATTTATGTATTTATAATCTGTCAAATCTGAAAATGCTAATTCAAAAAGTCAAATATGTGGATTGTGATCTCCAAAATGTCAAAATTTGACTATATATTTTTTCATCAATCATGGGTCAAATGAGGAGAGAATCAATCACCATTTTTTTAACCTGAAGTTCTGTCAATTAATTTTCCAGTGCACATTACGTTTGGCTCCAGCTGCTCTGAAAAACATTTTATGAGAGTTCTACAATCTGAAACAATGTGTTTTGGAAGTTTGAAAATAACGTGCATGTACTTGAGGATTTTAGATATCTAAGGCAATTACTTTTTGATTGTCTTGCAGAAATTTGAATTGCAAGTGACTCCATTCATCAGTTGACATTTAGAATACCTTTAATGTGATGATGCACAGAAGAAAATTATTCAAATTAATCTCATACTTTATATTTCTGGATTATTCTCAACAGATCCATAAATCCTGTAATATTCATAGACAAGGATGCATAAAAACTAATCTTTCCAGAGGAACATACATTCTGTTGTAGATCACTGAACGCATTTACAAGAAATATATCATTATATATATATTAAGCTTACAAAATAAGAACCACTCAGTTCAAGTGGTTGAGAATATTTAACCCTGCATGAAATAGGTCTGCATTCTTGTTCAAGGTTTTGCAGGCTGTATCTCAACAATATGTGACATCATTAAGTGTGCCTACACTCAACAGAATCCCCTCTTTCTAAAGAAATTGCTTTGCTTTTTTGTGACCCATTGCAATCTAGTAATGGCCCAAACTGGGTGTTTCATTCTCAGTCTAACAGACATGAAATTTCTATTCAGATTGGCTTCTTCTACATTCTGGCTATCTGCTGAGATCACTATCTTGGGCTGAAATTGGAATCGAATCACTGAACCCTTATGAACACTGAACACTGCTACTTTGTTTTCAGTACCTAGAACACTCATTGCAGCTCATTTTACATTTGCCATCAGCACAAACACAGCAGCACAAACACATCTCCTTCAACAACAGTCTCTTTCCCTCCATTCAAGTTTTTTTGAAACAAGCTAATGTTTTGCATTTATTTCACAGTTCTCCTGTTGACTCAACACTACTCTCATCTAACTGCACCATGGTCACAGTACTATGATGCGTGCCTTTCATGTGGAGTGGCGGCCAGCGTCACTTTATGTGGTAGGAGATGATGTGGGGCTGCATGAAAGAGAACCGAGGAGGTCCAACCATCTATCTGCCCGGCTCCCGTTAGAAAATGGCAGCACTTGTCATACCTCACTGTGCAGCACCAACCCCTCTGCTGTCACGGCAGGACGCTGTCCGTTCAGCGGTCTGAAAATGGGTCACGCCCACTGCGAGAGGTGGCGGCTCAAAGCGCCTGACTGATGTTTTACACGAGGGAGTATAATTTGACTTGAAATTGCACAGTTCTTGATGATGTTTGCCCAAGGGAACATTACAGATGAAGTTAGGACCACTGTGTCACCATGGCCTGCTGCAATGGTAAGGAGAATTATTCTGGGGGAAAGAATGAACTTCACTGCTTTTGAGCAGAATTCTTTTCTTTTGATTGCTTATAAGACTGCATATTTACTGTACAGTGGACTATTTTGATATATACACTCACCAGCTACTTTATTAGGTACAACTGTCCAACTGCTCATTAATGCAAATATTGAATCAGCCAATCACATGGCAGCAACTCAATGCATTTAGGCATGTAGACATGGCAAAGACTGCTGCAGTTCAAACAGAGCATCAGAATGGGGAAGAAAGATGATTTAAGTGACTTTGAACGTGGCATGGTTGTTGCTGCCAGGTGTGCTGGTCTGAGTATTTGACAAACTGCTGATCTACTGGGATTTTCATGTACAACCATCTCTAGAGTTTACAAAGAATGGTCTGAAAAAGAGAAAATATCCAGTGAGCGGCAGTTCTGTGGGTGCAAATGTCTTGTTGATGCTAGAGGTCAGAGGAGAATGGCCAGACTGGTTCGAGCTGATAGAATGGCAACACTAACTCAAATAACCAGACGTTATAACCGAGGCATGCAGAAGAGCATCTCTGAACACACAACACGTTGAACCTTGAGGTGGATGGGCTACAGCAGCAGAAGACCACACCAGGTGCCACTCCTGTCAGCTAAAAACAGGAAACTGAGGCTCAACAAAATTGGTCAATAGAAAATTGAGACTAAAGACTAAATTTCTGCTGCAACATTAGGGTGTTAGGGTCAGAATTTGGCGTCAATAACAGGAAAGCATGGATTCATCCTGCCTTGTATCAATTGCTCAGGCTGGTGGTGGTGGTGCAATGGTGTGGGGGATATTTTCCTGGCACATTTTGGGCCCATTAGTACCAATTGAGCTTTATGTCAATGCCACAGCCTTCCTGAGTATTGTTGCTGACCATGTCCATCCCTTTATGACCAGTGTACCCATCTTCTGATGGCTACTTCTAGCAGGATAATGCGCCATGTCATAAAATGTGAATCATCTCAGACTAGTTTCTTGAACACGACAATTAATTCACTGTACTCGAATGGCCTCCGCAGTCACCAGATCTCAATCCAATAGGGCACCTTTGGGATGTGGTGGAACGGGAGATTCACATCATGGATGGGCAGCTGACAAATCTGCAGTAACTGTGTGATGCTATCATGTCAATATGGACCAGACTCTCTGAGGAATGTTTCGAGTACCTTGTTGAATCTGCCACGAAGGATTAAGGCAGTTCTGAAGGCAAAAGGGGGTCTGGTAATATTGGCCGGTGAGTGTATATACAACCTTAGTTGGGCAGTAGTGGAGTAAAACTCATCAAATGCAGAAGAATGGACTTTAGCAGATTAATTAGCAGATGTAACATGAATAATGAATGTTTTTAATGTTGTTTATTTTGCCATGTTGCCTTTACTGTAGTTAGCTACCTTTCTTTGATGGATAACTTTAAAGTAGTTGAGCTAGTTTTTATGAGGAGTAACAATATAAAGTCACTTCCTCAACACTCGTCTGCGGTGTAATATATTGCAGCTAATTAGTTTTTAAAGCCATTAATACAAACCATTAATAATCTAAAACTTTTTCTAGTCTTACTGCTGTTCTTTCACCCTGAATCTTTTATTTCTGCCTGCATACCTACTGCAATACATTCAATTATCAAGCCTTTCATGAATAGATTCAGTTATGTGACAGCTGAGCTGTATAGTCCTGTGTACTTATTGAAAATGATATGGTCAGGCACAGAAACCACATTAAGCATGCCTTATTTTTTATCTAGTAATTTTGCTGGGTTTTTTTTTGCTCGAAAGATTTATTATTAACCAACTGCAGACAGAAAATGGAAGTTAATTGGATGTCTCAACATGAAGTAGTAGACGCAATCAACTGGTATCAAATCCATGGCCAAAGGTCAAAGGTCATACCCAAGTTCTCTCTCCACCACTTCTTCTTCACTAGTACTGCAAGTAGAACATGGCTGTTCAGAGAAAGCTGTTTAGGTGTGGAAAACCTAACCATTTGTCATTTGTCAACAAACATTTGAGACTGAACGTTAGCAGAGAAGAAGAGTAGCCAGTGTAATACCAGTGTAATATTGACAGTTCTTCAATTGATTGTTCTGTTCTAAGTACCAAATTTACTGGATGGACATAAACGCCCATGTTTGGATGAGTTAGAGCAGATGAGACAGCACTGCCAGACATGCTGTGTTAGCACATTAGTGTAAGGCTTGTATTCATTAGCTACTGTGTACGCCATTTCTCAAGTAGCTCTCACTGCACGTTAGCCAGTGGCGTGGTGCTCATGAAGACAGGAGAGGGACTGGGCACTAGAGGTCATCTGTTTATAACGAGCAAATCAATTACGGACAACAAAACAGAGGACGTAATACAGACTCTAGATTACTACATCTAGCTCTTCATACCTCCAAAATCTCCACTACAATTGTTTAATATCCTAACGAGCTTTTATATAGCACTTCATACAGAGCTTTTACAGAGTTTCCAACATAGCTTTATGCTTGGTTAGTAAAGTGAACACATCCGTTTGCTGTGTCAGCAGGCAGCATTGTGGTACTAAATAAAAAAAATTAAAATTTATTAAAATAGTTTCATAATCCACTAAATTGTATTTATTCTCTTCACAAATAAATATAGTGTATATGTACTAGGCATACTAGAATACATGCACTTTGTGCTCTTTCTTTGAAAACATCAGATTTTATCCCTTAAATTTGGGGCTGTGACGTGGAGCAGACACGACGACAACGGAAACGGTGCAACACAGAACTTTACTAAACACAAAAACACGTAGATTCGTCACGGTAGTGTAAGCACGATACAGAGACACTCACACTGGCACGAAACTTTAGACAAAGACGAGCACAAGACACTGCGCAAACGCACATTAAATAGGTGATCAACACAGACCCTCGTGATCTCGAGACAAGGCACAGGTGCAACTACGAACACGCTCACAAACGACCCACACCCACAGAACTACATACATGGACATAACGACACGCAGACAACGTAGCAGCACCCCCACAGGGAAGGGTCCGGAGCTGTGACCGTGACAGGTGCAATCATGATTTGAAGTGCAATTCAAAATGAATTTAGATTGTCTACAATGACTAACATGGTAACACTTTGTAAACAATGTTGCTAAAATGCAGACATTTTAGCTATGGTTCATAGAACAACAAGAATATTAATGTGGGCTGCATGGCTTATACAACAGAAGTATAATGCTGAGTACATGCACAAGCATTTCCCATCAGAATATTAGCTATTACAAGACCAAGTTTATGAATGTGGAACAAATGTAGGAGAATCACGTTTCATTAGGTAAGTCATTAAATATTTGAACAGCAAAGTTTCAGTAAATTTAGTGTAAAAATTAGCCTTTCAGCTGTATTTGAAGTAGGCCTAAGGTTGCACTTTTTGTTTAAAAGGCCTTGTGATGATCTTCTATTCAGGGTGCTTTTGAACATCTGACTAAATTAACTGAACATCCGACTAAATTGCCACAGTGATTGAAATTTAAATATATTAACATTTTTTTTGCATAGCTTTGCATAGGAGGCTAATGTTAATACCACTGGTAGCTTTGATACAATTCCCTATTTTACTTTAATAGTAAAGTGACTTAATTTTTTGCTGTAAAAAAAAAAAAAAAATCAGCTTGCAATATCTTGTAAAAGCAACTCCAGTTAATATTACTGCTTTCTTATGAATGACTATTTTTGTCTAATAATTTACTTTAATACACTTTTAAAACAATTAAATTTTTAAAATCTGCCTGAGTTTTCTGTGAATATCAGTTTGCATGTAGCAGATCGAGTCTGTATTTCTTACAAATGAATATGCTCATTTAGAGAAAACCCAATTTACGCGTTTACACGTAAAATGCATTAGACCTCCTGCCAAGTGTCTAGTAGCCTGACTCATCCAGGCATTATTAATGCACTTACATTTCACTATGACCTTCCCTGGAAAATTAACGCAGTGACTCACTGCAACTCCACTATTGCACCAAATGGCAACGGCAGACCTACTGAGGTCGTCTGCTAGTATGATGGTAGTTTGACTGGCATTGAGTGGCAGCATGAAGTGGCATCACCATTAAGCGTGTTGCCCTGCCTGTCAGTTTGTGGTGATGCCTGGACAACAGTGCTCTAAATCACTGACCCTCCTGAAGTAAAAGGAGAAAAGACATTTAATTGGAAACTTCAAAAGTCTGCTGCCCTCAGATGTCATGGCCCATGATTTGTATAAGTGGCTAGTGAGGACCACCCAGTCTTCACTGGTGTCCTTGGCTAAGGGTGACATGTGCTTTGCAAATTGTAACAAATGCCTCTTTGGAAGGGTCAGTGATGTTTCTTTCTTTCATTGATTACCTGATTAAGTGAGCGACCAGTGAGGTAGACAACACAGTAATGTCTTCTGATCTCTTTGCTTTCCATTACTTTTGAATTGCTTCCATTAGGCACATAAATTGTTGGATACTATCCATTCAAAAACCTCAGAGAGTCACCTCATTTTTCAGAAACAGCCTGTAATAAGATTATTCCCTGGTAAATGAAACGAAGTAGTTACTTTCACATAGTTCTGAATGCCCACATGGATCCTATTACCTCCCATGCTGATTCTGTCTTAGTTTCTCATGTCTCAGTGTCCCAACCCATTTTGTAATGCATATTAATGCCTTAACTCACATTACTGAATTACTGAAGACGTACATCTCACCCAAGACTAAGACTGGTCATATGATGTATGTATGTGTTTGGGATTTAGAGCTAGGAAACTGAAAAGGTATTGATATGTCCATTAAGTACCTCTAATAGGCCAGATGTCTTTTGCTTAAAAGAAATGCCATTTCCTTATCTGAATACAATACAAGTAAACACTTGTATCTGGAGAGAGAGAGAGAGAGAGAGACTGTCTGTCGACCATAATGCTGTGAAAGTCAGGAGGTTGTGTTTTGCAAAGCACAACAATGTTATTTGAAGCGATTGCACCAGTGGTTGGCCCTGTACGCCTTGGATTGTATGGAACCCAAGATGTGTTTGTAGAAATGCAAGCAGTCTGGTCAAGGTAGGTGATGCATAAGTGTGTCCCAGAATCTCTTTAGGCATTTGATGGACATGGAGAGGGGCATGTAATGACAGCTTCAACTGCTTCTGTCAGTCACTGTATTTAACTAGGCATTCATGCCAGGGCATCGCAATGATTCAGGCTTCATGATGAACATAATAGCATGATGAGCATGTGACATAAGACAACAGAATGGCCTTCACCTGTTGTCTTTCTGCATAACCGCATTTCCTGTATTTAGTTTAATTGTTGTCTTGCTAAAGTGTTATGTGCCATGAATTGACATTACCTGTCACAAGTGCTCATGAAACATTTTGACTGCCATCCTTTCTTGCATTCTCAGAGCACTGTTCTGAAGGGGCAGGAAATGACATTTTTTTATACAAGTACATCTTTTCTGGTGTAGCTTGCAGCTTCTCTGTGCAGGGGCAGGTTAGCGAGCCAGTGGCTTTAAGCTTGTGGGGATATCCTGTGATGTAACATTCACGTAATGGTACCCAACTCTGTATGTTCAGTATAGTACATTTAGCAATAGCCCTGAGGAATACCTGAATAACACGCACGAAGACCTCTGGGGTTCACATTCAAGTTGATGAAAGGAAAGCACAAAACAAACAGTGTTAACTCAGGGACTCAGGGACATCAATGACAGAGTGTGAGCCAGAAGGCCCAGAGGAATGATCTTGTACAGCGTGGGCCAAAGCATGTTTGCTTTGTCTTTGCGGGTCACTGACCATGATGCTGAAACAAGAGAACGAGTTTAAGAAATGCTGCTCATCCATATAATCCCAGGCATTATGCTCTTCTGCTATAAAATGCAATATTTATGAGCCTATTGGGGACTTTAGGGATGGGCTCTGTCATAGCTGTAAATAGTGATAGTGGCTATACTGACCTGCTGCTGTACCCCTCACTCCTGTGAATATCCTTTGTCGAATTTGGACACTAAATGTGATCACACTGACAGAGGCTCTTTGCGTTTTAACACACTCCAATTCAGACACAAAATATGGGCATACTGGTGTGTGTGTGTGTGTGTGTTTGGCACAATGTCAAAGACTTTGCTTTAAAGGCGTCACTGAAATGCAGTTTAACTCACCTGACCCAGGTCACAAATGGGCCTGCAAGCATTGCTTCTTCTGAACATGTAGGTGGTACCAGAGCCCAAAGATTCAGTTTTATTACAGTCCACTTTGCTCAGAGAAGAGGTGGCACTTATTGGGTTAGGAGTGCATCAGCACTAGTAAATCCTTTATATATGACAGATAAGCATGGATTAATCACCCATGGGTGTGAAGGTACAGTAGCTGCCCATATTAGAATAGTGTTGAGAGAAGCATCGCTCTCTGTGGTTTATGCCTGCAGCGGAATCATGTCCAACTGATGAAGCAGCAAATTAAATGCAGCATCGACACATATGAACTCTTTATCTGTTACAGTTCTACAGTCAGTGGTTGAACAAATGCTTCCAGGAAGCAGATGGGATAGGCTCACTGAGAGTCCTAGATTTGTCAGTGAGAATGCTATTCCAAAGCCCAGGAAAGCAGTGGATTGGGGTGGATTGGGGTGGGGGCTGAAACAAAGTGCTGAAGATGAGAACCAAAGGGGAACCCAGGATGAACACTCCATCCCTGGCAGGCTTGGCCCGAGCACAGCGCCCCGGTTGCCCCGGTTGATGGCCGGCCTGCTTTGAGCCACATTGCTTTGCGTAATAGCATTATGAAGCATTGGTGAAGTGATTGTGGAGACACGGGACCAGGGCCAACCCGGCCTCATAACGCTGTAAGAGGTTGACACAAACAGTCTGGCTCTGTCTTCTGCTTGTCAGCTTTCAGCTCAGGTCTCCCCTCACTAGTATGGGGAGGGGATGTGTCGGGGGGGGGGGGGCTTCAGTGTCACTGGCAGACTCCAGTGTCAGCTACAGTCGCGCCTGACTGGCAGTGGCACTCGAGCTGACTGACTGTGTGAGCGTCACTCATCCAGCTGAGCTCTGGGACTGACGTTTATAAGGTCCCTCTGAGGACGTGTCTGCCCTGTACGGTTAATGGGATGTAAGGTAGCTCGGATTGATTAGGTCTGTCCTAAAATACTGCATTGCTTGTGACTATCTTTATTAAACAGTATCATTAACAATACGGCCTCTCTGATATGTAAAAATGTAGATTGTTTATGTTCTAGTGAGCAGATGAAGATGAAGATGAAGTGAAGTGAAATCTTGTCATGTACATTCTTGCATGCAAGTTGGTCCTGTGACAGTAGCTACATCTGACGTGACGTCATGTGTCAGTCAGCTAGTCTCACGTTTTGTAGCCTCATTTCATTTTACATCAACACTGAGTGCGAGTTTTAGCTTAAAGGAAGAATTCTCTCAAATTCGCACCAGAAGAGTGCACTTATCATAATGATAAGATTTTGTTGCTTTGGCTATTTACTCTAGCACCATGGATAAAGTGTAAATGTTTGGTACACATCTTCATGCCTGTCATTTTGCCGTGTAAGGCTAGCAGGTGTGTGTGTTAAACTGGGAAATGCACTGCGGTGTGATTTCATGTTGTCCCCTCAGTGCATGACGTAGCACTCCGTGATCTGGGTGCCACTCCACATTACCCAGCGCTGGCATGGGTCCAGACCTGGACCAGCTCGGAGGTCGTGTGGCATAATAGCGTGGCAGCGGACGGCGATGTATGGCCTTTTCTGCAGCCTTATCCGGGTCGTGTGTCTTCTGCCCACGTGCTGCGAATACCAAGTGCTGGCGCTTGCCAGAGTGTAATTATCTGGCAGGCTGCACAGAACCGCTTGCAGGAGGAGGGCTCGGCACACACACACACACACACACACACACACACCCGCCCTCATGTACCGTGCACACGCTCAGAGGTCCGCACGTGCCGGCACTAATGAAGGTGACTGTGTGCGAGGCACAATCACACTTGGTACACAGACCAGGCATCTTATTAGCGCATTTAACTTGGAAAACAGAAATGCGAGGCAATTGGAATTGCACGGCACCCTTGAGGCCCAGGGACATGTGATCTCTCTCTTTGCTCTTACTGGAGGGTGAGTTAGAAAGACAAAGATGAAAATAGGTATGATTGGACAGTATTTTCATGTATGGGTGAACCAAATGCTGTGAGAACTGAACCTCATTAAACTTAAATTATTTATGTTAATGTCAACATGATCTGATACAAGATCAAGTGTTATGTGTTTCAACAGAAACAATTGAAAAATAACTAAATAACTAAATGCTAACTATTCTTAAGACTTTAAAGTAATCTTAAATTACTTCCTTTTATCACATCTTTGATAATGAAAGTGTGTCCTGACATTAAAACCCTTACTACATGGGATGTGTCAACTCCGAGGTTTGGTCTGTTCCAAGTTTTAGTATAGAAGTACTACAGACCGATGGACAAATTCACCTGCTAAAAGCAGTGAAATGAGAGGTGAGTAACCCACATCCGAGGCGTGTTACATACCTCTCTCACCATGATGCCATGCACTGACCTTGTTTCTGACCTTGAGAGGTATAGGTATGGTGTTATATCCCACAGGTAAAAAACGCACAGATACTTCAAGGTCATCAAAGCATGACAAAATGCAAACTAGTGTTTCGCCATACTCTAGTTTGTCCTCATCGACACAATAATGTATTAGTCTCAAATCCATCTTAAACCCTTAATATCACCCACAGCCTAATTTTCAACATTTCTGAGTGGATTTTATCTCATTATGCACGCCAGAGCTGATAAGCAGTGCCTGGAGGAGGAGAGCAAAAATGAAAAAGAAAGAATTGAACTGTTCATCAGAGCTCTCGTTATACTTATAATGATTGTGGAGACGGTCCCGGGGCTTTTCATTGCTGTTTAATATGTCTGCTGTCTGAGTCTCCTATGTGAGGAAATGAGTGAATGCTTGGCTGCCTTCACTACTTTAATACATTTGATGCACCTGAGGCACCTGATGAGATTATATGCCCAGATTCCTAAGTTTGCTGCCCCTGCAGACCAAGTGAAATCCCTGTGATATACTCTAATACTCAAATACTAATAACTTAGAAAAGCTATTTATACTACACTTAAACTTCACACCAATGCTTTAAAATAACCACTTCATGACTACTTCCACTATTAATACTGCTGCTATTACTATCAATAATAATAAAAAAGCACTCTGTAAATCTATGCAGCTTCACTACTGTAATGAAAACAATCCTTTACTCTTAGTTTTTTTGCCTAGAAATGTGATTGATGTTTGCAGGGAAGGCATTTTGTTCCCTACTGGGCTGCGGCTTCGGTTTTGGGGGATCAGAATGAAGCATACCAACAGAGCTGCTAAGAGCGAGCTTTCTTACCAACAGAGCTGCTAAGAGTGAGCCTCCTTACCAACAGTGCTGCTAAGAGCGAGCTTTCTTACCAACAGAGCTGCTAAGAGCGAGCTTCCTTACCAACAGTGCTGCTAAGAGCGAGCGTCCTTACCAACAGAGCTGCTAAGAGCGAGCCTCCTTACCAACAGAGCTGCTAAGAGCGAGCTTCCTTACCAACAGAGCTGCTAAGAGCGAGCTTCTTTACCAACAGTGCTGCTAAGAGCGAGCTTCCTTACCAACAGAGCTGCTAAGAGCGAGCCTCCTTACCAACAGTGCTGCTAAGAGCGAGCGTCCTTACCAACAGAGCTGCTAAGAGCGAGCTTCCTTACCAACAGAGCTGCTAAGAGCGAGCCTCCTTACCAACAGAGCTGCTAAGAGCGAGCTTCTTTACCAACAGTGCTGCTAAGAGCGAGCTTCCTTACCAACAGAGCTGCTAAGAGCGAGCCTCCTTACCAACAGTGCTGCTAAGAGCGAGCGTCCTTACCAACAGAGCTGCTAAGAGCGAGCGTCCTTACCAACAGTGCTGCTAAGAGCGAGCTATTTATACTACACTTAAACTTCACACCAATGCTTTAAAATAACCACTTCATGACTACTTCCACTATTAATACTGCTGCTATTACTATCAATAATAATAAAAAAGCACTCTGTAAATCTATGCAGCTTCACTACTGTAATGAAAACAATCCTTTACTCTTAGTTTTTTCGCCTAGATATGTGATTGATGTTTGCAGGGAAGGCATTTTGTTCCCTACTGGGCTGCGGCTTCGGTTTTGGGGGATCAGAATGAAGCATACCAACAGAGCTGCTAAGAGCGAGCTTCCTTACCAACAGAGCTGCTAAGAGCGAGCCTCCTTACCAACAGAGCTGCTAAGAGCGAGCTTCCTTACCAACAGAGCTGCTAAGAGCGAGCTTCCTTACCAACAGTGCTGCTAAGAGCGAGCTTCCTTACCAACAGTGCTGCTAAGAGCGAGCTTCCTTACCAACAGTGCTGCTAAGAGCAAGCGTCCTTACCAACAGAGCTGCTAAGAGCGAGCCTCCTTACCAACAGAGCTGCTAAGAGCGAGCTTCCTTACCAACAGAGCTGCTAAGAGCGAGCTTCTTTACCAACAGTGCTGGTAAGAGCGAGCTTCCTTACCAACAGAGCTGCTAAGAGCGAGCCTCCTTACCAACAGTGCTGCTAAGAGCGAGCGTCCTTACCAACAGAGCTGCTAAGAGCGAGCTTCCTTACCAACAGAGCTGCTAAGAGCGAGCCTCCTTACCAACAGAGCTGCTAAGAGCGAGCGTCCTTACCAACAGTGCTGCTAAGAGCGAGCTATTTATACTACACTTAAACTTCACACCAATGCTTTAAAATAACCACTTCATGACTACTTCCACTATTAATACTGCTGCTATTACTATCAATAATAATAAAAAAGCACTCTGTAAATCTATGCAGCTTCACTACTGTAATGAAAACAATCCTTTACTCTTAGTTTTTTTGCCTAGAAATGTGATTGATGTTTGCAGGGAAGGCATTTTGTTCCCTACTGGGCTGCGGCTTCGGTTTTGGGGGATCAGAATGAAGCAATACCAACAGAGCTGCTACGAGCGAGCTTCCTTACCAACAGAGCTGCTAAGAGCGAGCCTCCTTACCAACAGAGCTGCTAAGAGCGAGCTTCCTTACTAACAGTGCTGCTAAGAGCGAGCTTCCTTACCAACAGTGCTGCTAAGAGCGAGCGTCCTTACCAACAGAGCTGCTAAGAGCGAGCCTCCTTACCAACAGAGCTGCTAAGAGCGAGCTTCCTTACCAACAGAGCTGCTAAGAGCAAGCTTCTTTACCAACAGTGCTGCTAAGAGCGAGCTTCCTTACCAACAGAGCTGCTAAGAGCGAGCCTCCTTACCAACAGTGCTGCTAAGAGCGAGCGTCCTTACCAACAGAGCTGCTAAGAGCGAGCTTCCTTACCAACAGAGCTGCTAAGAGCGAGCCTCCTTACCAACAGAGCTGCTAAGAGCGAGCGTCCTTACCAACAGTGCTGCTAAGAGCGAGCGTCCTTACCAACAGAGCTGCTAAGAGCGAGCTTCCTTACCAACAGAGCTGCTAAGAGCGAGCCTCCTTACCAACAGAGCTGCTAAGATCGAGCCTCCTTACCAACAGAGCTGCTAAGAGCGAGCGTCCTTACCAACAGTGCTGCTAAGAGCGAGCCTCCTTACCAACAGTGCTGCTAAGAGCGAGCTTCCTTACCAACAGAGCTGCTAAGAGCGAGCTTCCTTACCAACAGAGCTGCTAAGAGCGAGCCTCCTTACCAACAGAGCTGCTAAGAGCGAGCCTCCTTACCAACAGTGCTGCTAAGAGCGAGCTTCCTTACCAACAGTGCTGCTAAGAGCGAGCCTCCTTACCAACAGAGCTGCTAAGAGCGAGCTTCCTTACCAACAGTGCTGCTAAGAGCGAGCTTCTTTACCAACAGTGCTGCTAAGAGCGAGCTTCCTTACCAACAGAGCTGCTAAGAGCGAGCCTCCTTACCAACAGAGCTGCTAAGAGCGAGCTTCCTTACCAACAGTGCTGCTAAGAGCGATCTTCCTTACCAACAGTGCTGCTAAGAGCGAGCCTCCTTACCAACAGAGCTGCTAAGGCTTCCTTACCAACAGTGCTGCTAAGAGCGAGCTTCCTTACCAACAGAGCTGCTAAGAGCGAGCTTCCTTACCAACAGTGCTGCTAAGAGCGAGCCTCCTTTCCAACAGAGCTGCTAAGAGCGAGCTTCCTTACCAACAGTGCTGCTAAGAGCGAGCTTCCTTACCAACAGTGCTGCTAAGAGCGAGCCTCCTTACCAACAGTGCTGCTAAGAGCGAGCTTCCTTACCAACAGGGCTGCTAAGAGCGAGCTTCCTTACCAACAGTGCTGCTAAGAGTGAGCTTCCTTACCAACAGAGCTGCTAAGAGCGAGCTTTAAGACCTTTCAACTTGGATCCTTTGCCCCTTCCTCTCACTTGTTTATTATAGCACCTGGATAAAATACAACAAATATGGTGTATAATGCATTGTGATTAAATTGTTACATATTGGGAACAGAAAACAGCAACTGAAATGAGAAATGTAGGTAACAGTAATGATACCTACAATAAGTAATTATCAACATTACAGTAGCACAAAATTATGACGTCCCACTGCTTATTAGCTATTTGATTTCAACAATATAACATATTCTTGTGTAATGCAAGAAACCCCCCAAACATAATAAAAGTTCTTAATCCTTTAATCCTTCAGATAAGCAAATCTTTCAAGGGGCAAGATGTTATATTGTTTTATACAACTGAACTGGTTGTGAAGATGAAGTTCAGTTCTTGCAGCAATAAGAAGGCCCTTCTCATTGATTCTTGATCAGAAGTGACTCCAATGATGCTCCTAGACCTAAGACTAAGGGGATAATTGAGATAGATATGTGTGATATATTCCTAGTTAACAAACACATACATCCCCATAAACATGTGAGAAGTGTGAGAATGTGCCCTTGTTTGATATTTAGATGACACAATTGATCAAGAGTAACTAGCCATTGCGAGACTTCAAACAGAATGCTCTCAGATGAAAGTGGCCACGGAGTTTAGAGAGACTGGAAGAGTCACAGAAAGGCATTGAAGTGGACGTCCTTTGGACACTGATCACGGCTTCATTGTGAACAGTGTCCTGTGGAAGCAGGACATGATGAATGTCACACAACTCCAGGCACATTTAAGGGAGGTGAGAGGGACCCAAGTGTCAGGTCAGCCCATTAAAAACTGTTTACATCAGAGTGGTCTGCATGTTAGGTGACCTGCAATGGTCCATGACCACACCCCCAGGAACAAAACCATGACCACGCCTCCAGGCACAAAACAATGACCACGCCTCCAGGCACAAAACCATGACCATGCCTCCAGGCACAGGTGTCATCATCTTGCGTTGGCCAGGGAGCATTTGCGCTGGATGAAGGACCAATGGACCTCAGTGCTGTCCACTGATGAAAGTTGATTCACGCTGATTCACGCTGAGCAAGAGTGTCTAGTCAATAGAGAACCGCCCCACACTTTTCGAATTGTACAGTAACAAGAGCCCTTACTAATAGAATATCCTCAATATGTCAGACAATATGTCAACTTGTGAACAACATGGGATGTTGTTAAGTTGTAATTGATGCTCAAGTGCACACGACAAATTGACATTTTTTTGTTGGGCCCACCACTGCTGTTGGCTTTTGTTTCAAAAAATTGTTTGAGATGAGGAATTCACCATTTCATGCTTCTACTTCAATGTCCTACTTTCATTATATAATATTCTTGTAGCATGTAACGTTTTACATTTTCCAAAATTTTCACCCAAAAGGCAGGTGACTCAGATGTCTACCTACATTCGGCTTCTTTGGTGATTCCCCTGTTTGATAAGGTTTAAGTAAACTATAGACATGTATATTAGGAAGACCTAATGTAATTGACCCCAAGGGAGCTGCGGTTTCCCCAGTTTCAATCAAGGTTTCTTTTAAGTCCTTATGAAGTCACGAATGACAGAATAATGCTATGTGATGCCTTGAGAGAGCTATGATCATTTTAAAGTGTGTAGAATGCTAAGCAAACTACCATTTAATTATGCTCACTGCCTAACAGGCATTAAAGGTGTTCCCAGTGCTGCAAATCAGTTTTAATTTTTGCATGAGAGGAGGAATATTATGTTTAAGCAAGCCTTCTAGAGAAGATTACATCCACATGCCAAGATATAATAATCCAATGGGACTCCAAGTGAATGTAGTGATGGCCATTACTATGAATTTCAAAAAGGTTTATCTGATATTCTGAAAGGACTGAATTTTGTAATTAGTTTGATCAGTCAAGGTAAGGAGGAGTTATGTTTTTAATGTATTAATTAATAAAATAATACAGTTTACATAAAGTGATCCATTGCCAGAAACACTTGATATCAGGCTCATGTAAAGTGATCTATTAATAGAAAAACTAATGAAACACAGTATTCCATGTTTGTCCTGTCTTCGTTGTGTTCCTCAGGTGGTCGTTACCCATTAGGTTACCTATGTACCTGTACATTAGTCACAGGTTTTGTTGATGACCATTCAGAGTGGGGTGATCATTTCCGTTATTTCTGCTCCTTCCTTACCCATCACACACTATGAATATCAAGGTCGGATATAATTGCTTCAGCTAATGGTTCAGTAATAACACTGATGATTAAAGGTACCAGTGGACAAGTTTCCATGGTGCTTCTCCCAATGCCAATTGGGTATACAATACCTGTACTCACATACAATATCTGTATCTATGTTTTCCCAACCTCAAAATGACTTAACAGATTAAATATATTATCATTCCATCTGATCAAAAACTTTATCTGCATCTAATCCAAGTAAAATATCTTTTTTGGTATTTTTGAACATATTTGAACATATTGTATGACAACTAAACTACTAAAGTTAAGTAAAGTTTATTGGTCTTTTATCCTCTGATAAAGGATACATTTATTATCTTAGACCATAGTGCTGCTTTTGGCACCATTGATCACAACATTCTACTGAATAGGCTGGAGACACTCATTGACATAAGAGCACTTTCCTGCTTCAAATCCTACCTGACAAATCAATTTGTCCTTGTACATAATGAATGCTCAGAACACACAAAAGTAAAATATGGTGTCTCTCAAGGATCTGTATTGGGACCCATATTATTCTAATATATGCTAATCCTCTAATCCAAATGGTGTCAGTACTTCCAAAATTGAGAACTGAAAAGAAAAAAAAATGAATGGCATCTAATTTTTTTCTTTTAAATTCCAATAAATCTAAAGCTTTACTTCTTAGATCCAAAGCTGCAAGATGCAATTTGTCTAATTTTCTTTCTTTATTAGCTGCAGAGAAACTGGGCTACACTATTGTCTCATCAAGATTGGACTACTGTAATGGTCTTTTAATTGGATGCTCCATAAAATCCTTAAAGAAACTCCAACTAGTACAGAATGCAGCAGCCAAAGTCCTAACCAGGACTAGAAAATTTTACAACATTAGTGCTACTTACTCGGCATTACACTGGCTCTTGTCCAACTTGACTATTGGGGTGGGGGCAGTGACATTACAGCCCCGGACCCCTCCCTTCAGATGTGTGTATGTGTAATTTGTATCTGTTCATGTCCATACGCAATATGTATTTCCGGTGGGTTTGTGTGGTTGTCTGTCCCAGTGTTTCTCCCCAACCCTCTGTTTGTGTTTATGCCTGTAATGTTGACTGTGTGTGTGCTTGTGATTGTCCCCGTCCCAATGTTTAACCCTACTGTGTTCATCCCTGTCTTCTCCCCCGGGGAGAAGCGAATCCCTGAGTCTTCTTGTTCCGGTAGCCCCGGGCCTGCCTGTCATTGTGGGTCCTGGGCACTACAGCTACACTGGGTGCTCCGGGAGGAGCTACCCCTGGTGGGAGGGGGTCTGTTACGTTACAGCCTCCCTTTGGGCATGTGTAGTCTGTGTCTGTTCATGTCCATATATGTATTTCCTGTAGGTTTGGTTATGTGTGCATGTGTTCATTAATTGCACCTATCTTCTTAACATCACACTTGGGGCTTAGGTTTAGGTGTTTAATGTGTGTCTTTGTTGTGATACACTATATTGCCAAAAGTAATCGCTCACATTCCTTGACCCACATATGAGCTTAAGTGACATCCCATTCTTAACCCATAGGGTTCAATATGATGTTTGTCCACCTTTTGCAGCTAGAACAGCTTCAACTCTTCTGGGAAGGCTGTCCACAATGTTTAGGAGTGTGTTTATGGGGATTTGTGACCATTCTTCCAGAGGTGCATTTGTGTGGTCACATATTGATGTTGGATGAGAAGGACTGGCTCTTAAGCCTGGTTTATACTTGACGCGCCGCGAGAAATGACGTAATCACTGTGGCTCCGCCCGTGCGCGAGGGCGTGCACCTCTCGAATTTTGTAACTTCGCGCGCACGCCGCGCTTCAGCGCCATGGACAAAGTCATGTTTGCCGGATTCATACACCTTTACAAGGTGGAATTAAAGCACTTGTACGTCACTTTAAAGGTCCATTTCAATATTTCCCAGCACGTTAAACTTAATTAAGTTAAATATTTATACATATACTCAAAATGAATCGAAATAATTTGCTTTTTATCACAT
Source organism: Brachyhypopomus gauderio (assembly GCF_052324685.1). NCBI lineage: Eukaryota > Metazoa > Chordata > Actinopteri > Gymnotiformes > Hypopomidae > Brachyhypopomus > Brachyhypopomus gauderio. The sequence goes on along the minus strand of NC_135221.1, from coordinate 24,295,465 downwards.
TATTTAATGGTTGTTTATTTTCAAAACGCCCAATCTTAACGTCTTCACGTTCTCTCATGTTTCGTCCTGGAATTACAAGAGGCTCGTATTTGTTAACGTATCGTTTCGGACAACACTGCAAAGCCATATTTACATTGCAGGGACGCTCGCGAAAGTATAAACGCCTACATCGCTCGCGCAGGGTCGCATGAGGTGGGCGGAGTCGCGCGCTACCAGGCTTTAGTCTCCACTCTAAATCATTCTAAAGGTGTTCTATCAGGTTGAGGTCAGGACACCAGACTCTGCCATCCATGTCTTTATGGACGCTTTGTGCACTGGTGCACAGTCATGTTGGAAGAGGAAGGGACCAGCTCCAAACTGTTCCCACAAAGTTGGGAGCATGGAATTGTCCAAAATGTCTTGGTACACATTGAAGCATTCAGAGTTCCTTTCACTGGAACTAAGGGGCCAAGCCCAACTCCTGAAAAACAACCCCACACCATAATCCCCCCTCCACCAAACTTTACACTTGGCACAATGCAATCAGACCAGTATGGTTCTTCAGGCAACCGCCAAATCTAGACTCGTCCATCAGATTGCCAGATGGAGAAGCGTGATTCGTCTCTCTAGAGAACACACCTCCACTGCTCGTCCAGTGTTAGCGTGTTTTACACCACTTACTGCATCCAATGTTTTGCACTGCACTTGGTGATGTATGGCTTGGATGCAGCTGCTCAACCATGGAAACCCATTCCTTGCAGCTCTCTGCACACTGTTCTTGAGCTAATCTGAAGGCCACATGAAGTTTGGATGTCTGTAGTGACTCTGCAGAAAGTTGGCAATCTTTTCGCACTACACGCTTCAGCATCTGCTGACCACGCTCCGTCAGTTTACCTGGCCTACCACTTTGTGGCCGAGTTGCTGTCGTTCCCAAACACTTCCAATTTCTTATAATACAGCTGACTGTGGAAAATTTAGGACCGAGGAAATTTCATGATTGGATTTGTTGCACAGGTGGCATCCTATCACAGTGCCACGCTGGAATTCACTCAGCTCCTGAGCGCAACCCATTGGTTCGCAAATGTTTGTAAAAACAGTCTGTATGCCTAGGTGCTTGATTTTATACACCTGTGGCCATGGAAGTGATTGGAAGATTCTGATAATTTGGATGGGTGAGCAAATACTACGATATACTCTATATTTGGCAATATAGTGTATCTTGATAGCAGGAAATAGAAGAAAATGTGCAACCACAAATCTGTGGCCACCACCGGATTGTAAATAGTTCAATCATTTCAGACTGAATGAAAGGATTTGATGGCCTGCTTGTACTTGTCTATCTGTCTACCAACCTGGCCAACATTGGCATACTCTGCAATCTGAGCATGTATTCATTTTCATATATTCAGAGTTCTTCACACAGCTCTGAAAGCAAGCAAGCTAGTTGAGGATGACAGAGATTCACACCCACAACAGCTGCAGTGGTAAACAAAAAGATCATTAGGACAAAAGTAGAAAAGACTATGACCAAATAGTCATAGCGGGGTGTATGATCCTCATCACCTGAGGGTCGTATGTTTGTCTATATACTGTATGTCTTGTCTTTGTACCAGTTGATTGCTGGTTATTATATCCTTAATTTGGATCTTGTCATGGGTTTTTGGTTTGCTCACCTTATTCATTAAAACCTCCCTTCCATAAAACCTCCCTTCCATAAAACCATTTTATTTTGCACTCCCTGTCCGTCACAGTAAAGTCAAAGTCAAATTTATTTATATAGCACTTTTCACAACACACGCAGCTTTACAATCGTATGGGTCCCTAATGAGCAAGCCAAAGGCGACAGTGGCAAGGAAAAACTCCCTATGATGGTGGGGATTAGGAAGAAACCTTGGGAGGACCAAGACTCAAAAGGGAACCCATCCTCCATTGGGCGGCCCGTTAGCACAAGTCCGTGGTGTGCAGGATGGTTCTACAGATAATGTTTAAGGTCCTTGTTCCCCGGCCAAGTAGTCACAGTCTCTTCGGTGTAGATGGTGCGCTCCAACTAGTACAACAGTATGTATACTTGTGGCCTGGCATTGCATATGCATGACTACAATTTCATAGGGTCTTAGTAAATTTGAAGTATACTTACAATGTTTAAAGCACGTCTGGGATGACTGATCAGAAAAGTGTGTATAATGATTACAATTTATTTGCATTTCATTAGTCATTTCTGTTATTTACCCAATATATATAAAATTATACAGTGGTTAGGATTTAGCACTCTCACCACCATGGCCTGGGGCCTGGGTTAAATTCCCCAGGCTAGATAGTAGCTGATCTTGAAATTGGTGAGTTGTAGGTTCAATTCCCAGCTAGGAGTGCCTTGTGTAAGGCACTTAACCCCAACAGAGTGCCTCAGTGCTGGGCTAGGGCTGCCCACTGTTCTGGGCACATGTGCATTCACAGACCCCTAGTGTTCCAGTTTGTGTTCTCATTGCACAGATGTGTTAAATGTGGATATTTTGGAGTGTAAATCACTATTGGCAACTGCAGTTATATATTTTTTGCATCCATAAGGTACCTTTCTGAACTTGTAGCTGTTAAATGGCAACATTTTCAGAGATCTGCAATAGTGTGAACAGATTAAAATCTTAAGTGATGTGTTGAAGTCACTGAGGGAAAGTGCTGGACTCTACATTAATACATGGGTGTTTGGATGAGTAATAGACAGACTTTTCAGCTCCTACACACCCTGATCAATTTGGGCAGAAGTCTTGACCACAGTAGTGTAGATTTTTTATGATGTTAGATCCGTAGTAGTGATGTGAGAGATATTAAACAGGAGAGAACAAAATTCAAATATGCAGAGGGAGTTAGCAGGCCTATCTATAATGTTGTACTAATACAAATGAATGAGAATGGGATACATTTTGACGTGCTGTCCCAGCTGGGGTGTGCAGCTCATGACTGCAATACTCATAACTTGCTCTCATCACCATCCATTAAAAGACAGTGTTGAGTGCATGACAACAGAGGACCAAAGGAGAGCCAAGCACAAGGATGTGTGGGGAGGTGGTGTGATGAGCAGAATCTTAATCGAGGTCATGCTGCTGTGCCCCAAATCTTCTGATTATCACAACACCCCCCCGCCCACACTCCAATGCGACTGTGACTTTTTCATTGGTCCATGAGTGTAGAGATAATTAATGACACCAGTTGTGGCAAATGAAAATTGTGTTTATCAGCAGTGCTCTGCCCGACCCCAGTGATGTCCTAATGTCATGTCATTTTTACAGATCAGGCTCTTCTGAGTTTACTGTATGGTTGTGATGTGCAGCAACAGAGTTTGGGATACAAACTTAAGTAAGTGTTTTGTAACTCAACACTGCCAATTGCTGTCTGCCATCATTCCGATTGGGAGCCAATAAGACAGGACTGTGTGTGAAGAGGCCATCATGTTTGCATGCACTCAAATGAGGCAGCCTGTGCACAGACGTCTGCACAAGTCCTATATTATACAGAATGTCCTGTGGTTGCCTCAAGCCAAGCTCAAAAAAGTGAACGAAACCCTTACTGCTCCAGAAACACATACATAATTGGTCGGGGTTCTACTTCTCAGCCAAATTCTGATATTTGAAAAAAGATTGTTTACATAATTAAAATAATCAGGAGTTGCAACAACAAATATATAAAATTAATTGGCATGTGAGGGTGAGGAAATAAAACCTCACACAATCATGCAATAGAGCTAATCTCTTTTTAATCAGTGTAATTCTCCATGCAAATGTCCAACTGAGCATGCACAAGATTATTATAATATCAACAGATATTATAACCTAGGAGTGAAAACATAACCACATTAACTTACACATAAATACATTTACTATTATAACCAGTTTTATTATGCTTTCACTTATTGTCTGGTCAAAATGTTCATGCTGCAGGATTAAAAGATAAAGAAAGTATGGTATGTTTGTGGAGATGTGGTCATGTAGTTCTGCTAGAACACACACACACACACACACACACACACACATATCTATATATATATATATATATATATATATACACACACACATATATATATGTATGTGTGTGTTTTACTACATATTTTTAGGTTTTTGAAATGTTTCTCACTTGCACATGTGCTGTCTCTAGTACTTGCTGCTTGGCTCCTGTTCATAATGTGGAAGAGCTTCTTTGTCCAGTGTTTTTGAAATGCACGCTGTGGCAACACTTTCCCTCAGGATCTCAAGCCTCATCTCCTGTGGTGTGGGAACGGCCCCCATACCCTCCCTCACCTTCCTCCCTCACCCTCCTTCCTCACCCCCCTCCCTGGCCACGTGCCCTAGCATGCAGAGTCTAATGGGCACCTGCTTCATGCTGCTCCGTAGCAAGTGTCAGCGGCTTTGCGCCATCCACACATTCTGCTGTGCAGCACGTCAGACTGCAGAAGACTGACTGACTGGCTGTGTGAGGAGGTTGCTAGATGTTCCATTTGAAACTGAATAACAGACATATCTCACTTTGACAAGCAAAGCCAGCCAGACACATCACACAGCCTCAGTTCAAGCAGCACTCACAAGTCTTTGCTCATTAAAGACGATTTCATGAGAACTCATTTAAATCAATTAAAATAGAGTGGGCAGCATTCAGTTGTGTATCTGGCATCATTCTGAGTGTTATTTATTTATTTCCAAGCATTTATAATAGAAAGTAGTTTCTATGGAAATTAATGGCAGACTAGCCTTGAGGAATGAAACAGGGGGAATATGCCTGTGCTGAGAATGTACTAAGAGATCTGCACTCTTAATTAGGATACATTATGAGACACCAGCTCATCACCAAGCATACTACACCCCCCACCACCCCCAAACATCAGACACTGTTCTAGACAGAGGAAAGCTGATTTCACGCGTCAATGAATATCTATTTCACACAGTCATCCTCTAAAACAAAATATGCTACATACAATTCACTTGATTGTATTTTAAATGTTGCACATATATAGAATATATACTTTTAATAATCTGTGACAGTTTTGTGATCTTGAATAAATATGTGTTGTGTATACATATGTATGTCGGCACTGGCGGGTTAAACAACATACCCCTCCCCACCACCCTCACCCCCCAAAATTGTGAAAACTATGTGCATCTGTGTGTTGAGTTCAGGTGTTTCAGCACATAAATAAATCCTGGAAACAGAATAGGTTGTGCTGAAAAGCTTCGTGACTCTAAATGTGACCCTGTCATAGGATGCCACCTTTGTCACAAGAAGAAGAAGCACCTTTATTAATCCCCTCAGGGAAATTGCTCTCTGCATTTAATCCACGCGGAGTGAACACACATACCCAGCGCAGTGGGCAGCAGCCTGCTGCAGCACCCAGAGGGCTGTTGGGTTCTATGGTCAGGGGGTTAGGTGGCATGGCTCAGCCATGGTTACTGCTGGTCTCAGAACTTAAACCACCAAACTTGCAGGTGCAGGTCTTGAACCTTCTGACCCAGGCAGTTTGTCTCTGTGCTGCTAGATCTGCAGTGGTTGAGTGAACATGCTATTGTTGTGCAATAGAAGCATAGGAGCAACGTCAGCCGTTGCATTGCAGACATTTTGCATCACTCTGTTGCAAAGGCCTAATGAAACAGATATGAAGACCTGCCAGACATCAATTACAGTAGTCAAGCCTGGAGATGACAAGATTGTACAAGCTTGTGAGTTGCAACCCTAGAGAGAAGTCAAGTTTGTTTCATGACAGCTAGTCATCCACAGTCCCACCAAGAGTTCTTGCACAGCCAAACTCCAAAATTACAATTAGTAATTGGTCTCAAATGAAGATTTCAGGTCAGTCTTTGCTGTGAACTGTAAATTTGGCCTAACACCAGTAATTTCTCTTATGCTCCACAGCCTGTGCAAACTCAACAATGGTCATAGGTGAGCCGTGAAACGGGAAAAGTGCCAACCAGAAAGCTGATTCTTTTCTTCTGGCTTCTTTTCACAACCTCCAATTTCTTAGACTTGAATCACTCCTGAGAATCTTCTACCTTATGTCTTCTCTCACTCTTCATGGAGGAATGGCAGGAATAGGAATGGCAGGAATTCCACCTGCCGCCACTGGGGGGAGCCCACGAGTCAGCTCCTGGCAGCTCAATCACAATCAGCAGTGATGACCTGCAGCAGTCTGATCCCCTATTTTAAAAAGGCAGTTGCAGTGTCTCACTGCTGAGTTGTTTGTAGCCTCTATGCTATGAGCGTGCAACCAGTCACTGTGTTGGGATCATGTTGAATTCCAACGTTTTCTCTTTCAAGTCAGCATCATGTTTGCTTCTGGTGTCTCATCACCATGGTTATCTCCCGCTTCTGACTATCTCTGATTGGAGACTTTCTCCTGTCCCAGCTCATTCGAGTGTTCTCACTCCTGAACCTTCTCTGGCCATTTTCAAGTTTTTCTTTGCTGTTTTTTCTCTATTGGTTTTGGTTGCTTTGGGAAGGGTTTTTATTATCTACCATTACGGTCAGACAGCCAGCTACTTTCACTAGCATCCTTAGTTCGGTAATTGAAGTTACTTAGTTTTTCTCACATTTAGCATTCTGCATTTCCTCAGTTTAGCCCTGGTTTTTCCCACACGTTATTACGGAGGTGTTTTTCATTCAGTGCTTTCCCCGCAGGTTTCAGCTCTTTGTTTTGTGTGGTCAGGCTCTTGGGTTTAGTGCTTTAAACCTTCGCGGTGGATATCACTTGAGTACTTGACTTCAGAGTAACCCCTCTACCCTACTCACATTTACACTATCCCTCCCTGCCCCCTTCAAGATACACATATACACCCCTCTCTCATCATAACAATCACTCCATCCTTTATCCCTTGCTAACAGACCTTGCATTATGTAGCAACTCCATAGCCCTTTTCCACCAATAAGGAATGGGTCCTGTTCTGAGGCAGATCAAAAACCGCTTCACTGCAATGTAAATGTTTTGTACCCTCAGAACAGTTTGCCACTTTCTTTGAGGATAATATTAATGAGAACCATAAATCCCTGTCCTGCACGTTTCCCCCTTCTCTCAAAAACTTTCTGAAAACTTTCTCTCCACCTCCATCAGAAATAGTTCTGAAGCTGTTTCAGTTAGTAAACCTTGTCCATCCACCCGATCCCCTTAATGTTTCTCCACATTATCTCCTAGGACCTGCTCTCCATCATCACATCCATCATTGATGGCTCACTAACACCTGGTGATGTACTAAGTGCCTTAAAGACTACCAGGATTACTGCTATTCTGAAAAAAACCCCACCACTCGACCCCTCAGATGTTATACTGTATCTCATTGTTCTTTTCTAAAACTCTGTAATATGCTGTGTGTAGTCAGTTCCTCTTCATCCAAACCCAGAAGGACACCAGGATCCCAACCCATAAGGTTTCAAACTAGCAGATTCTACAGAAACTGCCCTCATTGCTGTTACTGAAAAACATGCCGATAGATCAGCCAAACATATGCTTCTACTATCTTTGACATGGCTAATCACAATGTTTTTTATCTATCGCCTCTGTCCTTCGCAATACTGATTTAGCAGTGCAGTGGTTAGCATGCAATTTAGAGATATGAAGAGGGTCCTCATCTGCTCCTTGCAGGCTTTTTACAGGCATCTCACAAGCATCAAAGCTCAAACCTCTTCTCTGTTCTCTCTATACTCATTCTCTAGGAGAAGGAATATCTTCACATGGCTTCTCCTATCACTTATGACAGTCAATTAATTTTTTGCTTCACTCCCTTAGATACTAACATCTTGACTCAGGTCACAGCATGCCTGCCTGATGTCTCATTATCGATGACTGCCCATCAACTAAAAACTGCATCTCAGCAAGACAGCTCTTACATATTATTGTGAGATGTCCATATACCAAATTCTGACCATATCCTTGATCACACTGTTCAAAAATGCCAAAAACCTGGGTGTGTAATTTTCTGCCCATTTGTCATGTGACCCGCACATGCATGTTTCTTTTAATATCAGAAGTGTTTGGCCATTTATTTCCAGAGAAGCCACTCGGTTACTTACCCATTCCCTTAACATCTTAAGACTGAATGACAGCAGCTCACGCCTCCCCAATATGTACCACTAGACCTACAGGAGGTTTCGGCCATTTCTTATCAAAGAATCCACTCTTTGCTTGTAGCTTGCTTGGTTCCTTGTCATCTCGAGATGGAACTACAGCCAGTCACTTTTGGCAGGCCTCTCTGCTCACACCACTAGACCTTTGAGCTGATCTAGAATGATGCAGCTGCATGACTGCTGTCTTCCCAATTTTACACCTCATATCTTGCCCCCTTCATGGCTCAAATACAGCTCTTCTTGAAGCACCGCCCCTCAAGAGACTGGGAGCACCGCCCCTCAAGAGACTGCAATATCTCCCTCGAGATTCTTTAGCTCCCAGATGGTAGAATGAACTTCCACTACTTGTCACTGTCTGTACAGTGGAGTCCCTTGTTGTATTCCAAAGTAAACTAAATTAAGAACCACTACTTCAAGAAGCATTAGAATGATGCTTCATCATTCCAAGACACTTGGTTAATCAGTGATCCTATAATTTCTTTACATATATAAAAACACAAATATATTTTCCTTGTATTTCCTTTAGCTTAATCATATCCTTAGAATCTGGCCTAATGTACTAACAAATGGATTGCTTGCAAAAAGATGATTACATGTCATGTAGGAAATCCAGAAGAGGGAGAATGGTTATTTTAGTGGCTGTATGAATCTTAAGGAGAAAGAACTGATCTACACTTTTGAAACTTTAGAACCCCATGGAATAAATGTTATGATTTAAATATCTACTGCATTGAATATGAACTGGTTTCACCTCCTGGTTAAAGTAACACTTTTTTTGCCTGAATTTCAGGTGCATTGCTACTCCATTGAGTATGAGGAAACAGTGATAGCCCCCCTCAAACTAATGCCTCCATTCTTCTAAGGCTGTTTAGTGGCCAACAACTCCATCATTACTGCTTTTTATGTGGGTTTTTGGGGAAAAAACTCACAAGCCTTATGACTAAGTGTAAGTTTATTGCTTAAAGAGGAAGAACATGCATATAAACCACTGACTAAGATTAGACTACTGACCATAGTTATTGAAGTCTATACAATTGCTGTAGTACACCAAACATAAAGCAAGAACTTGTCCATCTTAACCCAAACAGGATTAGGCTCAACCATGTCAAACCATAAAACAGGCACAGAGAGACTATCCATTTCCATCACATTGACTGCATGGCATTGAAGGAGATTTTTCTTGTAATGTTGCAGGCTCAATTGTGCATGGGTGATGTAGGCCAATGACAATGGAAAGATTAGGCTTCTTGAGTGTCATAGGCCTTTTCTGGTAAACCTTTCAGACGCAGGAGATCTGTATGTCCTTGTTTTGATGACGATTTGGGAATAATTCACCACTGGCCACACAATGAAAATCTCAACGTAAGTTGTTGAGCGGGGGTGGCAAACGTAACACTCGTAACGGAGTGTTTTTTCAATAGCCCTGAAATTAATGCTCCGGGTTTTTTTTGGTCCGTATCCAGTTAATCAGGAATGAGATTGGGTCCGGACAGGACTGCGTTCGGGTCTGGATCCGGACCGCGGTCCGCCAGTTGAGTACCCCTGTTCTAGAACATTCTAGTGATGTGCACCATGAATCAATGAAATAAAGAGAAATAATACATTTTTTGACAATTTCTACCTCATGGTCTAAGAATTAATTTGAAACAAATTTACCAAATCCTAGCATAGGTGAGATGATTGGACAGTCAAGCTAGTCCTTTCCTAGTTTAGTGAAGTCCTAAAAAACTGACTTTGCTATATTTTGTCTAATTGGTTCATATAAGATTGACTTCTAATTTGCTTACAGTAAACATGAGATAATCAGCACACAAACTTAGGATGAGTAAGGCAAATGAATGACCAAATAACAAAAAAATGGACTATTACCAACTAATTGAAACAAACATGACAACTTTGTACATATTGCCACTGCCATACATTACTAGATAATTACCCATTGACATCATAGTAGGTTTAAATGTTGTTATTCCCAAATCTGGGGAAAAGTTAAACATATATTTGAACAGATGTTTGTGGGGTGGGAAGGTTGGTTATCCTTGTCTTGTAGAATCTATTGTGAAATTTAGGGTTTCTTAATTCTGAACAGACTGTTAGAAGGTTAATGCATCCCAAATCTGTGGAATTTATGATATCCAAAAGAAAAGTGCAAAGGATCAGAAAGTTAGATCAGGTAAAAAGCTAGGCCATTTATGACTGTGTTGCTAAGCATACAACAAAGCCAGACGGGTCCAGGTTCCTGTCCATAGGCTGGGGATTAGAGAAAGCTCACTTTGACCAGATCCAAGTTTCACTGAGGAATAAATGATCTTTGCTACATCTTTAAAGATTCCTGGGGTGCTGTGTTCCAAGCAAAGCTTCAAGGTTTTCTTCTGAGTAGAGACGAGAGTGGCACAACTACAGAGCTAAACGTTTTGACGTACCTCATAGAAGTGCAAAGCCAAAAATATCTGCAGTTCCATTACAGAATTATTGATTAGGATTTTTCCATTTACACCCAATTAGACATTTATGATGTACCTTAAAAAGCATGATTCCACTTTGTGGAATTTACATTTTTGTAATTTTACACATAATTGATATTATTGGAGCCTTAGCAGAATTGCAAGGACATACAAGAGATACTGTTTTTTGAGAACTTCAGAAGATCATCAATGTAAACCACAACTCACTTGTTGATGTAATTAGACAGGTGGATTGGATAGTGGTATCCGTGGTGAGTCAGCTAGATTTCAGGGGCGGAGGACCTTTTTCTGGTGTGTAATGGATTGCTGATGGCAACATTGTGAGCACAGGCTAGATTTTACAATATACCTCACTATATTGTCACCAGTCAATTATGACCGAAGCATCTGGTCTCAAAAACTAAGCCTAGTGAGTAGGACTTTCAAGTACATCAATTGAAAGGTTGTGGGCTCAAATCCTGCCTCTGCCATGCAGCCACTGTTGGGCCTTTGATCAAGGCCCGTAACCCTTTCAACTCCAGGGGTGCTGTATACTGGCTGACCATGTGCTCTAACCCCAGTTTCCAAAGAATCTAGGAGATGTGGGGGAATGCATTTCATTGTGATGTATGCATTCCCATATACTGTATGTATAGATGACAAAGGCGTTCTGGCACCAGTTGCAGCATGTAGGAAAAAAATAGCAGGATGTTTTGGTCCAAATTGACATTATAGCATCACAAATTCTGACCCTACCATGTAAATGATGATTCTCAATTTCTGCTGCATCACACTAGGAAAACATTTTTCCAATCTTTTGTTGTCCAATGTTGGTGAGCCTGTGTGATCCTCAATTGCATGTTCTTAGCTGAGGAGAGGCACCTGGTGTGGTCGTCTTCTGCTGTAGCTCATTCCAGGTTCACCATATTGTGCCTTCAGAGAAGATCTTCTGAATATCTTGATTGTGACAAGTGGTTATTTGAGTTATTCTTGCCTTTCTATCAGCTTGAATCAAAGCATTTTCTGGAAAGAACTGCTGCTCACTGGATTTGTTCTATTTTTTTCTCATACTGTGTAAAACCTAGAGATGGTTGTATATAAAAATCCCAGCAGACCAGCGGTTTCTGAAATACTCAGATGAGCCTATCTAAGCCATACAACAGCCATACCACATTCATTAAATTCATTAAATGACCTTACTTAAAATCACCAACCGTGCTTGCTTGATTTTAAGTTCAGCAGGTCATCTTTACCATGTCTACATGCCTAAATGCATCGACTGGTTAATTAGATATTTGCATTAATGAGCAATTGAACAGGCGTACATAATAATGCCTGAGAGTGTAAATCTATGCAATTAAGAAATGCCATCCACTGTCCTACAACGTGATACGTACCCGAGAAATAGAGTAAGAACAGCATTAGTCAGTTATGGATAGGGGACAGAAAACCTGCACAAACGGCCATTAGCCAAAAATGTTCACCAGCAATGAGGACAAAACTCTTAATGTCTCACCCAGTGAGCTTACTAGAACATTAAATAATATATTTAGATAAATCTACCTTCCTACCTGTCTGCTGGCTGAGCACAAATCCTTTAGTCTTTTGCTGCCAGTGACTGTTAGCGTCCAAGTTTCATGTTTTATCAGCCATATGATTATCTGATGTATTCTCATTATGTCAGTTTTCAGATAAGGTATGTAACATGAACATTCAGTTACTTTGGGCTGCTCTCTGCTAGTCACCCATGGCTTCTTGAAAAACTTGAAACAATTACACGCACTGCCCACTGTACTAGAAATATTTTTTTAGAAACACTGTGTAGATAGAGAGACTATAGACCATCTGTTGCTATGCACAATTTATCAGTCACCCTCAAATCCGTTCAATTCTGGATCATAACACAGCAGTTACAGTGATGTTGTCTCAGGCACAGCTGGGTTGATGATGTTTTTACACGTCAGTGTCACTTATGATTTCAGGATGGTCTGCTACCTACAATTATTCACCCAACTGCATTTATTGTTAAGTCATTTAATTAAATTACATTAATTAAATGTATAAATTTATTGTCTGTAACTTATTTTGGGTAAAAATAATATAAAAATCATATGACAGAAAATACTTAGAAAACCTAAACCACGTGAAACTGTGTCACACTCGATGGAGGAGGCACGACGAGTGATAACGGTGCAACACAGAACATTTATTTTCAAAAGAACAAGCACAAAAACACAGACACTCACACTGGCACAAAACTTTAGACAAAGACGAGCACAAGACACTGCGCGAACGCACATTATATATAGGTGATCAACATGTACCCTCGTGATCTCGAGACAAGGCACAGGTGAGACTACGAACACGCTCACAAACGACCCACACCCACGGAACTACATACATGGACATAACGACACGCAGACCACGTAGCAGCACGCCCACAGGGAAGGGTCCGGGCTGTCACCGTAACAAACTGCTTATTTGAAACACACTAGAATCTGTTTTCTGTTATTCACAGTAACAAGGGGTTAGCAGCTTAAAGCACATTTACTTTCTGAATAATTAATTACTCGGAACATCTGGTGTAACTGATGCAAAACCACAACCACATTTGTATAAATTTGTTTTGTTGTTCTTGCAAAAATATGGAGATGAAATCATAGGATCACATTAGCCCCACTGCTAATCCAGTGCCTGTCTGGAACACAAACATTAGAGTCTGGCCAATTCTCCAATTCTTTCTGCCAAATACATTCATGGCCAAGGAGCCCTTCCTGCGCAGACAACCTATACTGCTCCTGCACAGGTTGTTGTCATTGGGCAAGATATGGTATACTATATGTTGTCAGTTAAACCACTTTGTTTTCATTTAAGTGTTTTATTTAAGTGATATACAATATTTATCATACATAATACCCAAAAAAGCATCACTGCTGTTGATGTTGGTGAGCAAGCCATAGGCTACATTGGCAAGATGAAAAGGTAAAAATGTATAATTTGTCTCAGTTCTTAGGTATGCAAATGAAAGCAACAAATTAGTTTGCTGAGCATATGCATATTCAACTAAATTAAAGCTTGCCATATTTGAGCAGTATGAGTGAAATTAAGTAATGAAAACACATAAAATATGTATATGAGTGAAATGTATATTTTTAAATGTTTATTTTATTTGTTTCAAATCTTTCTCTCTCATACAAACAAGTATACACAGTTGAGCATAATCCTTTTTCTAGTATACCAGGTTGTGTAGCTCCCAAGATGGAGCTTGAATAGGCAGATTGAGTCTGTTGGACTGCCTATGTCCTCAGGTCTGTGTTGACTTCCTACACACAACCCGACTTGCTCATGACTGCACTGTCTTGAGAGATGAGAAAACATAACCGTCTTGGGCAGTGTCTTTAGCAAACTCGTAGATGATTTTCCTAGAGAAAATCTTATTTTTCTCCCTTCCTATTTAAACAGTTGGGGGATGGGATGTCTTAGACCTCAGAGGTTTAAATTCTGTTATTTGCCCTCATCTGATGATGTGAATCTCTGTATAAGTTCTCCCATACACGTTTTTGTGTTTTGTGTGGTTAATACTCATCTTGAAGGATTTGTTAATTACCTACTGAGTTTGAACAGCAGGCTGTCCATGGGAGTAAACCGGACTGGGAAGGACTTGTGACCGCACCAGAAATAGATCATTACCAAAGAGAACTAAACTTCAAGGGTGTATGGATCAGTGCTTGAACACGGTCCTGTACGTGTATCCCTCTGTCATGCATCTCACTCTTCCATCGTCTACAGATCCCTTAGTCAGCTCTGTGCTTGCTGATGCAAACAACACATGGGACAGCATGTCAATTTTATTCTACAGAAACATTTTTATGATGCTGCGATTGAGTAAATCTGTCTTATGTTAGCATGCTTTGATCCATCGTGAAAATGTTTTCAGCAACGACTTCTTGGCCCATAATTGCTAGCACTTTTCCAGCGATGTTCATGTTAACGCTATGACTTCTCTTCAATGCAGAGAAGTCTTAGTGAAATATTTATTTTTCTCTTGTCAATTTAGATACAATTCCTTTAAATGATTGCATAGACCTGTGTGTGGGAGAGGGAGAGAGAGAGTGTATACATTTTTTCAGACAGCATACTGATTCAAAAAGCTACACACATAAGCTCCCTGTAGTGGAATGCTGTCTGCAGTGTTAGGGTTGTGTTCAGTTACCCAAAAGGCACTGAGACCATGGTTCCCACACTGGACCTGTCTGCTAACTTTTAAGTTCATTTCCCTAGTTAAGATCAAATGTGAACAGGGGTCAGATTGGGCCAAAGAACCCTTCAGCAACACATACAGTTATGTGCAGTATAGTTAAAGCTGAGATTAAATTTGACCTCTTCTGGAGATTACCTTTACCTTTAAAGCCAACATGTTTTTAATTTTTTTCAGCAGAAACGTCAGCAGTGCTGCTCTGTCTAATTCCTATTTCTGGTCAAGATTTGTTGGCTCAGAAGACAAAGCATTGACAAAAATAACAGATCCATTATCATGTTATATACATATACATAGTTCATCTAGGTTGTCAAATTACCTGCTATGACAGATCAACTCATCAGGCAGTCCCATATGTCAGTGTATGTATTTTCCTCCAACATTTCAGACATAATTTGTAAAGGTAGTAAGTCAATGGTGGGTTTAGAACCGCTAATTTATCTTTTGGTTTTAGTGCAAGCCTGTGATTTATTTTCACTTTAGAGCAATTGTGTGATTGGCTGTCATTTTAGCACAAACCTCCCATTGGCTGTCAATTTAGCGCAAACTTGGCATTGTACTGAAAAGCACAAGAAGCTAAAAAAGGCCAATAACTTGAGCAGTGTGGCACTAGACTATAAATGAACTTCATATCTGAACCGACCATCTTACATTGTTTCTGATATATTCACAGCACTTTAAGGCTACTAATGTTTTGCAAATCTGAGAAGGGCTGATTTTTGCAGGAACTACTACCCATAGTTTACTTTTGATTTCAACATCAACATTTCAGTTATGACTACCTGTTATATATTCCGGAGCAGTCTGCAGCTGTTAAACGGTTTTAAATTAGAATATGCCATACCTACTTTTAAGATCAGACATTTTCATGTTAAATGGCAGGATAACCATAATGCATATGCATTGCACAAGACTAAATATGGTACCAAGAACCCTACTGTACATCAATTAGTGTGAAACGACAACAAAAAAAGGTTTTATTACATATATCATCCTTGTTTGTTTGTTTGCTATGGCAACAAGTGAATTAAGATGAATCGAGTGAATGCTTTTAAGGCTGAGAAAGCTTTTGACTGCATAATGCACATCAATAAACATCCTTTCCGACATTGCATAAGCAGACAAATTACTGTGCAAATGCACTTTGGGGGCAAAAAACAAAATAAAGCAAAGCTGCTCTGCATACTTCACAAACAGTCTCAGGCTTTCTCTATCTCTCTCTCACTCTATCTATCTCTCCCTTTCTCTCTATCTTCTTGCTTTCTTTATCGGAACATCATAGCTGGGCATAGCCACTGTGAATCTGTCAGCACATCAGATTTCAGCCGCCTCAGGGGAAGCAGACCTGAATATCAAAGCTCAGTGCCCGTCCATGCAGGCGTGTGCTGGAGACAGTCTGAAAAGGAGCATAAAGGGTTGGGAGATGGCCGTCCTCTAGAGGCCGGAGATGAGCCCTCCTCGTGCAGCTGATGGGCCTTACTGCAGTAAAGAGCAGTGACTGTGTCCATGCTGGAATCCTGTGCCCTGTTATCATGGCCTGCGTTAACCTGACCACATGACCCAAAGATGTAAATTAGAGGAATGAAGAAGAAGCTATGAGGCAATAAGCTGCTGGTTTTGAACACTTAAACACCATCCTCAGGAAGGTGAAGACTATGATTGATGGGTTTAGTGGAGTGATGCTTGAACACTTCTGAACATTTTGGCTGAAGTGAGACCTGTGGGGAATTGTTTGTATGAGATCACCGGGAGGATGTGGGCGGGTTAGCAGCAAAACCACCCTCTCCATTCACCTAAGTTGTTACACGTAGCTGTCAGAATACAACCACAGCAGAAGTGGTTTGGCAGCTAATGTGTCAAGGCACGCCTCGAAGTGCTTTGTGCGTATCGGTAGTGACACCAGAAGCCTACATACTGGTGCTGGATGTGTAGACATCTCCAAGATAACGAGGTGGCCTCCAGCGCTCAGCCCCACCACTCCACCCTGCAGCCTTGCTCTGATGAAGTACTTCTGATGTAGAGAGCTCGCTGCACCCCCAGATCACAGGATACGGACTCCTCCGATGCCTGCTGCTGGCCCTTGAGGTGCAATTCTGCTCTCAGAGGTATTACGCAGCAGGTCTGAAATCCCTCTGAAGTTGTGCAGCTGACACCGCTCCTCCAGCAAAACAGTCCCTGATTTGAGGAGAGGGGGAGCGCTCGCCACGGGACATAACGAACCACCGCTGAGCATTTTGGGGGAAATGAATTGCCGTTTGTTTCTGAGGCTGATGAATCTGTGGTTTTTGCTGGCAAACTATGGCTGCAAAAAGTGGCAAAGTGTGGAGGCAAAACAAAAGTGGTAGAGTGGTGCAAACAAGAAAGAAGAAACGCTTGCAGCCTGGGCCCCTCCTCTTTCTTGTCAGTCAGAGCAAAGACCACATGCTGTTAGATCAGTCCCATTCATTCACTGAACAAATCCTCTGATCTCAACAAAAGAGTTTCACCCTAGAGAGCCGATGCTATGTTTCATCCATTCAGGTTTGATCAGCCCTCTCAGTCACTGATACTTTTGGCCACAGTGGCGTGGACTAAGGTAGAAACGGCTGGGCCTTCAGTAAAGCTGCACCAGGCATTCCTGAACAGCTGAATATTCATGAATATTCATGGGTGGAGAAGCATGCTACTGTAAATGTGAAAGGCCTGATGCTGAGCACTCAGTTGGGAGTGTGACTTATTTTTAATGTTCCGTAAGTGGAAAGCGGTAGAACAGATGGCAGAAGATATAAAACAGATGAATACGACTGGGTAGAAGTTTTAAGATTTTGAGCAACACAAAGAAATGACCAAAGGTTTCATGCAGGGTGTTATTATATGTAAATATTGCCTTAAGTCACAAATCAATACTTTGTTTAGTGTTGATCATAAAGCAGAGATGTTACTGAAGACTTACGGTTTCTCGGAGACCTTTGTAGGCTTATAGATCTTTCTGGGTTGGGTTTCCAAAAGACCTCTGTGCACACAGAGATGGCCACTGAAAAGACACAAGAGACATTCCTTTAGAGCTGCTTGACAAGCTTACACTAGACAACCATGGAATCAGTTACCTGTAGTAAAGAGGATTTGATGGCTATGTAATTATTAAGCACTGCAACAAATTTCAGAGGTTTCATAATTAAGCAGTGTGTCAGGGGATCGCGCAGGTTTGATATGTGCAAATACAGACCCAGTTTAACAAGTCATATCAATTCAGATCACTGCTAATGATTTTTGGTAACCCTCAATTATACAATATTTAGAAATATGCTACGAATAAATCCCCCACCTACACCTCTATAAGAAACAGGCTATTGCAAGAAGCGAATGGAGAGTGAAGAACCGTGTGCAGATCATCTGTCGCCCTGCTGTCTGAGAGCAACAGTGGGGCAACAGTCAGGTACCTTTTATCGTCATGGTGTAGTAACCTATTAAGCATTTTATTTTTAATTCCATAAACCTATCGTCACGTCTCAGTTGGCACCCAGTCAGGATTCCGTTAATACCAGCACCCGTCACGCTTTACAGCCACTTCCCTGTTCAATGTCACCCGTTTATTGATTATTGCCTACACCTGTTACCAATCACCTCTCCTCCCATTTTTACCTCACGGGAGCCGTAGCCTGGTGTGTCGCATTTAGCCTGCAGCAGACTAAAGCCAAGCTCGCCTCCATGTAAAAACAAAGGCTGTACAAAATAAAAACTCTTTTGAACAAAGGCTGTTTTAGTGTCTCGTTCCTGTGTGAAAAATGTCACACCCATAAATCAGCTGAATTTAAATAACTGCTGTTGAATAATACTGTATAATCAGGGTTGCACATAACTGTTGTAGTGAGTTACTCAGGTGAGTACCAGGAGATGGTGTTTGGTACCCACCCCCGTCTGTTATGGCCTGCGCGGTTCGGTCAGCGCCCAGTTCAACCAGTCCAAGAAAGTCTGAGGTAAACTCTCTGTTGCTAGACACAACGTAAACAATTCCCTGCTCAGTTTTGGTGATGTCCTCAGATCTATCAAAAACAGCCCCCAAAATTCAGGAGACTGCAGCTTGGCTCATAACTTCATGTTGGAGGTGTGAGCGACGCTAGAGTCACATGTGCTCAATTCACCTGAATGATAAACGGGTCATTCCAGGATTTTGGTACATTTCCTGTCCCACCACTTAAATTTCAAATGTACATATCCAAAATATCTATATGTTATAAGACAAACTGTAAAATTTGGTGGAAAAATAAGCTCCTTAGATATTATTCAAAAGACTGAATACCTTTGGACCATCAAAAATTTGCCGTTTTCTCTTGTCCCACACATTGGGTGACCAACTCCTTTGCCAAATTTAACAATTAAAATAAGCTCTAAATAAATTACTTCCTCTTGTATATTGTTGAAATGCATCTCCTTTACTTATGAAAACAACTTCTTTGGTCTACATTGTATTGCATGTCACAGTTTTTACACTATTAAGTTGTGTCCCACAACATGCCCTGTTACCATAAGGAATTTTATGGCATCACAAGGCACATTTCCTGCTCACATGGCAAGAAAAATGGTAAGTGCTCTAACAATTTTCAAGGTTTTTTTTTCCAAATATGCTTATCCAAGTTGTGTGTGTCACTCAGTGAATGCAAGTCTAAATGGCGAGTGTAAATTGTTGACCGGGGGGGTAAACGTAAATTGTTACTGGGGCGGTGTAATATGGACACAAATTAAGTATTATATTGCGATCGATTGATCGCTAGTGGTTGGCACCAGAGCGAACTAGTAACTCATTGAATCATAGATGTGGATCAGAGGTAAATTTGATTTTTTTTTCGGCGTGAGATATCGGAAGTGTGGCGTGAGAGCGTGTGAAGACGGTCAAATGCGTGTGTCTCACGCTCAATGAGTGAGAGTTGGCAACCCTGTTATATACTTATATAACCATATTTGTCCTTGATCTTGTATACATAGCTAAACTTTACAGTTAGCATCTGTTCCTGGGGTAGACCACAACTTAGCCTAAATTTGCAACCCTGTTAGTCACAACCCTGTTACTGCATACCAATTTACTGCACACCAATCTAATAACGAAAAAAACTGCTTCCATATCTGAGATTGACGAATCAAACTTTTTGATAGTTTTTCAGAAGTGACCACCCCTGAAATGTACCAAAATCCTGGAATGACCCAAACATCTCCGATATTTACTTCTAGCCGCTTCAGTAAAGGAAGATGATCAGAATATGACATGGGACGTACGTTTTTAGCTTTATTGAAGGAGAGGAGAACAATATTAAACAGCTTACTGTTCTTCATTCAGCTTGTCTCGCCATTTGATAAGTGGCGACTGGACATTTCTTCTCGGCTAGCTTGTACATTAGCAATGGATAGTGCCACATGTGTGCTCCTTGCTCTTTTCATGTTTGTCAAATAAAGTATGTTTGAACTACTTTGAGCCCTTATAAAACACACCTGTTTTGTCTGTGCGCTCATCGTTAGTCACGACACAGCTCGGAAACACTATTCTGAAAAAAAGCTCCGGTTGGCGTTTCTTTGTAGGTGGAGAAACGCCAAAGAATCTGCTTAATGACTGTTGTTTTTGGACATCTTTAACAATAATTGACAAGCAACGTGTCTTATATGAGATAGTGGTGCTGATAACGTGGCAGTTTAATATGCAAAGGTGGTAAGTAACATAAGTGACATTATGCAGTCCTAATTTTAGTTATGTGCACCCCGGGGTATAATACTGTATATGTATACATTTCAATCACGTTTGGTTACTACAGTGTGACTGCAATTAATTTGAATTAATTAAATTTTTTGTTTTGAAAATGAAATAAATTCTCTTGTCACCCAAATTCAGTTTCAAAAGAGAAAGGCAGACAGTGGTCAAGGTTTCAAGCTCTCAGGAGAAATCTTGGATTTAATTAAACTGACCCCATCTAGGGTAAAGCACGAAAAATCGGTGAAACTGTCTATACAATATAGCTGAATCCCAAATGGGCAGTACATAAATACAGCCAATGTTTTTACAATCGTTACGCAATCTGCAACTGGAATTGCAGATGGGGGCCACATCTAGATGGGTGGACTATCACTTAGCAGCATATATACTTATAAAAAGCAAAAACCAGTGAAAGTAAAGACGCCACAATCTATGTATCTACTCAATGTATCACACAGGGGCAGCGCCATGTCACACTGAGATGGGAATGTAATGAAATTAGACAGGCTGGAAGCTTCTCCCTATCACATCGCTCTTTCTGATGTGACAGTGCAGGCTGCAGACGGTCATCCATTTCCCAGGAAGATACGGAGTGCAGCGCTAGTGGCACACACATATTAATTATCACCAAAGCAAAAGCACAGTCCCACTCCCAAGGGGACAAGGTGGCTCCAGTCGCCCTGTTCCCATGGCCCTGCTGATCTCAGAACAGCCACAGAGAACTGCCCAGTGTTTTGATGAAGATTATGGTCCGTTAGTGTCAGGCCCCCTGGGGACCGGTATTTTGGATGTGTGCTGCTGTGATACTATGAATTAAAAGTGAACACAGAGCAAAAAAATATTTTGGTGGAGGGGTGGCGGAACTGTCACATTAATTCTCTGTCAGCTCTCTGGGCCCCGATCCAGTGAAAGGTGAAAGAAATAATCTCCAGCTGCTAATGGAAAGAGAGTCCTTTTCAGCAGCGCTTCCTCCCAGGGTATGTTCAGCAGGAGTCAGTCACATGTGCTGGCAAGTTTAAGAGACTGTGTTTAACAAACAGAGAGCTTGTTGATGTGCATATGAGCATGTAGATGCCAATAGCACATTCCAGCAACATTAAATCTGGAACAGCTTTATATATATTACTTGAGAAAAAAGTATACTATGTCTATATGATTCTAGGGACAGGCTTTGAGTAGTAAAGATTAGATTAGTAGATTAGATTAGTAGTAGATTATGAAGTAATGCTGAGAACCTCAAGCCAACTTTATACACATGGATTTGGCTCCTGTTTAGTATACTTGACAAAGAAAAACTGACCAAACGTTCAAATCATTCTGATAAAAGGTTCTTCTGATAAGAAGTCGTTTTCATTAATGTTGCATGCCAATCTTTGCTTCCTTAGTCACCCCTGCTGGGCTTATTTAACCCAGGTTAAAGAATATCCTTTACTGGAGGGAATTTCACAACATTTAAGATAAAAACTGTTTGGGTATATGCCTGAGATCTTTTTGTGATTACGCACTCAAAATGCTTTCAAAAGATAAGGTAAGATAAAGAAGATAAGAGCCAGCGTTAAGACCGCTGAAATTACAAGGACAAAAAAATTATAGATTTATCACTATCATTTTCTTTTTCATTAAACGGAATGCTCTTTATCTGCTGGGACACATGTGTAACATTCTCTAAGAACCAGTGTGTGTTTGGTTAACACATGCCTTAAAAGTCTTTAAAGTACTGAAATGTGTAGTATATGTTAGTACTCATTTGGATACAAATGACCTGTTTAAATGGCAAAATTAGTGAGTACTTATCCAAACACTGTTGTTTCATTTAGCCTGGAAAAGAACCATAAGCAAATGCACTCTTGTAATTAAACTCTGATTGGTACCCTAATTTCCCTGCTATTCAAATAAAATAAAAATACCATGAAATATCATCCACAGTGGCAGTCAATAACCTAATTTTAAAGCCAGTCAGGAATTGTCTAAATGGACATATTTACTATTTTATACAGTAGGCTTAAATGTGTTTCTTTCACAGCAGTCCGCAGATGCTTGTAACAAGAGTGATTTGGGTGTATTTTACAGAGTGACATTATGGGTGCTCCCTGGACATCAGATCCTTAGTGTTGCTAAGCACCCTACTCTACCAGGGGAGATATTGGAGCACAAACACACTCTTCAGATCAGTTTAGTAAACATATCGATAAACATTTACAAGTTTCACATTTGGTAGAAACTATGAAGAGCAACTTACAACATATTCCATTCCATTACATACATTATTTTAACAGTATGTGTATTCCTGGGAATAGAACCAAGTTGATGTTGCTAGCATCTTGGTGCAAATTTTGTTCTAAGGATGTGATGCTTATTAAATAGACAAACCACATTAGCCCCACGTGATTACGAGACGATTCACAGGTGAGACACATTATCACACGACATAGCCATTACCACGGAGTTCCACAGACGCAGACAAAGCACGTGGACCACGTAAACACACGCCCAAAGGGGAGGGGCCGGGGTCCTCAACGTGACAAAGGAAGCCAGGAGCTGTAGGTACTGGCTGCTGACATCAAAAACAACATTTAACATCTTTTAACAAAAACTACTATAGACATAATCTATCATAGACATTACTCAAACTGCATGAGTCCTTGTTTTTATCAATGATATCTAAATAAGAAAAAATACATAAAAGGAATAAAAAAAATCCAATCATAACTACCATATGCAGAGCTGGGACAAGCTATCCAATCAATTTGATCTAAATTTGATCTAAAGCCGGGAAGACCAAACTAACCTATGAATTGCCGTTACTCGTGATTTATTGTCATGCAGAGTAAAGTATTTTCCCAGTTAAGCATTTGTGTTTTGATGCTAAAACACAATCTCTACACTGTGTTGGACATCAGCCCTCGAGTACCACCGTTAGCTATCTTTACCCCTTCTAACGCTAGTTTAGCCTTTCTTATTCCTAGTCCTCAAGGATTATAGAGCTGCTGTAAAATGCTTGTATTAACTCAGTAAGGTGGTGTTAATGATCAGATTAGTTGGATCAGGTGTGTGGGAGGCAGGTGAAACGCTATAATGTGCAGTGCAGTGTGTCCGGACCAGAGTCGGGAAACTAGCGATGAACATGGCTAGTTTGGCTAGCGAATGGCTGCGTACACTCTAGAAAGGGTCAGTTCTACTTTCACGGTACCCAGTTTTATAAAGAGTGTGATATGCAGTTTGTTATGAACAATGCATATATTTTTCACGCAGAGCAGGTCATCAATGTCAAAATCAAAATGCTCGTCATCATTTACATTTACATTTACATAATGGCATTTAGCAGCCGCTCTTATCCAGAGCGACTTACAAAGTGCTTTACTTCTGATCACAGAATACATGCTAGGAAATAGTACAGATAGGCCAGAATTCAAGACACCACCGAGTCAGACTACTACTAAACTACAGGAGTGAGTATCATTACCTAGTGTTTTGCAAGTTAGGCATTTGCCAAGAAGCAAATTGTCAAGAAGTCATCAATATTTTGTTATTGTTATGCTCAAAAGCAAGGTCAGGTAAATAAAGATGATGATGTTCGTTAAAGCTGTTTGTGTGTGTATTGGTCTTTCAAACATGAATACTATTCCATAAGAGGTTAACAAAATTTTAGTCAACTGAATCTAAAACTAAACTAAAACTAAAAACAATTCAGATTACTAAATTATGACTAAAACTAAATTACATTTTAATCAAAAGACTAAAAATCTAAATTTGCTGTCAAAATTGACACTGGTCCTGCGCAGGATTTGCAGGACTTGCAGGACAGCAGGACCTGTTTACTGTGCACTGCATCCTCCTGTTGATAAAGAATGCAACACTTTTTAAAATAGACCAGCCCTGGTCAGCTGCAGCACATGAAGGCATCAAATGTAGCTGCTGCCCAATATGGACACGTATAGCTGCTGGAGATACTGGAGCTACTGGAAATCAATCATATAGACCGACAATTAGCAAACTGCTCCCGAGATAAAACAGCTGCACTGTTACAGTGATACTATTGAATTTGGTATTACTAGTAAGACATGTTTGACTGCTCCTGATACTTGGGATTCCATAACGTACTGGAACGGCCATCATCATAATTCTGAGTCTTTGAAATGTCCATGTTTATTTCTGGAATGATGCAATATGATAAACAATGATATGATAAATAATGATATGATTAATAATTATATTATAAATAAACACACACACATTACTATTATGTTAAGATAGATCAGAAGAAAGGTCTGGACATTCTGCAGATCCTGTGTAGCTGATTAATTCCAACTTTTCTTTTATAAGATTTTATAAGAATTTTTTGGTTAAACCAGATAAAGCGTTTAGGCTAATCCAAGCTCTGATATGCTGGAATAACAGAAGAGCACATGAGGCGGTGTGTGATAATGTCTAAGGTCAAAGTGACCACAGTGATCTTTGCCTCTGAGTCTTTTAGTGCTTCTGTAATACTCTTATCAAATATACTGCATCTCCTCATTTTAAAATGTTCAAAAAACTAAAGCAGAAATCTGTAATTTTTTTTCATTTTTTCATTACAGGTAATTTAAAATGATATCCTGCTGACTTGGCCAACATATAAATGGAACATTTATAAATTGGAAGACACTGATTAAGGGTCCTGTCAACATCCACCGTCAGATATCAGTTTGGATTAGATATCGATTTGTCGTCATAAGTCTTTAAGGTTTGTGCCGTTTCCTCCTCTTTCTTTCAGAGAGCAGTCAGGGTCAAGACCAAAATATTCAGCACACAGGCTGTGTCCTTATTCCTCCAAAGTACGGCTTCTCTTCCAAGACATCCATTGATCTTTACAGTTATGAAAGAAAAGATGAAACCAGTGAGGCAGTGTGCGGTGCGTGGAAAGGCCGGCTTCCCTTGCCGTCTGCACACATCCCTTTCAGAGAGGGCATTGATTAGCAGATGCGTGCAGATAAAGCCACAGCCCAAGTGTGGCACATCTGTGAGGGGCAAGGGGGAAACAGGAGCCCTGCGGATCTGAGCTATCTGCACATGTGTTCCACACTGGTGGATCCAAGAAGCATGTCAACGCATAAACTGCTTGATGGCCTCCAAAAAGAATTAAGAAGACTGGATGAAACAGAGAATTTCAGGAGAAAACCTGCAACTGGATTTGATGTTAACTTAAGTAAAGGTTATTAAAAAATAGTATGTCAAGTCCTACTGAGTACTGTCTTGACATACTGTAATGGCGCTGCAGATCACAGTGGCATATCCGGACTTGTTGTCCGTACCAAGGGTGGGGGATCGCCATGGGTCCCCCGGGCTCTGTCGGACCGTGAGCCTGGGGTGAGCTGGGAAGAGGCGTGTCAGGAGCCCTGCCTTGGGGGGTTGTTGTGGTGGGGGGGTGGGGGGCAGTGCTGTAATGGTACGGTGTTTGTTGTTGGGGGGGCAGTGCTGTAATGGTATGGTGTATGTTGGTGGGGAAGGGGGGTGGTGCTGTAATGGTATGGTGTTTGTTGTTGTTGGTGGGGGGGCAGTGCTGTAATGGTACGGTGTTTGTTGTTGTTGGTGGGGGGGCAGTGCTGTAATGGTACGGTGTTTGTTGTTGTTGGTGGGGGGGTGGTGCTGTAATGGTACGGTGTTTGTTGTTGTTGGTGGGGGGGCAGTGCTGTAATGGTACGGTGTTTGTTGTTGTGGTGGGGGGCCGGTGGGGGGGGGGGGGCAGTGCTGTAATGGTACGGTGTTTGTTGTTGGGGGGGCAGTGCTGTAATGGTATGGTGTATGTTGGTGGGGGGGGTGGTGCTGTAATGGTACGGTGTTTGTTGTTGTTGGTGGGGGGGCAGTGCTGTAATGGTACGATGTTTGTTGTTGTGGTGGGGGGCGGTGCTGTAATGGTACAGTGTTTGTTGTTGTTGGGGGCGGTGCTGTAATGGTACGGTGTTTGTTGTTGTGGTGGGGGGCCGGTTGGGGGGGCAGTGCTGTAATGGTACGGTGTTTGTTGTTGGTGGGGGGGGGGGGGGTGCTATAATGGTATGGTGTTTGTTGTTGTGGTGGTGGGGGGGCGGTAGGGGGGGCGGTGCTGTAATGGTACGGTGTTTGTTGTTGTGGTGGGGGCGGTGCTGTAATGGTACGGTGTTTGTTGTTGTGGTGGGGGGCCGGTGGGGGGGGGCAGTGCTGTAATGGTACGGTATTTGTTGTTGGTGGGGGGGGGGGGGCGGTGCTGTAATGGTATGGTGTTTGTTGTTGTGGTGGTGGGGGGGGGCGGTAGGGGGGGCGGTGCTGTAATGGTACCTTGTTTGTTGTTTTGGTGGGGGCGGTGCTGTAATGTTACGGTGTTTGTTGTTGGTGGGGGGGCGGTGCTGTAATGGTACGGTGTTTGTTGTTGGTGGGGGGGGCAGTGCTGTAATGGTACGGTGTTTGTTGTTGGTGGGGGGGGCGGTGCTGTAATGGTACGGTGTTTGTTGTTGGTGGGAGGGGCGGTGCTGTAATGGTATGGTGTTTGTTGTTGTGGTGGGGGGGCAGTGCTGTAATGGTACGGTGTTTGTTGTTGGGGGGGCAGTGCTGTAATGGTATGGTGTATGCTGGTGGGGGGGGGGGTGGTGCTGTAATGGTACGGTGTTTGTTGTTGGTGGGAGGGGCGGTGCTGTAATGGTACGGTGTTTGTTGTTGGTGGGGGGGCGGTGCTGTAATGGTACGGTGTTTGTTGTTGGTGGGGGGGGCAGTGCTGTAATGGTACAGTGTTTGTTGTTGGTGGGAGGGGCGGTGCTGTAATGGTACGGTGTTTGTCGTTGTGGTGGGGGGGCAGTGCTGTAATGGTACGGTGTTTGTTGTTGTTGGTGGGGGGGCGATGCTTTAATGGTACGGTGTTTGTTGTTGGTGGGGGGGTGGTGCTGTAATGGTATGGTGTTTGTTGTTGTGGTGGGGGGCCGGTGGGGGGGGGGGGGGGGGGCAGTGCTGTAATGGTACGGTGTTTGTTGTTGGGGGGGCAGTGCTGTAATGGTATGGTGTATGTTGGTGGGGGGGGTGGTGCTGTAATGGTACGGTGTTTGTTATTGGTGGGAGGGGCGGTGCTGTAATGGTACGGTGTTTGTTGTTGGTGGGGGGGCGGTGCTGTAATGGTACGGTGTTTGTTGTTGGTGGGGGGGCAGTGCTGTAATGGTACGGTGTTTGTTGTTGGTGGGGGGGCGGTGCTGTAATAGTACGGTGTTTGTTGTTGTTGGTGGGAGAGGCGGTGCTGTAATGGTACGGTGTTTGTTGTTGGTGGGGGGGGCGGTGATGTAATGGTACAGTGTTTGTTGTTGGTGGGAGGGGCGGTGCTGTAATGGTACGGTGTTTGTTGTTGGTGGGGGGCGGTGCTGTAATGGTACGGTGTTTGTTGTTGTTGGTGGGAGGGGCGGTGCTGTAATGGTACGGTGTTTGTTGTTGTGGTGGGGGGGCAGTGCTGTAATGGTACAGTGTTTGTTGTTGTGGTGGTGGGGGGGCGGTGCTGTAATGGTACGGTGTTTGTTGTTGGTGGGAGGGGCAGTGCTGTAATGGTACGGTGTTTGTTGTTGTGGTGGGGGGGCGGTGCTGTAATGGTACGGTGTTTGTTGTTGGTGGGGGGGCAGTGCTGTAATGGTACGGTGTTTGTTGTTGGTGGGGGGGCGGTGCTGTAATAGTACGGTGTTTGTTGTTGTTGGTGGGAGAGGCGGTGCTGTAATGGTACGGTGTTTGTTGTTGGTGGGGGGGGGCGGTGATGTAATGGTACGGTGTTTGTTGTTGGTGGGGGGGCGGTGCTGTAATGGTACGGTGTTTGTTGTTGGTGGGGGGGGGGCAGTGCTGTAATGGTACAGTGTTTGTTGTTGGTGGGAGGGGCGGTGCTGTAATGGTACGGTGTTTGTCGTTGTGGTGGGGGGGCAGTGCTGTAATGGTACGGTGTTTGTTGTTGTTGGTGGGGGGGCGATGCTTTAATGGTACGGTGTTTGTTGTTGGTGGGGGGGTGGTGCTGTAATGGTATGGTGTTTGTTGTTGTGGTGGGGGGCCGGTGGGGGGGGGGGGGGGGGGGGCAGTGCTGTAATGGTACGGTGTTTGTTGTTGGGGGGGCAGTGCTGTAATGGTATGGTGTATGTTGGTGGGGGGGGTGGTGCTGTAATGGTACGGTGTTTGTTATTGGTGGGAGGGGCGGTGCTGTAATGGTACGGTGTTTGTTGTTGGTGGGGGGGCGGTGCTGTAATGGTACGGTGTTTGTTGTTGGTGGGGGGGCAGTGCTGTAATGGTACGGTGTTTGTTGTTGGTGGGGGGGCGGTGCTGTAATAGTACGGTGTTTGTTGTTGTTGGTGGGAGAGGCGGTGCTGTAATGGTACGGTGTTTGTTGTTGGTGGGGGGGGCGGTGATGTAATGGTACAGTGTTTGTTGTTGGTGGGAGGGGCGGTGCTGTAATGGTACGGTGTTTGTTGTTGGTGGGGGGCGGTGCTGTAATGGTACGGTGTTTGTTGTTGTTGGTGGGAGGGGCGGTGCTGTAATGGTACGGTGTTTGTTGTTGTGGTGGGGGGGCAGTGCTGTAATGGTACAGTGTTTGTTGTTGTGGTGGTGGGGGGGCGGTGCTGTAATGGTACGGTGTTTGTTGTTGGTGGGAGGGCAGTGCTGTAATGGTACGGTGTTTGTTGTTGTGGTGGGGGGGCGGTGCTGTAATGGTACGGTGTTTGTTGTTGGTGGGGGGGCAGTGCTGTAATGGTACGGTGTTTGTTGTTGGTGGGGGGGCGGTGCTGTAATAGTACGGTGTTTGTTGTTGTTGGTGGGAGAGGCGGTGCTGTAATGGTACGGTGTTTGTTGTTGGTGGGGGGGGCGGTGATGTAATGGTACAGTGTTTGTTGTTGGTGGGAGGGGCGGTGCTGTAATGGTACGGTGTTTGTTGTTGGTGGGGGGCGGTGCTGTAATGGTACGGTGTTTGTTGTTGTTGGTGGGAGGGGCGGTGCTGTAATGGTACGGTGTTTGTTGTTGTGGTGGGGGGGCAGTGCTGTAATGGTACAGTGTTTGTTGTTGTGGTGGTGGGGGGGCGGTGCTGTAATGGTACGGTGTTTGTTGTTGGTGGGAGGGGCAGTGCTGTAATGGTATGGTGTTTGTTGTTGTGGTGGGGGGGCGGTGCTGTAATGGTACGGTGTTTGTTGTTGGTGGGGGGGCGGTGCTGTAATGGTACGTTGTTTGTTGTTGTGGTGGGGGGGCAGTGCTGTAATGGTACGGTGTTTGTTGTTGGTGGGAGGGGCGGTGCTGTAATGGTACGGTGTTTGTTGTTGGTGGGAGGGGCGGTGCTGTAATGGTACGGTGTTTGTTGTTGTGGTGGGGGGGCGGTGCTGTAATGGTACGGTGTTTGTTGTTGGTGGGGGGGCGGTGCTGTAATGGTACGTTGTTTGTTGTTGTGGTGGGGGGGCAGTGCTGTAATGGTACGGTGTTTGTTGTTGGTGGGAGGGGCGGTGCTGTAATGGTACGGTGTTTGTTGTTGGTGGGAGGGGCGGTGCTGTAATGGTACGGTGTTTGTTGTTGTGGTGGGGGGGCAGTGCTGTAATGGTATGGTGTTTGTTGTTGGTGGGGGGGGGTGCTGTAATGGTACGGTGTTTGTTGTTGTGGTGGGGGGGCGGTGCTGTAATGGTACGGTGTTTGTTGTTGTGGTGGGGGGGCGGTGCTGTAATGGTACGGTGTTTGTTGTTGGTGGGGGGGGGCGGTGCTGTAATGGTACGGTGTTTGTTGTTGTGGTGTGGATGTTGTCGGTATCATCACACCTCCATGTTTGTCTGCCTTTTGTTTCACCTGTCTCTTGTTTCCCCTTCATCCATGTGTCTGTTTAAGCCTTTGTGTTTTGCCCTTCCTTGTTGGTCTTTGTTATTGTCACGATGTGTATGTCTGCACGTCAGTAAATGTTGTCTGGTGCCCTGCTCTCTCGACATCCCATCCCTCGCACACTATGTTGCTCTAAAGGAAATATTTGCCTCTGCCTTTGGGTGCGGTAACTCTGCAGATACAAGTCTGAGACTTAGATATATAAGACAAAATATTATAATAATATTTTTTAATATGCACTCACTTAAATTGCATACATTCTAATACATACAGGCATATTTTAGAGGAATGTCAGTGCATCCGCCATTTATCCTATTTTCCCAAGAAACATACAGTATATAGTAAAACAGTATAATTTAATGTAATTGTTTTTTTCATCAAATCAGGTTCTGTATTATCATTTCTGTTAAAGTAAATTATGGGATTTTCACAAATTAATAGCAATATACAATTTCATAGTTCAATTTAGTGTTCTTCATAATAATCTAGAAAATAATCTTATGCGGTGTGGCAAGGTGCCAATTTAGCTTGCAACATTTTAAGATGTACTATAACAATGCCGTTATGCCGTTAACTGAACAGGGCGGGAGGACCTTCCTGTCCTTGCTGTTGAAGCAGGGCATCTAGCCTCAATCTTATCTGTAATGAAACTATTTGGAAAGCACGTGGAAGGTCCGGACACTTCCATTAGAAGCAAAATTTGAAATCTTGCGTGTTGCGGAGGGGCCCTGAGAGAGAGAATCACGGCTCTCACTACAGCACTGCAGCAGTCAGAGCTCAACAGAGGGAAAAAATGCTTTCAGGATTCGTGACGACGATTTAATAGGTTCTGCTCTCTCTTGCCTAATCCTTTCAAAATGTCAAGCCAAGAAACAAAGAAATATTCATAGAGCTTTAACGGCAGTGCACTGCAATATCATAAATACATTTAGAGGAGTTGATATGCAGCAAACCTCAACACAACAGGCCAGAAACGTAAACGTGCAGACGAACAGCACATTGTCAAGACACTTGGTAGTTCTACATTAATGACTGGGTGAACAAAGGCTGATCAACCATAGCATCATGTACGTCATTGTCTGTGACGATTTGAAGACTTAGTTTGTTTGGGTTTTTTTTGATGAGGGACTGATTTACCCGGTGGCAGCAAACAGTACAGGGTAACGTCAATTGGAGATTTTGCATAAAAAGGTTGCATAAAAGGTTTAAAAAAGTTATTTGTTAAATTCTAATCCCATTGTGAAATAGTTATTTGCTATAATTCTAAAATAACCAGAGCCTGCGGGGTCTTTCCACAGTGGTTAATTAACAGTTTTTGGGAATCCTTTATCAATCTGTCTCATCTGGATCTAGAATGTGGTAAACAGATTGGGATTCTGTGAAAGTTCACAACCTCAAATGAGGCACAGTGGAAGCCCTGGGGGGAAGGACACCCCGCTAAGCTTTTCTGTATGCAGCTCATCTGTCCATAGCATGGCATTTATATTAAAGTATGCATTGCAGTATCTATACATTAAATCATATAGCAGAATAACACATCACTTCATGCTCCCACAGCACATGCATGTAAGGTAAATATTCTAATATTCTCCACATGCCAGTACACTGTAGCAGAGAGGAGAATCTGGCCTACACACATCACCTCCTTACACAGCCTATCTGTATTCTCACAATCCATTAGGGGGCTTTGGTGACATTTTTTGAAGCTAGAAGACAATATATCAAGCAGACTGCTGGACCGGAAAGTCCCGCAACCCTTGGTAATATGATTATCATTTCATTCTGCCCAGATTGTTCTTCCAGCTCTTAGTGTAAGAGAGTACCGAAAACAAAGATTTCTCATGTGCATTAGTGAAGTTAGATAGATGTGAAACAAACACAAAGTGCAGCTCAGGCCCAAGACATTTACAGACGCTATACACTGAATTTATACACAAACACACATACACACACAAACACACACACACACACACACACACACACACACACACACACACACACACACACACACACACACACACTTTGCTCTCCATTATCAGTATTTTGGTACTCAGTGGAAATAATTTTCCTTTCTGTGAGTCGGTGACATTTAATCATTTTCCTGTAAGATGACCGTGAACTGTATCAACAAAATATGTATTTAATGATATTTCAAACATTCCTGGTTTGGCCAGAGCTGCTGTGTTATGACCTTGCCTATTCACGGCTGATACATTTATAAATTTTTAGACGTGATATTAATAACTGACATTAATGACTGAGCCTAAATGCCAGTATGACATAGACTAATAGTTGCACTAGTAGATTGTGACTTGACATCTGTAAAATAGGTATGAAATTGCATACTTTAATAATGGCTGTGAGTTTGTCATTCTGAAGAGGGATCTTGTTACAGCAGCACGGGCCCACATCCTCTACCTTCCCACTGCACTCTTGATCCCAGCCCAGCAAGAAAGCATGGAGGAGGCGAAGTTGAAAGCTCTCAGCAGATCTCAGTACTTTACTGAAGGTCAGAGCTTTCACTCAAGTGTGCCATTCTTCCCGGAGATGTGCTCAAAGAGTATTGTTGTGCGTGAAAGACGCAGTTTCGTGGAGCGGGGTGGCTTGTGTCATCACAAGTGTCGGGGGGGATCTTTCTTCTGACAACTTCATATGCATCACACAAGCCTGGCCAGCAGTGCCTACACATTTAATATATACTTCTTTTCAATAATTTATGGATTTATTCAAGTGTGCTACTCCAGGGCCTATAAAATATGTCACAGGGACTGAAAAGAAAACATGGCTGTGTATGTTAAATTTCTATTCTGTTGGATGTAACTTCACTTAGCCAAGTCCCTTGCATCTGGGGACATGATGATGACATCCCTGACGCTGCCAAAAACATGTATAGTTTTATTCAGGTACCACATGGTGCATTTTATTCAAACTGACACGTTAGCCCGGATTACTGGGACACGAGGGAGCGTTTCCACCCCATATTTTGACAAAGGCAGTGAGCATTTCTGACAGCATGCCAGTCAAATCAGAGGCTCATTTCCATCACAACAATGTGAGTGAAACCAAGGGGGGTTCACAGTGTCATTTGTGTACAGAAATGCAGGAAGCCTTTTGGGTCAGGGACTGCTATGCTGTGAAAAGGTCCCCTGCTCGATATCCCTCTGATGGGAGACGACAGGGCTCTGCGCTTGCTCTTAGGGACAAGAAAGAAATATATATACATGAAGTGGAGAAGCTATTCTTTTGGTAATGTTTGAGGAGCTTGGAATTCTAATGGCCCAGCAGTGGTGTGAATCAGATGTGATTCATGTGTAAGGTTCTCTGTGTAAGATTCAGGATTACAGTTCATGTGCTTGACGTTAAATTGCTGATGAAACAGTAAAGGCAAATAAGCCAATTAACATCCTTCGTTTTAGTGTCATCCTCTCAATATTACAGCAGTTGCCACACACAAAAGCGTCAAATCAGAACCCTCATTAGAGGGAGTGAAAGGGTATCTGCTTCTTCCCTTTCAAGTGGAGGCTGTTTGCCTTCCTTTAACTTCTTATGCAAAGTTGTTAAAATTGCATCCTGTATGCGTTTTTCTCTTGACCCTGCATTTTGTAATTTGGCCTGATGTTGACCACAGCGACCCTTCTAGAACAACAATGTTATCTGTTTATGACAAAAAAAATTTGCAGAGTGCCACAACACCATGACACCACCAGTTGCATAGGTAATATGTTATCAAGTTAACTATGCCCTAATAACTATTCAAAATTTTGCTTCTTAATGCCTTTTAAAGTATAGATTTTAATCTACATATCATGTAAAGATCAAACTAAAATACAGGACAAGCACCTTATCTAAACTGTAATAAAGAAACAGTTCACTGGGTCTAGTGTGTTTAAGTCTATGACTAATTCCCAGCAGCAGTGTTTTTATATTTGTTTCCATAAGCATGTACTGTCTAATTTTGAAAAATAAGTCCTGTATTACCGTATTGTATAACTGGGAGAAGGCTGTTTAATGCAGTATGCAAAATGGCTGAATTCCTTATCTAACGCATAATTAATTAGAGAAGCGCGTGGAGCTGGGTGAGGGTTGGCAGAAAGAGCCGTGGTGTGTGTGGGGGCAGTGGGCTGCTGAGCAGATTACGCTTGGTCAGCATCCTATCAGCCTTCATACGTCACCCCTTTAAACTCCACCATAAAATGGCCCTGTTAAACCAGCACTGGCTCTGCAGCCTTAGTCTGTGCTACTGGCCATCTTCACAATTACACTCACATACATGCTCACACAAAATCAGATCGAACTATTCACCATTATTATATGTATTAATAATTTAATAATCATTTTATTTACTATAAAACATCTATATTTATAAAATATATATAATATTATTATAAATCTATAACAAATCTATAATATGTAATAATTATTTTATCTATGCACACTGCATGTGTCTGTCAGGACGTTCTAGGCCTCTAACCAGCAATTGTAATTTCATCTGTGCTGTGTTTACAGGAAGGCGAGCCAGGCGGAATATCACCGGGGGCTCCAGTGGGTACTGTGAGATCACTGATTTCTGCAGTTTCAGGGCGCCTAGCGAGAAATTGCTTTCTGCCTTATAGAAGGTCTTATTAAAAGGCTCCTGCATATCCTGTTTGGGTGAAAGTCAATTCAAACTTCACGTAGACAATAGCTCAGTGGTATGTGCTGCAGTGCCAAACGCCTGACTTGGTTTTTCAAGCACTGTAGCGCAAGCCTAGCGCGTGCCTAGCATGAGCCTACCGTGAGCCAAGCGCGAGCCTAGCGCGTGCCTAGCATGAGCCTACCGCGAGCCAAGCACGAGCCTAGCGCAAGCCCACTTGCCCTTGAGACCGGCTGTGCTTTTAACATTCGGTAGGCTTACCATGTCTACTGGTGGGAAGATGTTTCAGGTACACACTTCACATGCTAATTCGTCAGCGGTGACATCGCTGAACAGTGGCAAGCTTACGAACTGCAGCTTCCTTTCTTTGACGAGTGAAGGGTACATATGCCGTATATGGGCTACGTTTACACTTCATAGCTAGTGCAGTGCATTCCTATTCATGAGTGCACATCTCTGGAGCGAGAGCACCAACTTTTTGACACAAAATTTCCGCTGTTCGATGCTGGGCTACATTTTTCAACATAAGTGGAAAGCTCTTTTTGGTTGAATACTTGAAATGTCAAACAGGGCCAGCAAGTTGTGTTTAGTTTTATTGGGATGACAGTTATACATTTTTAGGATGTCTTTGGACCGTTTGCGTCTGGATTTCAGCAGTAGGAATGTTTGATTTCAGCTAGCCTGGTGCTTACCTGCACATACACTCAGACATTACCAGCACTGCACATCTGAGCTGGTGTGAACTTTACTCTCCACTGTTATCTGTGCTGGAAATTACTCAGTATTGAGTTGTAAAACTTATAAATCAGAAGCCACAAAAACAATTGTATCTGTCTGTGTCCCACTACGCATAAAGCACTTAAGCTGTAATCTCACCCAGTACCTTTCACTTTCTATTCTGTCTGTTTGCCACTTGAAATATGACAGTGAGTTTTCTGACAATGAATTAATGCACCTGACATTTCATGGACATGTTTGTACATGTTTCCCAAGGTTTGCTTAAAGAAATGAACAATAAGGATTGTTGGTGCAGCTGGCTTGAACTACTTATGAAATGTGTTACACTACATATCTTAGGTGCTAAAAGCCTTTTAGACTCTTCCTGATAGCACTACTTTCTAAGTCGCTATGCAGTGATGTCTGCTACAGGGGTGTTGTGTAGGGGTGTTGTGTAGGAGTGTTGTGCAGTGCAGTCATGGCCTGGTGGTTAGGGAACTGGTCTTGTGACCGGAGGGTTGTGGGTTCGATTCCCAGACCGTGCCCCTGAGCAAGGCCCATAACCCTCAATTGCTCACTTGTATAAAAAAGATTAAAATGTAAGTTGCTCTGTATAAGGGCGTCTGTAGGGCTATTGTGTAGGGGTGTTGTGTAGTGTAGGACTGTGACAAGTAAAACTTTGCTTTACAGTTGCTTCAGGTCAACTCCCTAAAATAGGTAAAACTTTTAATTTAATAATAAAAAAATATCTAATAATTCTAATAAAATGCATTTATTGTCTACCTAAAGCACAACTGAAACTGCAGAATGCCTTTCTGGCCAATGCCAAGTAATGCACAGCTTAATCTTTTTTTATAAAACTGAAAAACATGAAAAATGACCTTGCTTGATTCTTTATTTATTCTCCATCTCATGCAGCTGTTTGGAAATATTCCAGCCTGATGGTTTTAACCACCAGGTGATCCTGTAGCTTTAGCTGTCAGTCTGTGGTAAATGAAGAGCAGTTGGTGTCTGGCACAGCAAGGCCATGCCCGGCTAGTGCCAGGCTGAATGACGCAAGTGCCGATGGGGAACGGGGACCCGCACCAGGTAGCAGATGCACACAGCTGCCAGAGCTAATGGGGGTGGGGGTGGAGATGCAGATTAAACGTGCCTGTGAAGTTTCAGGTCTTCAGAACAGGCTCTTCCTCAGCATACGTCTCACCCGTGGCTCCTCAGGGAGGAAGCGAGAGAGACTTTTGAACTCTGAAAACAAACATGATGAGTTCTAACATACTTTAGTTCAGTGTGGTGGCAGAATTAAAAATAACATGTTGATGAGCATCAAATTGTTATTGGATAACTGCACTGGATTATTTGATCACTGGGTTTGAAATTATTTTGTCCTATTTGTTTTTCACTTATTTCACATTTTGCTTAATGTAGTTATTTAAATGTTGAAATTAAAGCCTAATGATTGATTATATGGTGCTTTATGTATAGAATACTGTGTTCAAATTCTTTTTAAGAGATCATTTTTGGTTTAGAAATTACATGGTTGTACTACATCAAGGATCCATGATGATATAAATGAAATTCACAAAAAAAAAACAGGAGATTGTCAGGTCTCCAAATGTACTTCACTTTTATAAATTGTAGAAATGCATTTGAACTGCAGGCCAAAAATACCATGTAGGAGTCATTAGTAATCCAATGAATGCAATTGAATAGTTTTGTGTAATGAACTGTACACTGTACCTACTCTGTATATTGCAAAATAAGATTAGGTGTGTGCTCTGCTACAATCGTAGGAGTTGTGTCTTAAGAGCACATTTCCACTTTACTACATTTCCCATACATAATTCCAGCAATATCGTAATGTCACGCATATCAGAGTTGTGCAAAAATCATTATCTGTCCTAAACCATTGCTGATATAAATCTCTTGTGTGCTCAGAATGTATGCCAAGCTAATCCATCTATAGAATTTTATCTCAAGAAGCCCCAATTTACATAACTGCTTCATAGGCTATTTTGTCCAGGTACTAGGGGCCTAGTTAAGGTGGCCTTTTACAGACTTACCACAGTAACAAACCAATTAACCAAAATTAATTTAGTTTGAAATGATGCTTTTAGAAAAAATGTTAGCAACAAGGTGTTTGAGTTTGACAAGAAATCCACTGTGTTACACATGTGTATGGACATTATATTCAATCCACCCTTTATTTAATCTGCCCACGTTGGTGGTGACGTATTTGGAATGAGTGCCTGTGCCTGAAAGCGTTGGGTGACCTTGGGCCGACCTCTGCCGAGCTGTGCTGCTGCCTCACTGGGCCAGTGAATAAGACACACAAGACACATCCTTTGAGCTGCAGACGTGATAGTGAAGAAGGTCTCCAGAGGCACGTATGTACATCTCTCAACAAACACACACACACACACACACACACACACACACACACACACACACACACACACACACACACACACACACACACACACACTGTTTTAAGCTGTTGTGGATATACAACAACTGACAAATACTGCCAAATGTTTAATATTTACTTTCTTACTTTTTTCTTTATTATCTCAGTTTCTTCATTTGAATACTTTCACAGAGGAGTTAATTACATTACATCAGCATTTGAAATGAATAAAACCTCAACAGCTAAAACTTCTCTTAAAACTTTTTTCTATTACAGTGTAATCAAAGGAAATTTTTTGACAAAATACTCTCAACAAGTTGGATTCTTTATTACTGGTCCTACTGAAGCAGGCTAGGTCCAGTTCATCCCTACAGGACAGGTTTTCATTGTGTGCCTATACACACGGATTGCTGATGTGACTAGTGTCTGATTTGAAATAACAAGTGTAGCAGAGCATAGTCTTATAGTCTTTACCATATTACTGAATATAAGAATACAATTAATTAATATTAAGTTAATTAATATTAATTGTGGACTACTCAGCTGCATTATTTTGAACATGTATTGAACATCTGAGCATGTGCTGTGAGGCTTAACTGATATGTGAGTAAAACTGCAGCCTGTAAACTTGCTGGGCCCTCGTGTCCCTGAATAAAGAACAATAACACACAACACAATACCCTGGAGACAGCATTCACAGTTCCACTGCCTTCCATAGCATTACCAACACACAATCCTGCTTCCTGTACACTGTGCAGTTTTGTATTTGTGAAATAAAATGAGTCGTTAGCAAAGTGCCATTTTGTTAATAACTAAAAAATACAATGAAAAGTGTCATTATGAGATGTGTCATCAGTAAATGCAATGTTGGCTTGTTTTCAGCTGCACTGTGGGCTCATGGTGATTAAGGCAGTGGTTCTCAAACTTTTTCTGTCATGATCCCCTCTGGAGGAAGAAACATTTTCATGCCCATTGCTCCAACAAAATGGTGATCAAATCAGCCAAGTTTAACTTTACTGAAATAGCATCAAAATCATGAACATTTCTTTCTTTCTGCTCTTAACATAAATATCCGCCAGAAAAAAGTGTTCATGGCTGCTAATACAGCCGCCAAAAAAGCTATTCTAAAATTCAGGATCGAGCAGGGTGTATTTTTGAATTCGCTGTTCACACATTTCTTCTTGGACGTTCTTATGTTGGAGCGAACCACTGCCAGATTACACCATGCAAGGGCAGCCACTATTCAACAGTGGTCTGATGCTATTGACTTTGTCAAAGATTGGTCTAATCGGTTATAAAGATGTTTGGAGTAGAAATGTGCATTTTATTTATTGTTATTATCAGAGGTGGGACCAAGTCAGTGTTTTGCAAGTCTCAAGTAAGTCCAAGTCTTTATACCTCAAGTCCCGAGTCAAGTCTCAAGCAAAGACACTCAAGTCAAGTCAAGTCTCGAGTCAAGACAGGCAATAATCAAGTCAAGTCCCAAGTCTGAAACTTGGAATTTCAAGTCCTTTCGAGTCTTTTTTTTTTTTTTTACCAATGTTGCAGGTATATTTTTAATGTAAATAATAGACATGCGTTCTTTTTAAAATCTGTATTCTCCTCAAATCTTGATAAAACATGTGCAACTGAAAACACGAAGTATAAAAAAAAATTAAAATTACACCTCTTTATTGCACAATTCAATTTGTTAAACTTAGCTGCAAAAATATTCATACTTTAAACTACAATTTTCCAGAAATAAATATTCTGTGAAAAAGTCATAAGTAGAACTCCATGTTCAAATAAAAAGTGCTGATATTTTCACAGTACAATACAAAGAACCATAACAGCATTTTCCCTCTCTTCTCTTATCTGGTTTCTTGGAGAACATGTGTGAGTGACACAAGACAAACAAATATAAGAACTGAACAATTAACAGGAATCTGCAACTTTAGACATTTCAGTAAACTATTCTGCATTGCATTTGCTGGCCAAAAGTATGTATGTCATTTGTGCACGATGAATGATGTCCCCATAGCTGAAAACTCGCTCCACTTTTGTCAATATATTTTTTTCTCGACGTAGATGTCTTCAAATACACAATCCATGCTGGGATAGAACTGGATATTATGATGGTGACAGAGAGAGGCTCTCTTCCCCGAGTTCAGATACAGAACCCAGGGATGCCAACTCTCACGCATTGAGCGTGAGACACACGCATTTGACCGTCTTCACACGCTCTCACGCCACACATCCGAATATCTCACGCCGGAAAAAAATCTAGTTTATTTACCTCTGATCCACATCTATGATTCAATGAGTTACTAGTTCGCTCTGGCACCAACCACTGGCGATCGATCGATCGCGATATAATACTTAATTTGTGTCCATTTTACACCCCGCCCGGTAAAAATTTACGTTCGCCAACCCCCCATTTGATTGGTTGTGCTGCAGCCCATGCACACACACACGTACAGAGTGTGGAAAAGCAGAGGACTGGTCTGCGTCAGAAGGACGGAAATGAAATTAATGGGGCGCACTTTATAAATATTAATATGCGTTTTAAAATTTAGATTTGGGGTAAAAAAAAAATCAAGTCTTTGCAAGTAAACAGGTTCAAGTCCAATTCAAGTCCCAAGTTATTGGTGTAAAAGTCCAAGTCAAGTCTAAGTCTCTGAATATTTTTTCAAGTCAAGTCAAAAGTCTTAATATTAATGACTCGAGTCTGACTCGAGTCCAAGTCATGTGACTCGAGTCCCCACCTCTGGTTATTATTATTACTATTATTATTATTATCATCATCTATCGCTACTACTGCCATTTTAGTAACATATTATTATTTAGCTAAGTTTGCATTCGAGATATGGAACTTAGTCTTTGTATCATATTATATATTAATAATTATTTACCCTATAGTCTGTTAAGATCCTCCTGCATATGCTTGTATTACTAATTCTCATCTTTTGTTTTAGGATTTGTTGTGGTGCAGTTGCACTTTGCTAGAACAGTATATATATTGTTATAACAATAAATGTTCATCTCTGAAAGAACTTGACTGGTTTATTGACATGACTGAGGTATAATGTCTCGTAATGTTTTCTTAACTTTACGTGGCTCATACTGTCAGCAGAGTTTTGGGACCTAAAAACATGCCTGTTTTTCTCCACCTCCCACTAGACTTATCGAGAACTCATGAGCAAGACGGGCTTTGTCATGTTTTCTTGACTTGGTTTTTGGTTGATTACTGTCACTGTCTTGTTTTATCTCAACAGTACTGGCTGTTTTTTTTCCTTTCGTCCCTGTCAAATATCTGTCTGGTGTGTAATCTATCTGAATGAACACCATGGCTAATGTGAAAGCATCGTTTGCTTATTATTCTGCCGTGTAAAAGATTCTGACAAAACATTGGTTACACACTATGCTGCAACAGCACATCTGTTATGCAGCCTCATCCTGTCATAACTGCACCCCCCCCCCCCTCCATGGGGCACTGAGGCATGACATGGTGTGGGGGGTGGGGTAGGAATCTTGCTCTGGTGGAGCCCACTATGTGACCCAGTAATCTCTCTGCAAAACTTGGATTAATTGCACTGAGCTTGACAGTGTTACCTTGTGTTGCATAAACCCAGATCAACTAGGTGCCATAAAATCAACAAACCAACCTAAACCAATAACCCTCCACAGTTTGTGCTTCCCAACATCTGAAGTGTCCATCAACAGAGTTACTCCACTATGTCCATTAATGTAATTAGAGAGCAGGCATATAGAGAGAGACCTCTTTCGTTAGCTTGTTACTGACAAGATGAGTTGTGGTGTGGCATCATGTAGCTTAATTTGACACCTTTCAAGCCTCATGCATTAAAGCTGGACAACCTTCCTCCTCTTTTGAGTAAGAGATCTTTCAAAGAAGCACAGCTGGGCTGCAGTGATGGCACTCATTCACTCTTTAAAGGAGATGCGTGAACAATTGGATTAAGAAGGTAATGGGTCTGACAGGAGGCCAGCAGGGTGCCCGTACAGATCAAGATTTTTCTGAATGATTTCTACATTTGGCAGGTACTGAGCAAAGATGGATGGCCAGTGTCTCCGGTGGGTGTGTTTGTTGAGCATGGTTAATGTGTCTAAAACACTGCTTCTTTAATGTGGAATGCAATATTTGGTTCAGGCAAATCAGCTGAACTGGGGGCTATTCCACAAAGCGAGCTCATGAAAGCGGCGCTTATTAGAGTGAGCCTCGCTTGAGTTAGCCAAACAGTTCACTTCCGTCTAGTTCCGTTCCACTAACGAAATCCAGACGCAATCGGCGTCTGTAATCGGCGATCATGCGCGTGCACACAGTATTTACACAGCCTCATTAATCGATATTCGAAAAGGCAAGAAAATGTCGAAAGAGCTGAAGGAACGAGCAGCATTTTTTGCTTCTTCTGCTGAACATGAGCTACTTATACGTCTGTATGAGGAATATAAATACATTATTACGAAGAAAGGCAACACGTCCTGTATTTATAAAGGCAGAGAAGCTGCCTGGCAGAATATTGCAGACAGATTAAATGCGTGAGCATATAATTTAATCCATTCATTGGCATTTTAAAAGTGTTATAGTAAATTAATAATGTTAATTAATCATTTCCTGATTTAGAACTAACATAAGCGG
Organism: Brachyhypopomus gauderio; assembly: GCF_052324685.1. NCBI lineage: Eukaryota > Metazoa > Chordata > Actinopteri > Gymnotiformes > Hypopomidae > Brachyhypopomus > Brachyhypopomus gauderio. Next base: position 24,252,768 of record NC_135221.1, on the reverse strand, counting down.
GGTGAAGAGAACATGGCAGCAGGTCAAGGTGAAATATAAAAATATACTCCAGAATGGTTACTTTTGAAGATTGCTTGGAGTGAGATTTGAACTTGGAGGAGGTGGCGAGTGTAAATTGTTGATGGGGGGGCGGGTTGGGTGTCGCGTATGTAAGTTGTCAATGGAGGGGGGCTGGTGAATGTAAAATGGACACAAATTAAGTATTAATTTAGATATTAAGTGAGATATCGGAAGTGTGGCGTGAGAGCGTGTGAAAACGGTCAAATGCGTGTGTCTCACGCTCAATGCATGAGAGTTGGCAACCCTGGGTTAGTACAGTTGATTAGTCTAATGTGGAGGAACAGGTAAAACACCATATTAAATAACTGTATAAAATATTTTAGCAACCAGAAAGAAAACCACTACTGCTGCTACTTTTGGTGGGCCTCCTGTAGCAGCCCTCACTCCTCCAGATGACCTTGCTTTAGAGCAAAACAGCAGACGCCCCATCATTGTGGAGTTTGACGAATATATTAAGGAAACGCTTAAGCGCAAGGCAAACCTTTTGAATTTCGCGGCAGACTGTTGCCTTACTAAGATGTTCTGCATCCCCAACGCTGTACAGAAATGCACCACTGGCAAAGAAGCGCAAAGATTATTAAAATTCAGGTACAAAGAATTGTATTTTTTGTGATATAGAGTATGCTATTAGTATGCTAATGTATGTTTGTTGACCATAACTGCGATTATACACTGTATTCCATTTTACACTTAAGATTAAACCAATACATCGAAATGTGCAGAAACCTCACTGATTAACAATGAATATGTACTCTGAAGATCAAAATATAAATTGCATTTGGAATAGTGGTGGGCTGTTTTATATATATATATATATATATATATATATATATATATATATATATATATATATATATATATATATATATATATATATATACAGACTGTTTTTATCTGTATATATATATATATATATATATATATATATATATATATATATATATATATATATATATATATATATATATATATATATATATATATATATATATATATACACATATATTACATATATACAGAGCCGGAGTGGCTAATCGGGAGGTTCGGGAGGATTCCCGATGGGCCGGCTCATGTCAATCTCTAGTTTGGGTCGATTGGGAGGGAAAAATAATTTTGGGCCGGATATGGGCATGAAACTCCCGGGCTGAAAAAGTGTCCCACTCCGGCCCTGCATATATAATACTCTGTGAACAGAAAACAGCATGGTGCAGCGGCCCCCTGCCGGCCGCATCTGTCAGCAGTGGCCTGTCCTGTCATTGCGTTGTGTACGTCCCATAGGTGGGTGTGGCCCATTAGGGAATTCGACACCTGAGGGATGTTTGTCTGTCTATATTTGTCTTGTCTTTGTACCAGTTGAATGCTGATTATTGGATTTTGAGTTTGTGCACTTTATTCATTAAATCCTCCATTTTTCCTGAGATTGGCATGGTCACTTCCTTCTTTTTCTTCTTCACTCCCTCGCCTGTCACAATACCATGAGAGTAATCAATGTCAAGAGAGGTTTTGGTGCTGCATTTTAAACAGTATTCCATTTTTCCCCCACTTCGAAGCGGATTGATCATAGTACTAACACAAAATAATGCTAACTTTTAAATCTGGTAGTATAAGTTAGGATTGTGATGAAAGTTACCTCCTTGAGAGAGTGCTTTCAGGAAATACAGTGCTTATCAGCTCAAAGAGACAGCCTCCAGATAATAATCAGGGTCCCAGCAGTAGCAGATGTGGTGTGAGATGACTGTCTACCACAACCTTACTCCCCAGATCCTTCTTGTCTTTGAAAGGTGCCCTTGCCACAAGATCTTTTCACCAGTACTAATCCTATAATCAACATGCCCTACATCAGTCATGATAGGTCAGCAAACATTTTGGTTTGTTCTATGTTATTCGTGAGTTCCTTTATTTTGCAATACCTAATTAGGCTTGATTCAGCATAGCTTGTCATGCACACTGCCATGACGCCTCTTAATTACATATTTTCTGCCTCCTGAGACTGAAACAGAATTTTTAACTAAAAAGTGTTGGGTTGCAGGAAATGAACAACACAATACAGCTTTTATATCATGCTGCATTTGCACAGAGGGTTGCTTCTGTTTTGTGAGAAAATGTTTAATGGAGACACCCCAATACAAAATGGTTTTCTTGAATTTCAGTGTATGTTATAAACATTTAACACCTAATTTGTGTACTCTTTACATGTTGCTTTGGTATGTTACATGTAAACAAAAAAGAAAAACCCATTATTCTGATTTTCACTCTGAGAAGGATCACCCTCACCCTGTGAACATAAACCATTGTGACTACAAACTGGAAATGCAGGTGACTCCACAAAGACCAAATTTATTAACATTTCAACCCCCCCCCCCCCCCCCTCAAAAAATCTTCTAATTATATATTTTTCCATTGTCTAATTAGTTGTTTCAGGCCCTACTTACTTTTTCACCTGACTTTCTGCTGATTTGCCCTGTGCACAGAATCAGTTTCCAGTGTGACAGGTCCTCACACCTGTCATGCTTCTGCCGCATTATCATTGATCATTTTAATGAAGTGAATTAGCTTGCGAAGAGCAATTTTATTTTAATGTCATCAAACTACAGGAGCAGAATACTCATTGTGCTACATTTGTATAATGTCCTCTACCCTTGTTTTTCATTAGGCTAAGCACACCAAGCACAGCCTTGCAGTTTGTCAGTAGTATTCCCTCTTGCAATAAATAACAGTAAAACATGTTCCCTCTAAACACAAATACTGTCACGAATGGGTTATTTGTCATGAATGGGTTATTGGTTATGAACACAATTTTGCATTTCATGTACATTTAGCCTGGACAATTTTACTGAAATCTGGTCACTGATATTTGCAGGATTATTTTATGTTCAAATCATGCAGTGGCCGAAGGCGGGGCCTTGGCGTACCGATCCTCGGTTACTAAATCTGGCTCTTGGGGCATAGAACGTAACCTCTCTGGTTGGGAAGGAGCCTGAGCTGATGTTTGAGGCTGAGAGATACCAACTAGATATAGTTGGGCTCACCTCAACACACAGTTTGGGTTCTGAAACCAATCCTCTTGAGAGAGGCTGGACTTTATTCTTTTCTGGAGTTGCCCTGGGTGAAAGGCAGAGGACAAGAGTGGGCTTATTCATAGGTCCCTGGCTCGCTGCCTGTGTCTTTGGGTTTTCTCTGGTAGACAAGAAGATTGCTTCCCTGCACCTTTGGGTTGGGGAATGGGCTCTGACTGTTGTTTGTACTTATGCACCAAATGGCAGTTCGGAGTACCCGACCTGGAGGTGCACCTTCTGGATATTCCATTGTTCTGCTAGGGGAATTCAATGCTCACGTGAGCATGGCCTGGTGGTAGGGAACTGGTCTTGCGACCGGAGGGTCGTGGGTTCGATTCCCAGACCTGAGGCCATGACTGAGGTGCCCTTGAGCAAGGCATCTAACCCCAACTGCTCCCCGGGTGCCGGGCTAGGGCTCCCCACCGCTCTGGGCACGTGTGATCCATAGCCCCCTAGTAATCACTAGTGTGTGTGTGTTCTAACTGCACAGATGGGTTAAAAGCGGAGGACAAATTTCGATTGCGGTGTAAAAATCACAATTGACAAAATATGGCACACACACACACAATGACAGTGATTGGGAGGAACGGCCTCTCTGATCTGAACATGGCACCAGGACACCTTAGGTTGTAGTTCAATGATTGATTTTTTAATCGTGTCTTCGGACTTGTGATCGCGTACTTTGGACACAGGTAAAGTGACCAAATATATCATGAGGGTCTGCTGGGAAGGTCTAGCAGAGGAACCTGTCAGAAAGATCTTTAACTCCCACATCCGGCAGAGATTTGATGACATCCCGATGGAGGCCGGAGACATTGAGTCAGAGTAGACCTTGTTCCATGCCTCCATTTTCAATGCGGCGAATTTGAGCTGTGGCTGTAAGGTTGTCGGTGCCTGTTGTGGTGGCAATCCCCAATCCCGATGGTGGACACCTTGTCTATCGGGCCTGGTTGGCTTCAAGATTCTGGCCAACTGTCAGGCAACACTGTATACAGTGGGGCTGGGGATCTGCTGACCTCAACCGGGGATGTGATTGGGCGGTGGAAGGAATACTTCGAGGATCTTCTCAATCCCACCATCACGCCTCCCATAGAGTGACCAGGGTAGTTGTGAGACTTCTTGGTGGCAAGGCTCTGTCCTGAGTTCTTTAAGGCTCTGGATGTTGTGGGACTGCCCTGGCTGACACGTCTTTGCAACATCGCGTGTACATCGGGGGCAGTGCCTCTGGACTGGCAAACCGGGGTAGTGGTTCCCATTTTTAAGAAAGGGGACTGGAGGGTATGCTCCAACTATTAGGGGATCGTACTCCTCAGCCACCCCGGTAAGGTCTATGCAGGGGTTCTGGAGAAGAGAGTCAATAGTTGAACCTCAGTTACAAGAGGAACGATGTGGGTTCCATCCTGGTCGTGGAACACTGGACCAGATTTCCACTCTTGTGAGGGTCCTAAAGGGTGCATGGGAGTTTGCTCAACTAGTCCACATGTGTTTTGTGAATTTGGAGATTTGGCATTCAACTGTGTTCCTCTGGGATTCCTCTGGGGGGTGCTCTGGGAGTATAGGGTACGGGACCCACTGCTACGGGCTATCCAGTTCCTGTACAAACGGAGCAGGAGCTTGATTTGTATGGCCGGCAGTAAGTCAGACTGGTTCCCGGTGGGAGATGGACTCTGCCAAGGTTGCCCTTTGTCACCAATTCTGTTCATAACTTTTATGAACAAAATTGTCCAAGTGGTGGATGGAGTTTGATTTGGTGGCCGCAGGATTCCACATCTCCTTTTTGCAGATTATGTGATCCTGTTGGCATCATCAGGCCAGGGCCTATAGCTCTCGCAGGATCAGTTTGCAGCCTAGTGCGAGATGGCAGGGATGAGAATCAGCACCTCTAAAACTGAGACCATGGTACTCAGTCAGACAAGGGTGGACTGCCATATCTTGCCTCAAGTGGAGGAGTTCAAGTATGTTGGGTTCTTGTTCATTAGTGTGGGAAAGATGGAACAAGAGATTGACAGGTGTATTGGTGCTGAGGCTGTAATGTTGAGGATGCTGTACCGGACTGTTGTGGTGAAGAGAGAGCTGAGCCAAAAGGCAAATCTCTCGATTTACGCTCCGACTCTTACTTATGGTCACGAGATCTGGGTAGTGACCGAAAGAATGAGATCGTAAATAAAAGCAGCTGAAATTAGTTTTCTCCGCAGGGTGTCCGGGCTCTCCCTTAGAGATAAGGTACAAAGTACGGTCATTCAGGAGAGGCTTGGAGTAGAGTCTCTGTTCCTCCACAAAGAGAGGAGCCAGTTGAGGTGGTTTGAGCATCTGGTCCGGATGCCACCTGGGCACCTCCCCGGGGATGACCCAGGACACGATAGAGAGCAGAGGTGTATAATCCAGGTTCAGAAAGTAAAAGTCCTCACCAGGATTTTGCTCAGGCTTCCTGGATGTGTTGATTCTACTCATTTTACCTGGATTGCACTAATTAGAAAATCTAGCAAGCTTGAGCAAAATCCTGGTGAGGATTTCTTTCTGAACCTGGATTATACACCTCTGCTAGAGAGATGATATCTCTCGGCTGGTATCCCCCCAAAAGAGCTAGAAGAGGTGGCTAGGGAGAGGGAAACCTGGGTCTCCTTGCTTAGGCTACTGCCCCCGTGACCCGGACCCGGATAAGCAAATGAAAATTTATGGATATTTTATGTTTCCAACTGCCCAATATATAGTACAAAATATGGCAAATTATTAAATGTATGTCCCATGTAATCAGAATAATGAGCAATGATCAATCAGAAAACACACATGACAATCAGTCTGGGGACAACAACCCATTCCAAATCAAATAACATTAAATATATAATATGCAAAATGTCATGTTGCGGTCCCGACCCCTTCCTTTTGGGCATGTGTTTACGTCGTCTGCGTGTACTCGTCTGCGTCTGTGGATCTCCGTGGGTACGGGTGCGTCTTGTGCTAATCCGTCTCACCTGTGGCTTGTCTCGTTATCACGTGGGGTGTATGTGGTTTGTCTATTTAATGTGCGTTCGCGCAGTGTCCTGTGATCGTCGTTGTTTGGGTCTACGTGTCGCTAAATGTTGAGTGTTCCACGTGCGCTGTCTGCGCTACTTATATGTAAAAATAAACGTGACGTCTAGAGAAAAGAATTTTCTGTCCCGTCCTTCATCGTGCCTCCGGACATTACACAAAATAAATAATCTTATAATGCATCATACCTATAATCTAATAATGCAGTGGATTATATTACAGTTACTAATAATTACATTTAGGTAATAATCCAAAAATTAATAGGTTCATTGGTTTGCCATGTGTATATGATAATTGTGAATATAACGTGCGCAAACCAAAAACCTGTGACTTGATCTGAATTAAGGATATAATATCCAGCAGTCAACTGGTACAAAGACATATATAGACAGACAAAGGAACGTTGGGTGAGGCGGATCATAGGCCCCGCCCACCTGAGGTATGCACACAACACAACAAGACAACTGCTGCTGTATATGGAGGCGACCAGTAGGGGGCCTGCCGTACCGTGACAATAATACATCACACAAGGAGTTTTCTTCATTTATACTGAAACACTGCACATAATATTTAGATATTTTTGCAACCTCTTCAAGCCTTCAGTTTGAAGAAAAGAACTGTATGTGTGTCCATGTAAATTATTCGGGCTAAAACATCTTGCAAAAAATATAAGATTGCAGGAAATTTAAGCATTAAGAGTTAAATCCCTGGTGCATTACAAGCCACTGCATGTTTCAAACCTACATCGCAGGTGAAGGAACTGACGCCCCTGCTCATGGTGCAGTACATACATCACTAAAGCAGCCCCACCATGACAAAACTGGAGACCAAAACTGGCATCTGGCCGTGCTGTCATCTCAGGAACGAGGAAATCAAAGCTTCTGCCACATCCGCTCCCAAGCTGCTTTAGGATGCGTGAAAAATGACTTGCCTACAGCTTCTTCAAAAGGCAAGAAACCCTGATCATTCTGACTGTGGTTTTTAATCATATCGAGAGGGGAAAAAGTACTTTTAAGCAATCCAAGACTCCTGTTGGTGCCCATCTGAGGGACTATAACTGTTAAGAATGTTTTAATTGCTGGTTAAGTATTTTCTAAATAGTTTGTGCCTCACAGCTTGATCTATTTTTAATGAATGTCAATTCTTGATGCCGTAGTCAATTAATTTAGTGTTGCATTTTGTGTTATCACTCAGTGTAATATCAAGCACTAAATACCTGTTCATTACAATCTTCAAAACGATGGCCATTAACCACTGCAGTTATTTACTTTCCTTAGTCTTTATCTACGATGGTTATTAAACTAGATGTGATGTGATGTGTACAGGATGCAGTGAGTGTGATCTACAATTTAATTGTACAGTATATGATTGTCAATATGTATATATATATATATATATATATATATATATATATATATATATATATATATATATATATATATATATATATATATAACAAAAAACACAGTAAAGACATTGGTGTTCAGTGAACCTCTGAAAGCTGTGAAGGGCAGTTTCATATCAAATGGGTTGTATAAATGATAAGTGCCCCAGGAGCCACACTGGCCTCCTCGCTCTGATCTAGCCCTTTACTGCTCCGGCGCCTTCTTGGACCTTCCCCATCACCTCATCTCCTCCTACCTCCCCATCACCCCATCTCCTCCTACCTTGCTGCGGATGTCATCATCCCTGTTGTCTCCATTGTCCCCTGTGAAATCTCACCTCTGTTTGTTTTGCGGCTTGTTTTCTTTTTGTGTGTCATGTTCCAGTATTTGTTGGCCACTGCTTTGTTAGCCTGTTCCCTAATGGGATTTGTCGACGCTAACTGTGTACCTGTGTATTTGACCATCCTAGTCCTTCAGACCAACCCTCATAACACAGCTCAGCATGTCAACTCCTCTGGCTCCAATGACATTTAAAATTTCAGATTTTACACTAGCCCCACAAAAAATACATATATATATATATATATTATTCCATTGCTGACAAATAAGAGTTAATCATCAAAAGTCCTCACATGCACAGCTCTGCTTTTATGGAGGGCAGTGTACCTCTAAAGATTCTTTAGCTTTACAGTAATAAAACAGTTGAACAATTGTAATATCATTTTAACTTTCAACTCAAGTTATTTAATTTGTAGCACCCTTTGTACAACAGCTTTACAGAATTCCACATCCAGACCTAAGATATGGTTCTAATGCAGTATACATCTGCAATAACTGTTGAATAGTATTATTGTGTTTTCATTAGAAGCAGTATTTGTTGAATTTGAGTTATTGAATTCGAGTTATTCCTATGGAAAAAACACTTGCAGTTATACTAATAAGCAGCAGTTAACATCAGTTGCTCCCAACTTTTTGATTAAAATCATTCAGATGTAATCACAATTTACTGTCTGCAGATGGCAACCGCATTCTAAATGTATGTTATTCTCAAGGCCTGCTATTTCACAGTCACAAATTATTCATGTTAATCATATTGAAAACTGCCTGAGACTCTGCAATATATATGACCCACAGCAACTTCTGAGTGGCCATGGCCAGCACTTTTGCAAAATGCTATTAGCTAGCACAGGCAGATGAGGACCTGATACACACTATGACTCACCACTCACTAAAATACCAGAGGACCCAAAGGTCACATTCAGAGCTCTCTTCGGCTTAAAATTCTTTCTTTTTCTTCTTCTTCTTCTTCTTTACATATTATCTACCACATAGCATGAGCTGGTGGCTCAATAACAATGTGACCACAATTTGAGCTGTAACTTTCCAGCAGCTCTGTCTGCATGCACAACCAATTTGATAATAAATGTGCAGCTTTTGCTGCATTTTAAATGTGTTGTTCTCTAACGGCAAGCCTGTATAAATCATTATGCGCTCAGTACACTCATGCTGTGCTGGCTCTTGGCAACTGCTAAATTAGATAAAGGAAATCACATGAAAGTAATATGATGTAGACGCCTGAGTGAATTATTCTATTCATGCAATTCTTCAAAGTACAGCACAGCATTGCATAGGGTGAACTGGCATATTTTCACTTTCCCATTCTGGAAACCACCCAAGTAGATTTCTATATTTAAACGTTTAAGCAAAAACAGTTTCTGGACCTTGAATACCAGTTTGGTTGTGGATTTCATAATTACTGGTATAGCTGAGCAGTTTGTGTAACTAGTTGTCGGCTAAACTCAGAATGAAAAACTAAATCACCACAACCTTCGTGAGATGAACCTCTTTGGGACAGATTTAGTTTAAGATTGTTACATGGCCCATTTACATGCATGGCCATCAAATCCTTTCTCATATCTGCTGTTGTTGACCTCACAGGTGTAATGTACGGGAAGGATCTGAGTGTGTCATTTGGATACAATAAAATGTTCGATCTGCTTACATTGAAATGGCTTCACTTTGGCATTACAAACAGTTCTCAACATCAAGAATCTAAACAATTTACAGAAACTGTTGATTGCAATCTCAACAAGCCAGTGCTGTTAAGTATGCTTCAACATTAAGATTATGAGATATCTGCTCTCTGCTGTCTACAGAGACAAAACCATAAAACTAGCAGGTGGACCAATACCATCTCTGACTTGAGAGACTTACAGAGAGAAGAAATATATTCACTGCACTCTGTGATGTTGATAGTAGCACTGAACAAACACAAATGTAAAAAAAGGGAGGGATTCTTGTTGCAGGTCCAATAAATAAAAATCACCTATGAAACCACATCGATAATTTGCATGGAACTATATTCAGATATAGCCTAATAGTAAATTTCACTGGGTGATTCATTGACATTTCAAACACTCTGTAGAGACATTTGTTGATGTGTATAATTCGAGTGACCGGGGGCCAGCTCTAAAAGCTCTCAGTCGTGGGCAGATTTCACCAGGCACTTCTCGAACAGCTACACACTCATTTTCTAAGTAATGTCATCTCTTGCACATTATGAGTCATGCTTTAAAGTTTTCATTTGTGCCTGTAAGAGCTAATCTTTAGAGTTCAATGACATAAAACACCAGGTTTGCTTTGAAGAAGCTGATGGGCATTTATGGGTTTTGAGTTATAAAGTCACTCCACACTCAAACAAAAGGCTTCAGGAATACAAAGACTTGCTTTGGAATTTGCAGTTCTGTTGAAAGCTATTTTTTAACATGTGCATTTTTAAGTAGCATTAACAGTGCTTACATTGAATATCACACTATGTTTCCAAAAAAAAATTCTATTCAGAAATTGTTCTCATTTGTTTTAGGTATTGACACTACTTGGAGAACAATTCTCATGACATCAGATATCACAGCTATGCCATTGTAACTGACCAGAGGCTACTGACTGCTGAATGCTATTGATTTCTATGGTTATTCCAGCTCACCCATTAAGAAGTCGATCAGATGTGTCTATTTGAGTTTGACTGGTGGCTGTATATAAAGATGTAAACAATCATGAACTCAATTTCCAAATTTAAACTTTGGTATTTTTATTCATTCATACATTTATACAGGGATATATCTGCGTGCTGAGACTAAAAGACTCATTTGCAGTGAGGCACTGTAAAACACAGATCAAACATATTTACCATAAATAAGAACAGAATATTTACAAAATCATTAAGAACAAAAGAAAAAAATGGCAACAATTTCTATGATAGAATTTACTTCTAATGAACCATTGCTGTGAAACACAAAAAAGTATGTTAAAAGCATATTTATTGTATAACACTTCAATGTTTTTGAAGCATAATAATATGTAGAATACTAAATCAATCTCCTGTAAGTCTTTGATTGAAGTTCTGGCCCCTGACCTGATTGCTCTGTTTCAGTAATGCCCTCTAAAAGCACGTCACCCTGAAATGTTGAATTCATATGGCCAATCATAAGTGTCAGACAAATTAATTGTAAACTAAATCAGGTACTGAATTAAAATAACATTAGTAATCTAATTTGTTGAATTGCTCACTCCTGTACTCACAAGTCATGTAACTTAATTACTTCTGGATTATTTCTAATTTCACAATGTGTTCATGGAAAAAAAAAAATCATCTTTTTTAATTCTTCCAAAGTAGAAAGTCAATCTTTAGTAATTAGTTGCAAGGAAAAAGTTTGTGAACTCTTTGTATGCCACCTGCAACTGTCGAAATCATTACCTTCTTTTCCATTTTATGGCCAAACATTTAGTACGGCCTTGTCAGACAATTCAGCACTATTACAGACTCTGAAAAAACATTTTATTTGCGTTGTGTTGGAAATGGGGAGCAGGAAGTATATGAGGTACTGATAGATTCTTTCCATAATTATGTCACTAAAAAGCTCCAGTCCAGCATATGGTCGTCTGACGAGGAATAATCTGGAGTTGTTTGGACAAACAGTAGCACAGGGCATATTCAAATGCCGTTTGCTGGTGACGAGAGAGAAAGCAACATGAAGAGGCTTACCTCCGTTTGTGTAGAACTAATCAGTCAATCCCTGTCACTAAGCCAGCCGAACGGTTCTGCGGCTCTGAGCACGGTTAGCTGAGAAATCCATGCTGAGCATTTGTAAGCATTCTGTGTCGATCTATGTTCATGAGAAAATGCAAGTGGAACAGTTACTGTCCATACTCAGAACCAGAAACCCTTCACTGGGAGTTACACGAACCCTCATATTCTACTAATGTGTAGCTATTACTTACTTTACTAATGTGTATTGCAGTACTTTCACAGCATTACTTTTGGTATATTACTACATACGAACCTGTATTACTTTATGAATGACTTTGAGATCATTGTGATCATGATGGTTGTGTTTAGTGGCCTGCTTCAGCTCATGCAACGGTACCGCAATGTTGATACGGTCAGGACTCTAATGTGGCCTTAAAATACCATTGTTCTGTTCTGAGAAACTCTTGCTGCTGATTTAGTCGTGTGTTTTGGATTTTTGGCACGATGTGTGGTCCAACCTCTCTTGCTTTTTAAATCACATTCTGCTGTCAGTTGTGCTCATGCAGCTTGCAATTAAATGCTCTCTCATTAATTGTGAGTGACCCACATCCTGAGGAAGCAAAGTAGCCCCCATTATTGTCTTCCCTCTATGAATCTACAGCTGGGATGAGGTTTTGCTGCTTGGTGACATGCAGTGTTTTACAACAGCAACTCCAAATTTAATGCTTTGCACGTTTACTTTTAAAGTTCAACTTTGAACTCATCCAGTACTTCTGTGGAACATGAAAGTGAACTTGAGGTGGGTAGCAATGGGTTTTGTGCTAATGTTCCTCTCGATATAACTCTTATTCATTGTTTGTAAGGGCTGACTCATGAGCACTCAAGTGCCATGGATGTCTACAGGGCTCTGTCTGTTGCCCTGGACATCTCTGTCTCACACCATGCCACTCATTAGCTATTTCAACAGCATGAACGTGCACTGATTTCTGTATGTGCCTATTCAGTGGTGCTTCTTTCATTTTTGTAATTCATGCAAATTCAAAAGGGTTCAACACATTTTAATGCAATTATAATTCACATTAGAGTTGGAAGTCTTAATGAGACTATGCCAACAGTGTCATGTAATCAAATCCTCACACCCCACCCCACTCCTCCATGTGTGTGTGAGTGTGTGTGTGTACTTTTTGAACAGTACAGGCAGTGGTGCATGCGAAACGAAGCAGAGTTTTTTGAAATGTGAATAAGAGTCTTCATGACCAACTGCCAAAAAGTAACGAAAACCCCAAGAAGAGGCACATACCTTCTGCTGCATTCAGGGAGGCAGTTACCACTGAGTGGAAAAGAGTATATACGCCTCACTGGCTATATTTTGTCTAAAGACTCAGTGACCTTGCACCAGTATAATTTAATAACAGGAGATATTAAATGAGTTGAAGAGACAGGGAAGGAGTGATGAACTGTGTGATTATATTCTCCACTGCAGTGTCTTTCCAACAGTCTGTTTAAGGACGTTTGCTGTGCAGTGACTACCTTCACAGTGCATACGGCTGAAACAAACTCTCATCTGCTCAGTCGCAGTAGCCAGATGTGGTGACTCGAACAGGATGGCTGCAGGGAGCATGAATCACAACAAAAGCCGCGCGACGTCTGGAAAGCCGGCCCACACTGCAGTTGCAGCCCTGCCTCTGTGGGCTCAAACGGGGCAGACGGCAAGAGATCCTGAATTGTAAATGGAAGGAGAGTTGTGGCGTAAGGCCCCGGAGTAAAGTCAGTGACAGATGGCGGAGTGCAGCGGGCCAGATTCGTGTACGGAAACTCTTAAAACCAAGCCGTACAAATGACGCCCCAGGAGCACAGTCGCAACGGGGATCACAGGAGCTCTAACACAGCGGTAAGACAGGATATAAATCGACATGCATGCAAACATCAGATGTGAAATATGAACCCTCATGAATCAACACATACACTTAAAGCAGTGTCATGTGATTCCCTGAGTTTTTTGTGTAAAAAATGGGATTTTGTCTCCTTCCTGTCCCCAAACATGTGATGGCGCTCTCACTGTCGAAGGTGGTCCACACACGAGCTTGGTGAGTTTTAGTTCTGAGATGCAAACTGTTTAACATTTATGACTAGTCCACTAGATCCAAAGGTAAACAAATCAATGGCATGATGTGGAATAAGTTTTTTATAGTCTTGGGAATGCAGATAATGACTAATGCTGTCAATTCCAGGTGCCGTGATTAAAAGTCCTCACCAGGATTTTGCTCAGGCTTCCTGGATTGTGTTGATTCCACTAATTTTACCTGGATTGCTAATTAGAAAATCTAGCAAGCTTGAGCAAAATCCTGGTGAGGACTTTTAATCGCGGCACCTGGAATTGACAGCACTAATAATGACATTTACTAATATAATTTTATCTGATCGTGTACATCATATAAATAGACCGGACTGCTGTGACATGTGATGTGCTTGTATAAAGCATCTATTCTGGAACTGAATACTTCTGAATGTCATTAGCTTAATTGGTGTACTTAGCTAAATGAAGGGGTCTGAGAACATGATCCTAGCTGGCTTCAAAATGGAGCACGAGCAACACTGTAAGTGGTCTGTCTAATTAAATCCCTAAAGCCTAATATTCCAGGCAATCACACGGCATGGTGCCACTGGTACTCTGAACCAACACCCACTGAAGGAACAAGAAATTTCAGATATGGTTTTGTCACTTTTTTGCATGTTAGCAAATGAAACCTTGGCCATGACCCATAATTGATGAACACTCATTTAAATGTCAACTGGATATTTTGGTAACACTTAATTTAAGGGTGCTGTCCTACATTAGCCCTTTATGACAGCTGACATCAGCCTACATAAGCAATTATAAATCCTGGTTACTGCAAGGGTATGCTTTCATAAAGACTGCTTGTGTTGTTTTTTGCTAAGTTGACATGCGTCAAGTTAAATAGATTTTTGTTGACATAAGTTTTTACCAGCTGAAATAACAGTTCATAGCAGGATGTCAAAAAATCTGTAGCACTGGGCATTGGGATTATGTCAATTTGACATCAAAATGGACTAAAGCTGCCTTTAGAGCTGCTAACACCTGTTGAAATAGAGCTCTTCTCCTGTTTGTATAAGTATATATCAGTTGTTGTGAATGGATTATCTAGCATTATGAATAACATTCATAAAACCAAGGTTTCTGATATTTCTCTTTCTTACAAGCTTTACCAATTCATACTTATTTTGGTTTTGTCACTGCCAAAACATGCACTATAGCGTTGCATAGATTTACATTACTGTAATAATCTCATAATCTCACTACATTTAGTTTAGATTATTTAACATGTAAGATAAACAAACATAAAAATGATGGTAAAATAGGTATATACTGTATGACTTTTGTCATGTATTTTTCTGCTTTAGCCTATATACTGTAGCCCATACAGTGTATATATCTTATACACTGTAGTGGTCAAAGCTTTCCTTAACACTGTTCATAAAACTTCCACCCTTACTTGCTATTTTAATATCAACAATCTTTGTAAGGTACAGACAGAACTTGTTAATGTTCTTGTGAACATGAAACCATAACTTCTTACAAGCACAAACACTATGGAGGCTATGCATTATAAAGATTTATGTAAAGCACTGATTGCTCATTAGGGATCTGGACCCAAACATTTGTAAAGCTGCTTTGTGAAACACGTGTTGTAAAAGGTGCTATATAAATAATTTGACTTGACTTGATGTGTGTACACACATTATGGATAACATTTAGAAACACGCGTGTTTATAATGTAACGTGTAAACACAGAAGCTACTGAACGTTTTGTACATTTCTTAGATACTGTCAGCTGCTTCAAACCTTTTCTCTTCCATGTCAAGGTAGGGTCGTGCCTTTAATGCACGCTGCCTCAGGGTTAAAGGAGAAGAAGCTTAGAGGGGAAAGTAAACTCTCTTATTTCAACCTTTTGACTTTGCAAAGGTTGTTAAGCATGGCTTGCAGCCAATTCTCTGCAGAGGTTTTGCAGTTTGTTTATTTTCTTATGCCTGTTTCTGAGATAGGAAGATGACTGATCACATTGACTCGAGAATGGTATACAGCTAAAGTTAGTGTGTTGGTGTCTCACAAAATCATGAAAGGATTCACAAATTATTATCACGTTGCATGTAATTACCATATCATTTAATTTGGTCAGTTTTAGTAATTTTGGTTTTCATCATAAAAAAATCTGTGCAAACAATCTATGCAAACTGGTTTTGCAAAGACAGCCCCCCCCCTCTTCCTTGCTCTCTTTATCTCTAGCAGACAGAAGGGTAAAAGGAAAAATCCATTAAATTTTGATAAAATATTAAATAAATATGTCTATAGATTTCCCTCATGTCTTTCCATTTATATTTTGTAAAAATGGATTAAAGATTTAGCTCAGGCTGCAGCTGGATGGCCTTGACTGGCCAGAGTTGACTCACTCTCATTCTGCCCTTTTCTTTCCATCCCCATATAGTTTTTGCCCCCATATATTTTTTGTCCCTGTATATTTTTTGTTCATTTGCAATGTCAGGTGTTTGGGGAACAGGACTTCATGAGTTTAGCAGTAGAAACAAATACTGAATTTTTTAAAAATGTTTTTAAGAAACATCCGTAACATATGGTCTCATATGCAAATTCAAAAGTAATACGCACTATTATTTGCTTTTATATTGGCACAAGTGGCATATGTTTGTATATTGCTGTAGGTGGCTAATCAATACACACACTCCATCTGTACATGTGTGGAGGTGAGTCATCATGCCTCAGGCTCTTTGCTTGGTACTGTCTTGAGTGATGGCGATTGAGACAGGCTCGTTAAAGGGCGCTACAGTTAATAGTCTAATTAGCTTTATGGCTCTTGGCGATATTTTTCCACATCTTCATGATGAGAGATATGATCCATTTCGCATTTGCCCAAGTCCATTGTCACCCTAATAAGTACCAAACAGGGTCTGAGAGCTCTTGACCTGGGCTGTCTTATGAATTGTGTCGTCAGCTGAGTTATAAGTAGGCAGTTCCTCGGGTCTGCCAGAAAGGAAACCTGTTATTATTGGACCCTCAAGTTCCTCTCAAGCGCACTTTGGGTTTGAGTGTGTTGCCAAGTGCAGTATGTCCACCACTCTGTGTCTCACAGCTTCTCAACATCAGACTGTCCTAGCCAGGAACCGGAGGAGAACTCTCTGAAATTGTACTGGCATCAATTGTTTTACTAATGACAAATTTGGTTAAAAAAGGTATCTGAAGGCTCTATCTATAAATTGAGCATGGCTCACTAAAATATATTGCCACCATTTTGAGTTTAACTTTCATAAGTTGGGACATAAATGTATGTAATGTATGAAAAACAATAAATGTTTCAGATATTTAGAAAGTGGCAATGGGATAGTGAGTTAAAGGAAATCATTTTTACCAAGTGCATTATTTAAATGGGAACTAAATTAGCATGAAAATATATGTTTACAGAACATTATTCATAGCTTCTTCCACTCTGCCTGGATTATGCTGTGGAAGGTTTTTAAACCTAAACACATGTGATATATTGCCTCCAGGAAGTGATGACCTGTCTGTCAGAGCCAGAAATCTGGGGGATAATGTGTGGGGAGTGGGGAACGTGTGGTTTAGAGGCCGTAAGCTGAGTGTAGCTCAGAACGGGGGAGGGGCAGGCGGCGGTGTGTGGCGAGGGGCTGCTCTTCGCCCGTGGTGCGAGCTGTGGTGTTCCAGCTCTGAGTAGGTGGACTCTCGTCCTCAGCTTTCTCTCCGAGCACCGTTATCGGCGTTTTCATCTATCCTGCTACGAGTTACAAAAGGTTTCCATGGGAACTAAATGGAAATCACTCAGGAAAAAAAAAACGAAAAATGAGAGAGCGAGAGACAGAGAGAGAAGTGTGATGTAGTCAAGGCTGTGGATGGTCCACAAGTTGATAGCCAGAGGGCTCACTGCTGCATGGCGGCCGCTGAGCTCGTCATGGGCTGCTAGCATTGGAACAGTTCCACGTGATTCACATCGGCATGGCAACCAGCAATGAGCACGCTACAGTACATGAACCACTGATTTTAAGCCCATGTTGTCTCTACTGTTTCCATTGATCAGTCAGCCGTTGAGTTTTGTAAAAAAAAACCTGTTTGGTTAATTAATATATATTTGGCAATACAAAATCGTCCTTAAGAAGTTGGTCAAATTGAATGCTACTGAAATGCATGCTGGCTAGCACACCACATCCTACATGTAAGGAGAGAAGTCTTCTTCTGTGATTAGGAGCCCTGGGACAGAGCAGAGTGCTGAGCTGTAGGGCTTGTTACGCACCAGGTTGAAGCGTCCCAGAGAACTGCATAACTTAAGCTTGTTTGCCTCTTTTAGATAGACGCTGCCATAATCGGTGTGATGGGCAAGATTCATCTAGCACGGGCGTTTCTTTGTAATGTCTTCTTATATGTGGAAATGCCACTACTGTGCTGCTTGCCCATGTCACCTGCGTTTGTATGCATTTGTATGCGTTCACGTGCGTTCACGTGCGTTTGCATCAGTTGAGTGGAGCACAGTGATGCTACGCATGGAAACTCTTCTGCCACTTCTCACAGAGGAGCATTTTGACGGTTTCATGATATATGGCTCACACTTGATTACACTTTTTTGCTTTATCTGATTATGGCATCTTATCAATTAAGCCTTAAAACCAGTTCAGTAAGGCATCTTAGTAAGGCAGCACATTCACAGTAATGGAACATTGATTAAACTTTAGATTTAGATTTAGATTACCTTTAGATTTTTTAACAAATGAATAAATAAAGTACACACTTGAGAGTTTAAAAAATCAAAGCATAGTATAATCTCTCTCACTTTAGATGCAGAATGCCCATGATTCTTTAAAACTTCATCTTTAATTCTCTCACTATTTGTCATGCATATCAAGCTCAAAAGCTGATGTCATGTTACTATTTTTATCCTAGCATCTGACCTCCCTTGGGCCATCTGGTTCCCAATCAGCACAAAGAATGTGTCCATACTTATAAGCATCTCTGGGTCCAGTCTGATGCTGGACAAGGGAATGACACTGGGGAGACCATGTTGTGTCTCCTCATCCCTTGAGTCTGAATGCACCTCAGTCATGTCTGGGGAGCAACAGCTGTCCAGAACTATCCAGCATGGACTCATCTGAGTAACGGGCTTCACCCAGGACCTCAGCAGCTCCGCCGTGCCAGCAGTGCAAGTAACGTGGTTGCATCCCACACTGTCCTCTTACACCTCTGATCATCCAGACAGATCCAGCCTTCTGCTATCTGGCTTCTGTTATCCACATACCATGTGCTTTATGTGGATGGATGACATTGGTTTGGTCTGGAGGAGAAGCTTAGGGGCTCTCCACTCCACCTTGCTGAGTTCTGAGTTCACCCTGCTAACCAGGAGAATATGGTCATGAGGTCTTCAGAAGCTGTTAGAAGGTTAACAGAACCAGAGTGGCCATTCCAAGCTGCACACAGAATACATCCAGAAAAAAAACTACAAAATACAGAATAAATGTATATTTGAGATTCAAAATATTCAGAGCAAATCTATGTCTAAAATCCAGGTAATTGAGAGAGAAAAGCTGAATTCCCTGAGAGCTTAATCATGGCCTCCTACACACGCCACTCCATCAACAAATATCTGAGCACTTCACCCTTTCCCTAAGTGCATCATTAATCTATAGCAGACATGGGGCACAGCTGAATGTCCCTAATAGCAACAGACCCAACAACAACAGCCTATTTGTTAAATGTATGTTTATATGTGTAGGACTCTCATTTTCAACTCTTAACGGTTTGATGCACAACTGAGAGTCTTTGCAATTGCAGCAAATGAAAACAGGAAATGAGAAACGAGTTCTGTGATATAGTTTGGCATGAACTTATTATCAGTGATGGGTGTGATACATTGGCTGAATCAGTCCCATGCAGGTGAGATCAAAATCTCTGCCAGACTCCTACAGTCTCTCCACATCTCCCTCATGCTCCTTAGTGCCCGAACATGCTCCCAACTTAAACTCCCTCCACCTTTTCTGGAGCTGCTAACTGTTTCACACCTAATCCACATGAGTCAAAGCATGGCTTGGAGCACAACAAAAAGACTGAATCCCTAGAGATGGAGGTAATTATTCAGTTTGTTTAGAGGTGCAGTTTATTGGCATGTCATGCTGGCTCTCTTAATTAGGATTATGGCTCGGAGAGAGCATGACTCTCTGCACTGTGCTCGTTGATCTGCGTGTCTAGGCACCCTTGCAGAATTCATAATGAATATCTGTCCAAGCATGCCGAGACACGTTAAGCAAGAGTTAACTTGTCAGTTCGCCATAAACTTATAAGTAATCTGCCTTTGCAGAGGCAAAATCATTTAGTGACAAGCACAAACTAGCACCCTCATTCAGCTGAAATCTAAACGGCATCAAGAAAGAGAAGGTACACTGCAGCAGAAAATAGCCTTGTTTTGATCTGGGCATTTCCCATCTCCCTAGAGGTTAAAGCAGCCAGAGCAGGAAGCAGCAGTGAGGTCTTACCTGGGTTCACGGATGCTTGTGTATCCATCAGCTGGTTAGAGCCCAGGTGATCGTGCCCTCCTATTTGGGCAGACAGCAAGCAGGCAGGTGGGTATTTGAGGGGGGGGGGGGTGTGATCACAGACAGCTCCTAGTGATCACCCCACTGAGAGTTTTCCAGCGCACTTGCGTTCACCCAGGTCACTCCAGCCAGCCCCAGCAGACATGCCGGCTCGGGGAGCTGGGTCATCGGTGCACGGCGGTGTTGGACCTCCTACATCTCGGGCTGGAACCTGCCGGTAATTGAGCACTTAGCCGCCTGATGCAACTTTCCAGTCTTTTTTTTTCTTGCCCGTCTTGGCGGTGCCTTGCGTGTGTCTCCCTCCTTCCTCCAGGCGAGACCCAGCGAGTGTGACTGCGGTGTAGAGACGGCAAGAAAGCGAGAGCAGAGGGGGAGAGAGGGAAGGAGAGAGAGAGAGGGAGGGAGGGATGCACAGAGAGAGGGAGGGATGCACAGAGAGAGGGAGGGAGAGAGGTGGATAGAGGAGGAACAGAAGGAGGGAGGGTGTAAGAGAGAGGGGGATGCTTCATCCATCGGCATCAATCAGGGACGAAGTGAAGGGGAGGGTCTGTGCACGCCAGCCCAGCTCACGTGAAGAGCTAGAAGGCTGTGTGGATGCATCTCTCCGCTAACGTGCGCGTGTGCTGGCACACGTGTGTGTATGTTTGCATGTACTTACATGCAGTGGATTTACTGGAGTGTGGGTAATATTGCTTTGATAGTGCTGCAGACTGCCATTCCCTCTCTGTACTTGCGCATCACTTATAATCACACAAATGTGCACACGCACAGCACAATCAATAACAAACACAGGGGACATGTAGGAGCAGGCAGGCTATTGGAGTCTTCGCATTTACATTAAACACTGCGGAACTGGACAGAGGACAAATACCCTGCAGGCTCTTCCTTTAGAACCACGGGAGGTCTGTCTCACAAGAAAAGAACATAGAGTGGTCAATCAAATAACCAAGCAAAGCTGCTCCATTAAACACACAGAGAGCAAGAGGTGGTTCTGACATCTGCCTGTGAACTAATGATTTTCTCCTCAGTTATAGGATAATGACATCCAGGCTGTGCAAGGCAATCTGCTGTCATCTCATTGCCTGGGTCCAAAACTTAATAACAGGGAGGCAAAAGAGAGAGAAAGGGAGGGAAAATGAGAGGTAAGAGAGGAGAGAGAAGTGAAAGACTAGAAAGAAAGAAAGAGAGAAAGAAAGATGAAAAGATGGAAACTGAGCCAGGTTCAGGCACATAGCTTATGTTTTGCTGGCGGACGAAGGAGAGGGGGTATCTCCACAGCGCACAGAGGCGCATACTAAACACGTCCCTCAGTCTCCCTGAGAAAGAAACCACTCTCCTGTCAATCCAATGACTCGCCTTCTCAGGTTGGGTGAATTGTTGCCAGGGTGACTCTTCCTGGAAGAGCCTTGTTTACACACTGCCTCATACACAGTACTGAGTATTGAGAAATTTATTTTGCCTTGAGGGGAATTTGGAAACTGCTGTTGATGTCTGGCTGAATGAGAACCTCAGTGAATTGGCTAGTTAAACCAGAATGACAAGCAAAGGGAAAATATAGGAAGGAAAGGCAGTCATTTGAAGCATGCCTCAGTAATTAAACGTGCAAGAGGCAGTTAGAGACAAGACTGATGCCTGCTGATGCCCAACAGATGGTAATGCTTTCATGTGCCTCTGGAAGTTGGGGGCAGTATCGATCCAGACATGCTTGCAATCATGCTGACGAAGCAGTGTGAAGTGCTTAAACCAGGACTCCCACTGGGGTCCTGGGGAGATGCTAGCCTGTGGATAGCTGCTTTAATCAGGTGACACTTCTACATTAACCCACCCCAGCTGGCTGAAACCTGTGATGTGTGGTGTTATTTAAGGCTTGTAACAGTGGGTTCATGTAATTGCTGGTGGTAAGTCAACCTAGGCTTATGACAGTTTACAATATTGGCTGGTGTATGGCTACAACCTATAATTTCTTTCTGAAATTATAAACCAATGTTTCTGTACAGAAAAAAAATGTGGCTGATATCAAAACCGAATTACCAGTAAAACATTTTGAACTGATCATTGATGGCTGTATACTATAAATGGCTTATGATTCATGGTAAACCAGAGTAAAATTCCTAATTGGTAGTGTTGTATTTGTAATTGTGATTATAGGCACAGGACTCAGCTTGATCATCGATCTTCAGCTCAGGGTCCCTAATGAGCTGATAAAATGGACACTGGTTTTGAGGATAATGACCCTTGCCTTGGTTGGAAGGCTGCTGAGTTTGGTGTCTTTAAGCTGGTCCGAGTTACTTTCTCTAGGCAAAATTTTGATCCAGTGTCCGTCTTGGGTGTAAAGTTATAAGGACCTCTGAAACATTTGCATCCTTAGGTATAAGTTTAACAAGGAATTTCCAAGAGATGGTAAATCGGGGCTGAAACTTTGGGGAATCAGATAAAGCAGGATTTTTGAATTTATGAGTGTCCTTCCTGGGTTCATGAGCTCCGTGTCCTCAGAAGAAGTGAGATCATGACCAGAACACCCTTTTGCACTCATTATTGACTCTCCCTAGCACTTAGGGAATCAGACAAAGTTAGAATTCTAAACTTTAGAAGAGAAGACCATTGTTGTGATTGTGGGCTATGAGTTCCTTAGAGCAGAGGTGATGAGTAGAAAACCTTCTTGCATTCCTTGTTACCTCTCCCAGGCTCTTTAAGGGTTTAGATGAGGCCAGTCTCTTACACTTTGTGAGGGAAGGTCATCTCTGTGTCATGATCACTGAAGTAGTCTTTGCTTTCTACACTATACTACTGATACCGGAGGCTGGACCGCCACCGCCAATGGCTGCACCAACCCACAACGCCATCTTGGTGGGTGCAGTGCCACCTGGCACTGTCTCGGTGGCTGCAACGCCGGAATCTGGAAGAGGGCTCCTGTTCCCGCGGCCCACTAGAGTCCTTCTCCAGTCCCTGAGACCTGGCGGCGGCCTACCCCTTCAGCCCACGTTTGGGTCAGTGAGGTCAGCAAACAAGGACTGCACCATAATATAGCTCCCCTATGAACCGGGGGGTTGTGACAGGTTGGGAATCTTCAAAGGCTGGTGAACCTGTATTGACTCAGGATGAGGAAGTTTTGGACAATATGAATCATCCATGCCCTTGTTACATGCTCCTATCTCAGGTAATGTGCTTGTCCCGGTTTTTGTGCCTGTGTCTTGTTCTGTTCCTTGGTTTTTCATTCACTTTGTCCATATGTCTGTCGTCCTGCACATACTCACTTCGCTTATTGCCTTGTCCTGTCTTCATGGTCTTCATGGTTTATTGGGTTTTTGCTTTAGTTTTTTTTTTTGGTTTTTCGCGTCCTGGAGTTGCGCGCCTAGGAGGAGCTCTGTCACACTTGGCCCCACCCCCCACCTGTTTTGTCATGCCTGCGTCTCTGTCTTTCCCGATGTTTTTCATAGCCATGCCCCTAATTGTTGCCTCCCCAGCTGTTTCATGTTAGTTTGTATTAGTTATGTGTATATGTAGTAGCAATCTTGACTCTACCCTCGGGGATCATTGTTCAATGGTTCAATGTTGTTGTTTAGGTTGTTTAGATTCTAAATCTCATTTAAGAATCTATGTTGGAGTCTGTTTGTGGAAAAGTCTGTGTATGTGGTGTTTTGCTGTTTGCGATACGTATATGCTTGGCTCGAGAGTTTGTTGCATGTGTATGGTGAGTTTAAGTGTCCTTGTGTATGTTGGTAGGTGTTTTCGTGTATGTTCGGTTTATTTGTCTCTATTGTGAAAGTCGTTGTGTTTCCTGGTTTAGTTTCGTTGTTCGTTTGTTTAATCTATCATGCCTCGTCGTGTTCATACTGTTTGTTTGTCTTCGGATACTTTGAGTAATGTGGGTGATATTAAATCTGATGACACTAGCTGTCATGGTTCGGCGGGCCTCCTTATATTATAAAGATGTTGGATGATTAATTAGATTAAATAAAAATTCAAAACTGCTTGTGTTAATCGTTGAATGTTTTATGTGTGACGCGGTCACAGCTCGTCACGGTCGTCTCACTCCCCCGTGTGTCTAGTGTTTTATGTGGGGAGCGACTGCGAACTTGAGACTGCGAACTTGTGTTTTGTGTATGTAGGTGTGCGTGTGTGTCATGTGTTTGCAGGTTGCTCCTGGCGGCGGATAGCGGCCCTCCTGGACCTTGTGGGATCTCCCAAGTAGGCAGGAGACCCCATATGTGATGGGGTGACAGGAGCCCGGTCTTAAAGATCCCCCCCTGGAAGGTGAGGGCTCCCCGGATGTATGGGGACCTGAGGGCTCCTGTTGAAGACAGAGGTCCCCCCTCATGCTCGGTGTGACCAAGAGGTCTTGGGGTGTAGCCGGCCCACATAGGGAAGGAGTGTTTCCCCCCTGGAACCTCCGGTGGGGTGGAGGAGTCCACCCTGCTATGTACTTCCCCGTGAGGGGCGGTCTCCCTGGCCGGTTAGGGTTGCCCATGGTCGAGGTGCGCCGAGATGAGAGGTAGGTCCAGGAGGTGGTTAGGACCGTGCCCCAGGGAAGTAGCCTGCACGCACGCACACTTTTGTGGGGCTCAGCGGCCAAGGGCCGATTGGGGCGTGAGGGCCCTGTGACTGACCGGGGCGTGGTTTTGTCTTGTTGATGGCCCAGTCGGTCCAGGGTCCCGCCCAGGTAGGTGAGCTAATGTGTGTTTCTTTGTGTTTCAGCTCCGGGACTACAGGGGGTGTGTCCCTTGTCCCTGCCTGCCTGCCCCTTTGTTTTGTGTGCTGCCGCTGTAGGCCGCACAGCCGGTGGAGGGGAGTGCGACTTGGAGGGGGGATCTGTCACGGTACGGCGGCCCCCTACTGGTCGCCCCCGTCTACAGCAGCAGCTTGTCCTGTGGGTGTGGTGTTGTGTTCGTCCCTCAGGTGGGCGGAGCCCACGATCCGTCTCACCTGAGGGTCGTTTGTTCGTCTATATATGTCTTGTCTTTGTACCAGTTGACTGCTGGTTATTATATCCTTAATTCGGATCAGTTCACAGGTTTTGGTTTGCGCACTTTACATATTAAACCATCCTATTTCCCTGAGACTTGGCGTGATCGCTTCCATTTATTTTCGCTCACCCTACTCGTCACAAAAACAGTTTTTGTATTGTTTTGTAATTTTTGTGTTAAAACTATTTAATAAAATATAAATTTTAAATAATTAACAAAAAAATTCAATAAATAAAACTAAACATTAAACAATTAAACATAAAGACTGGGTGAAATTAAAATAGAATTAAATAGATAGTAATAAATAATAGTAATAAATAAATAATAATATAGTATTATATAATAGTAATAAAAATAACAAAAAAATAAAATGGAAATAAGTCATATTAACCCCAATGACACATTTTAGCTAAACATTTTTAGGTCAATTCCACAGTAGCAAAACAATATCTAACCTGACCCAAAAGGGCAAGGACATCACATCTGATCAGATTGACCAGTCTCCTCCTCTGTCCCTGTTGTCATGGTCAACCTATCAGATGAGGTTATTCATGATTTCTTCCTGTAAAGAACTACAAGCTACCTCAGCACACCAGGTAAGCTGTGCTTGCTGAATAGAGCTCTGACAGAACGTCACTGGAACCCCTTGCAGAATGTGACTGCAGGTTTCTGCTGGAAAGTTCTGGATAAGCTCCTTTGTCAAGAAGTGTACTTTTGGCTGTTAATTCACCCATACCATGACAAAAAACAACTACATCAAGGCAAGTGTTTCACTTCAGTTGAGGTATTAAGTTGCATAGGAATTACAACATTACAGTGAAGTGGCTTTTTATTGCTATTTCAGCAATATACAGGTACACAGTGAAATGAGATAATGTTACTCCAGGACCATGGGACAACAAAAAAGTAGACAGTGAATAATGTAGCCAGTAAATATGAAAATACAGATAACAAGACCAACCAGTACACGAGAGAGGATGTGCAAAGTATGTTCTATATTGTGATATTTAACAGATATGCTTATAGCATACAACAATCATAGATATTGATTAGAGAGTGATCAACTTGTACTTTCCTGAAGTCAAACATAATCTCTGTTGTTTTGTCTACATTAAGAGACAGGTTGTTGACTTTGTACCAGTCAGTTAGCTGCTGTAGTTCCTCTCTGAATATGGACTCTTCATTCCTGCGGAAGAGCCCCACCACAGAGTAAACAACAGAGGATTAAGCACACTGTCCTGGCGGGCCTCAGTTTTCAGTGTGGTAGTACTGGAGAGGTTTTTTCCTGAGATCTTCCAGGATGGTGTGGCAGCCATGGTCTAGTGGTGGGGGAGCTGATCCTGTGATTGGAGGCATGTAGGTTTCCCAGCTATGCCATGTCTGAAGTGATGTTGAGCAAGACCTTTAACCCCAACTGTCAAGACATTCCCTGTGCATGTGTGGATTCACAGCCCCCTACTGTGTGTGTGTGTGTGTGTGTGTGTGTGTGTGTGTGTGTGCGTGCGTGCGTGCGTGTGTGTGTGTGCGTGCGTGTGTGTGCGTGCGTGCATGTGTGTGTGCGTGCGTGCATGTGTGTGCGCGTGTGCGTGTGTTTGTGTGTGTGTGTGTGTGTTCGTTGCATGGATGGGTTAAATGCAAAACAAATTCTGAATGGGTGAAAATCACAATTGGCAAAATGTCTTGACTAAATAGTGAATGAAGTACATTCTAGATTCTACAACTACAACATATATGTCCTTCTTGTCCAGATAGGTAAGAGCCAAATGAAGGGTGATGGTGACTGCATCATCTTTTAGAGGTTTGGGGTGATATGCGAACTGTAGGGGGTCAATTGAAGAGGGCAGTTGTGTGTCATGATAGGCCTCTCGCATCAGTTTATGATGATAGGTGTGAGTGCAATGGGATGGCAGTCACTGAAGCAGGAGCACTGAAGACTTCTGTACAATATTAGTGGGCTGGATGTAGGTATGGTGTTGCTGCTTAGGCTTATGCTGACATTTCTGAGAACTTCCACCTTTCACTGGTGAAAAACAATGTACCAGTGTCCATCTTCTCTGTTCACACATTATATGATAATAAATACTTTTTGAGGTTCTGAGATTTTGAGGTTATGGTGGATATTACTTCAGTAGTAGTTCAGTAGTGGAGTTCCTGTGTTATCTACAGGACTTTTCTACTATCAAGGTGTACTTAGCAGGGCAACATCTCTTTGTGTGGTGCTTTATGAAGGTGGTTTCCCATAAACGACCGGTATTCAGGTGGTTGCTCCCACCATGGTACCTATATGTGTTGCTTGTGTAACTTGACTACTCTGGTCTTCAGGTACAGAAACGTGCTTGCTTGCTTCGGTAATAGAGTCAGAAGTGTCTCTTCAAAAATCAGACTAGCTGCCTCCCTACTTCACGTTTTTTTTTTTTTTTTTATTAATTAGCACATAAATAATACCATTCAGGCATATAACTCCTATTATTTTCCAACCCAACAAACTCATCAAGCACAACATAACCATAACCCAGAAAAATTACAGAATAACCATAAACCCACCATGGCAATGGGAGTACCCACCTTGCTTTGGAAATTAAAAAAATCCCCAACACACAAAGGAAAAAGCAAGAAAATAAAATACATTTAATATGTTAAGAACAAAGAAAACAAAGAGACACATCTTGCTAATGCCTTAGCAGCTGTGCTGGTAGCTGGCTTACCCCAATCCACTTTCCCAGTACAAAAAAAACCCCAAAAAACTAACTGCTCGAAACATTCATCATCTATATATAGGTAACTTCCTTATATTAATAATATAAATTTACACTAATATATAATAACATATTATATTGAAGATTATATCGCAATTAGCATGGAAGTCGCACAGAGCGCAAGAGAATACTTACTTCCTTCAGAGGAGCTGCCTTTCTACGGAAGGAAAAATCGCACCAAGGGGCGACATTAATAAATGCGCAAAACAAAAATATACTCAGACTCCCATTTG
The DNA here is from genome assembly GCF_052324685.1 of Brachyhypopomus gauderio. Taxonomy (NCBI): domain Eukaryota; kingdom Metazoa; phylum Chordata; class Actinopteri; order Gymnotiformes; family Hypopomidae; genus Brachyhypopomus; species Brachyhypopomus gauderio. The sequence goes on along the minus strand of NC_135221.1, from coordinate 24,224,635 downwards.
CCATGGGAACTGTAAAAAACAGCATATATATAAAAATAACTAAAAAACTAAAAATAAATAATATAAAGAGGATTTCCCATGAAATTAACAACCCGAAGACAAAGAATTGGAAATATTTTTTATATCTGTTACACTTGGTGCTCTGCTATCACTCCTTTGTGTGTCTGGAGGGTGTGGGGCTGAAATGAATCTCTCTTTAAACAGCTTTGCTTCTGGCTCTTACCATATTGAAGTGGGTGAGTCCATTCACATCTCATGTTTGCAGTTTGAGCCGGGCTACACCAGAGCACAATTGCTCTTTGTGCCAAAGGTGATGGTGCCGAGTGGTTGCAGCTGGTGGCTTTTCACACCTCACCCTGTGCAATAGTGGAGGATTGGAGACTTAAATACTTTTGCCTCTGTCAGGGTCTTGTGTTAATATATGGATAGAACGACAGATTTAAGAGACATGATCAGTTTCTTTTGTCATTGGCCACTCCTCATAAGGGAAAGGGAAACTATTGTCTCACCAGAGACTCTCCAACTGGTAGCTGCTATAACTTATAAGTGTAAGGGCTCTCAGTCACCACGCCTGAGTGTCCTGAACGCACCCACTCTACTAGAGGAGACATCCTGGGCCTTGTTCAGGGGCATCAGTGTGGAAGCTCTGTGCAGCTGTGAGCTGGGCTTCAGGGAACATGCTTGCATAGTCCTACAGTCTAGATGTCTCAGATCCATTCCTGGCAGAAGCTGTGTTAGGGGCTGGTGTCTCTGAGTTAGTTTGAAGGGCCATTTATCCAGCTCTTGGACTTTTGGTGAGGTGAAACAAAAGCAATTTGGTAGTGTATATTTCCCATACTGAAACACAGAGCAAAATTTAAAAAGAGCACTGGGTTACTTAATATAATAATAATAATAATAATAATAATAATAATAATAATAATAATAATAATTCTTTGATATCAGAGAGATGTGTTTCATCAAGAACTCTCTCCTTACAAAGGTATAGGAGAAACTCTCTATAGTTGACCCTAATCTGGTTGGTCAACAATGGTAAAAGGGGCAGGGACAGAGCCTGGTCACAGATAAGCCTGTCTATCAAATCAGATGTGGTATCATTGGAGCATCTGTGATTGGTCACGCCCAAGGCAATGTTCTGTTATAAAAGAAACAGGAATTCGTTTTTCAGAGGCACTCTTCAAGTAGCCCGTTATGAGAAATTGAACCAAAGCAAAAGCAACCAAAGAAACTCACTGTGACATGCTAGAGAGTGCAAACAAAAAATGAAGTGATCACGCCATTCTCACGAGAAAAGGGATGATTTGATGAATAACGTGCATCAACACAAAACCAGTGACATAATCCAAATGAAGGATACAATAACCAGCAGTCAACTGGTACAAACATAAGACATATATAGACAGACAAATGACCCTCAGGTGTTGGGTTTCCTAATGGGCCACGCCCACCTGAGGGACAAGCAGAACATCACAACAACAGGACAACATGAAATATTGCCGCTGCTGACGGGGGTGGCCGGGAGGAGGCTGCCCTAGTGTGACATTCACAATTGTATGTGCTTTCTTTGTTAATAAAGACATGAAAATAACAATACCCATTGAATTATCTTAACGTATTACTGTCCTGTTCTTTGTAACAAGCATAATAAATCACTACGCTCATGTCTCAATAGCTAACTAGGTAACTTTCCATGTGTTATTCTTCCCAATTCTCCCACCTACCCCATAATGGCTTATCGCAGAAAATATTTTAACTAAGGTCCTGCAGTGAAGTTGCTGAACTTCACTGCTCCTCTAATATAAATGAAGATTGACAGTGTTGCCTACAGAGCACCTCTAGTAACTTGGTAATGAAGCAGAGTTCTTTTTTATTTGGTAACTAACTGATGCATGAAATTGAAGTAGACAAAATCAAATGGATGCCTATAGCTGGCACAAAAGAGATCACCATAGCTATGGATAGCATATTGGAAATGTCTGGCAAAAACTTGTATAATCTGTTTATGTGAAAGCCATTGAAAACTACTGATGACATTGGGTTCTTGAAAGGTTGTCCCATTATGTAGAGGAAAATTTCATATTTGAGGTTCGGTGCATGGATATCAGCATTTGTGTGTGCATGTGCATGTGTGTGTGCGTGTATTTGTGTGTATGCACTTAGACACACAGACACGCACGCAAACAAACCATGCAGACATACATTGACAGTAGTATATAAAGCATTTATATTATAACACTTAAATTATATTTTCTATTAATAGTTATAGTAAATATATATTATATTAAAAGCTTTACTTTTACTTTTAAAAGAAAACTCCAGGGTTTAATGTGTTAAGAACAGAGAAAGATACAGTCTACTTAGTATGTTTCTGTCACGTTGAGGACCCCGGCCCCTCCCTTTTGGGCGTGTGTCAACGTTGTCCACGTGCATCGTCTGCGTCAGTGGATATCCGTGGTTAGGGTTATGTCGTGTGATAATCCGTCTCACCTGTGAATCGTCTCGTAATCACGTGGGGCTAATGTGGTTTGTCTATTTAATGTGCGCTCGCGCAGTGTCCTGGTGTGCTTGTCGTTGTCTAAGTCTACACATTGTGTGTGTGCTTGCTCCGTGTTATTCGTGCGCTATTGCGCAATACCTGTCAATTAAAAGTTACATTTGCTCCGCAACCCGAGGATTCTGTGTCTCGTCCTTGGCTGCGCCCGAACGTCACAGTTTCACAGTCAGGGAGAAGTAATCACAGTACATTTTACACACATAAAATTTTAATTCATGCAGTAATGGTCCGGTTTAGCCAACAGGTTTTAACCCTCTGTAATTCGTATTTTATAATGTATTTTTTTAATGTAAAATAATGTATATAGCAGTTTTTATTAACCCTGAACTGATTTCTTGAGGCAACTACTCCGTGTGTGAAGGTCTCAGGCACGGTGAAACAAACCCTTCTAGTAATTTAGTGAAAAGTCAAGTGAAAAGAAAAGGTTTGCTATAGCTGTACACTGCATTATCTACAATTAAGAACTATTATGTTTTTGTTATAAATGTTGTAGATCATGACCTGCTCATCTGCTTAAAAAGGAGCTTAAAACGAGTGATTATCCCCATGATTAATGAATAAAACCTGTTGACCTTTTCAGTAGGCTATGCTGCATTTGAGCAGGCCTACTGAAAGAGCATATCCCCAGTAAACCTCAGAGACCCTAAATTCTTCCATTATACCCACAGGCTCACTCAACGTGTCACAACATTGATTGTTCACATATGTAGAAAATTAGGTTCCCCAATGGAATCACGTCATATTAGCTGTCAAATTATCCTGTCCCTTCCCTGTTCACACACTTTGAGTCCACTGCCAGTTCCTTGTCTCCACTCATTGGACAAAGGTCTCCTCTAATCTTTCATACAGTCAAATGATAAGATTCTCATTTGCATGCCACTACAGATTAGTGCTGGCAGTGGGGAACCGTCAGGGCCCTCTATGCCCTCTCAGAGGGCCTAAAATATTCTTAAAATATAAATATATATAATTTATAAAAATCTACTTACAGTTTGACAATCGACATCTAAACAATTACAGAAATATAAGCAAATAAATTATTCACCCGTGTCTATTCAATCTGTGTTGGAAGGTGAGGGGTTAAGTGGAAGCCTGTGAGCCTGTGTCTCCCCCTATCAGGACTGTGATGCCCGCTGTTCGTTTACAGAGGGCCAGGCAGTTATAATTCAGCAAATGACAGTAAAATTGACCAATCATATCTTCCCTCTTAGTGGGCGGGCTTAACTGTATGATAATTTCCGCCCGCTGTGGCGATGCTAGCTGTCGTTATCATACCACCGCTAGCTAGTTTTGATCAGAGAACATATATATAAGTGGACTGGACGAAACGAGTGAAAAGTGAAGTCTCCGTGAGTCAGCTGCCCTCTAGTGGCTGGCTGCAGTACAACTTTTAACCCCGCCCATTCCCATGTAAGTGAACGGGCCGGACGAGAAACTTTAAATATTGAGTATTACACAATTACAGTAATTATATTTTGTCAATTCTATAACACCCCATTGTCTTAGTATCTCTCCCAGTGTTTTTCTCTACGATAGTGTCTATACTGGTGGGCGTATCCTAACGAATGTCGGGGCGGAGATACGGTCTCTGGTGGAGATACTGTCCTGCCTACTGGTTCTAATGCACATGCTCTGGTGGAGATACTGTCCTGCCTACCGGTTCTAATGCACATGTTCTGGTGGAGATACTGTCCTGCCTACAGGTTCTAATGCACATGCTCTGGTGGAGATACTGTCCTGCCTACTGGTTCTAATGCGCATGCTCTGGTGGAGATACTGTCCTGCCTACCGGTTCTAATGCACATGTTCTGGTGGAGATACTGTCCTGCCTACAGGTTCTAATGCACATGCTCTGGTGGAGATACTGTCCTGCCTACTGGTTCTAATGCGCATGCTCTGGTGGAGATACTGTCCTGCCTACCGGTTCTAATGCACATGTTCTGGTGGAGATACTGTCCTGCCTACAGGTTCTAATGCACATGCTCTGGTGGAGATACTGTCCTGCCTACTGGTTCTAATGCGCATGCTCTGGTGGAGATACTGTCCTGCCTACCGGTTCTAATGCGCATGTTCTGGTGGAGATACTGTCCTGCCTACAGGTTCTAATGCACATGCTCTGGTGGAGATACTGTCCTGCCTACTGGTTCTAATGCGCATGCTCTGGTGGAGATACTGTCCTGCCTACCGGTTCTAATGCGCATGTTCTGGTGGAGATACTGTCCTGCCTACTGGTTCTAATGCGCATGCTCTGGTGGAGATACTGTCCTGCCTACCGGTTCTAATGCACATGTTCTGGTGGAGATACTGTCCTGCCTACAGGTTCTAATGCACATGCTCTGGTGGAGATACTGTCCTGCCTACTGGTTCTAATGTGCATGCTCTGGTGGAGATACTGTCCTGCCTACCAGTTCTAATGCGCATGCTCTGGTGGAGATACTGTCCTGCCTACCGGTTCTAATGCACATGCTCTGGTGGAGATACTGTCCTGCCTACTGGTTCTAATGCGCATGCTCTGGTGGAGATACTGTCCTGCCTACCGGTTCTAATGCGCATGCTCTGGTGGAAATACTGTCCTGCCTACCGGTTCTAATGCGCATGCTCTGGTGGAGATACTGTCCTGCCTACCGGTTCTAATGCGCATGTTCTGGTGGAGATACTGTCCTGCCTATCGGTTCTAATGCGCATGCTCTGGTGGAGATACTGTCCTGCCTACCGGTTCTAATGCGCATGCTCTGGTGGAGATACTGTCCTGCCTATCGGTTCTAATGCGCATGCTCTGGCTCCAATTTTCATCTACTGCAAGCGCATTCAAGATGGCGGTGTCCGTGCGGCCATCTTGGTAGCTTCAAAAGTTCACAATGGGAGTCAACGGTGACGTACCGTCCATTATATATAGCCTACCGTCACTGGTTTCGATTCATTCCTTTGATGCCCTCGTGCGCGTTGTTTAAATATTCCGCTTCCGAGGAACACGGAGCTGTGAACCTTATTTTGTTGGAACCTTATTTTGCTTAAGAAGTTAGTACAGATATTATTGTTTATTGCGTTTCTAAAGCTGTACTGTCGTCTCAGTTTTGTATTTTTTATTTATTGCACTTAATTAGGAAAGGAAACAATTTTTTTTCCGGTGGGAGCGGGCCCAGGTTTAATGGTCACGGTTCGCTACTGAGTGCTGGAGTTAAATTAGGCTACAGGCTCTTTTCTGGGTAACAGGTTCCAACCACATCAAAACTGTAGTCTTTCCTCTGTCACTTTTAGATCATCCACACTAAAATTTAACACTGACTTAGGAATTAATCAGACATGTAATGGTAATGGTATCAGTCCCAGGGATCTATACTTCTATAATAAGATCTTGTGTATTTTCCATCAGAAATCTTTTTTTTCTCTTAGATTGCAAAGGAAAGAATTTTCAGTCCTGAATAAAAGTCAAATTGAATTGTAATTTCTGTGTGAATTGTGGAAAAGTTGAAAATGTGGTGCATTTGAGACTGCTGATGTAGAGAACACCACAACTGGACTCTAAATCCAGTCCTTCTTCATATTTTGCACATATTGGTCCCTTTTGCACATTCTTACTTCTAATCTCGTTCAGTGCTTCCTTCCAACTCTGTATTCAGGTTGTCTGTTAGATGCACATGTGACTCAGTCCTGTACCTGGTCATCATAAACAGTGCTGCACTGTCATCATAAAAGCTGTAAAAATCACATTACATTTGTATGCTCAATACATTTTAACCAGTGCAGGTTCCTGTGATTTACTATTAAAAGCATCCTTATTTTTAAGACTCTTTTCTAATTTCTTTCCATATGAATGGTTCATTCCTCATCCTGATTGCCTTATATGGATCTGCTTGATGTCAAGTTGACACAGTGACACAGCAGTGAGTGAGTCTGTTAAAACCTGTTCTTAACTGACCACTTCAATAAGGTCTCCAAATAACAACTCCCGTCAAAGAAATGAGTAAAAAACTGTCCACAAACTGAATGACCACTCACAAAACCACTGCATTGTTTATGCAGTGAATACATAACTAAGCATTTAGAAATTCATATCATGATGAGCTTCATAAATGCTTATTAAATGCTATTTCACTACAAACCTTCATAAGCTACTTCGTTACATCATACAGTATGTGCAAACATGGGATGGTACATTTTCTGCACTGGCTATTTTATACAATCTTATGTGCAGTATTTTATACCCGGCCCCATGTTAACACATTCTGTGCATGTATTGTTTGTACTGTAGCACTGTTTATGCTACATGAATAAATGGTTGGAAGAGTTTGGCTTGATGTGAGCTTGGTGTGAGTTATGTTAAGGTAAACCTTAAAAGGTGCAGGAGTAAAAGAGCAATTGCTGTTTGCTTTCACTATTACACAAGTACAAGGTTTTGCACATGCATGTTTGATTCACCTTGACCATCAACATGCATGTAGATTATACTAAATTTTGAATACCAAATTTGATAAACACCAAGCAAGTAAAATGGGGGCTAAACTGAGAAATGCTTTTAAGTATCAGTCAAAGTTGTTTCTTTTCATGCTGTAGCTCAGGGCTTTCTTCCCTGATGTCACAATCATCTAAAATCACAGGTATATACAAAATAAAAACCTTTCTAAAATGAGTGCTTCATTCAATCAGTCAGAGTTGTCCAAATCAACAACCAGTATTTTTTCCTTCTTCCAGCCACTGTGTCAAGGACCTGCCAGCTATTGTCATGGGAAAAGTCTAAAAATAGCCGTCTGATTCCAGCCAGTCAAAGCTCAGAATGCACACAGCCACACACTATAAATGAATAGAGACTGCATCTGAAGGGTCTGCAATCAAATCACAGTCCTTGTTGCACAAACACCATTAGATTACTGGTTATTAAATATGATGGATATGTGTGGAGCAGACAGATGATTTTCAGCCTTATTTCTGGAGCCTGTAAAGATTTCCAGTCCAGGATCTTGAATAGACAGTGACGATGTGTGATGACAGGCTTTGTCTCACTGCCTTGTGTCTCACACACTAATAGTAGTACTATATTATGTGTCCCATAGAACAAGTGTAGTGATTAATTTTTCTTCCATTTGAGTTCCTATTTTAGGTACTAATTCAAGAAAGTCTTAAGGATAAAAAGCTTACTAAATACATATTTTTTCCCTTTAAATTGCAGGAAGATGATATCCTCAAAGGTTTATACTGTGGCCTAAATAAACATGTTTCCATGTGGTTTTGATAATAAATTGAGACATGTTCTTAAAAGCTTGAATATATGTTATTAACAGGTAAAATATTTAAAAAACAAATTTTCATCATTTTTCCCAATTATTTTCCTAGAGGTCAGAAGACCAATGTCCCATAAATAGCTTAAGAATCTACCTGTGACTTATAAATAATTTTCAAGAACACTGTTTTTTTTATTTGCTTTCTATTATGACTTTCAAGAACAATCTTGTGAGTCTCTCAGTATTTTATGTCTATAGGTTTTCTTTGGAAAGTTTTCATGGCCCCTGATTCCTGACTCCTCTTAAGAATTTTCCTTTATGCCATCTCAAACAGATTTTTCTTGCCACTGTCGTCCTTGACGCCCTCGTCATGGTGTGTGGGCTCGGGTTTCTACAAAGCCGCTTTGTGACAATGTCTATCTTAAAAAGCACTCTATAGGTAAAATGGATTTTTTACTTGTGAATTGCACTGTAAATGAATAACACAACAAGTGACAGAAAGGTGATGTTCTCTAAAACAAAGTGATGTTTCTTGATGTCTCACTATGGCTCCTACTTTTCTCAGATTTAGTCAGATTAACTCTGTCATAGGCACTGAAATCCACAGCTAATTTAATCATCACAAACTGGTACGACAGGTCAGTGTAACGAATATGTCACAGTTCACATACAATCTCCAGAGTGGCGCAACGTAGCATTATGGTAGCCAGCTCCTTTAGATACAACTCAATGTGTTTAGGATGCACTCATTTTCATAAAAATATTGTTATTGCTAATACCTGTAACAGTAGGGCGTTATGAAAGCGGCAGAATTATGCTGTTACACAAATCAGGACATATAGGCCTGTTGTTAGAGTTAAACACTAAACTAGTGTTAAACATGCTTCACAGCACAAATTTTGCTGTGACGGGCAGGGTGAGCGAAATAAAATGGAAGCGATCACGGCATGTCTCAGGGAAAATGGAAGGTTTAATAGAAAAAGTGCGCAAACCAAAACCCGTCACTTGATCCAAATGAAGGATATATTGACCAGCGGTCAACTGGTACAAAGACAAGACATATATAGACAAACAAATGACCCTCAGGTGAGAAGGATCGCAGGCTCCACCCACCTGAGGAACAAACACAACAACAACAATAACAGGACAGCTGCCGCTGTAGATGGAGGCGACCAGTAGGGGGCCCCCCGTACTGTGACTTTGCATTGAACAGTACCTGATGGTGTATGACCAATGAAACAAAATTTGTAGCTTTCCCACTCATAGTGTGGCATCTTTATGACGCTTGCATCTGTTTATGGAACTCAGTCTGATTAGTATGGCAAGGGAACACATGACTAAATGGGGCATATGCTGTCATTATGCTCAGTATTCCATCATTCGTTGTAAAGTCACCAAAGGCAAAATGCTTTCATCTCTCTAAAATGGTAAATGGTTTTGTAAGTTTCGCAGACAATTCTTGATTTGTTCTTATCGATGCTACATTTCCATCCCCTGTTCAGTTATGGCAGCAGATTCTTCAGGACATTCACCTAAGCCTTCCTCGGGGGAAGGAATTTAGTGCTGCTCTCTGCATCCTTAGACTCTGCACTCAGCGGCAGTGATAAGACAGAGCTGGGATTTTTCTTCATTTAGCGTCCTTGACGGGCAAAGTCTCGAGGGAATGGTCGGCCGGACGGGGCCATCTACAGCCTCCCTGATGCAGCCATTATCCACCCAGCTATGGCTCATCATCCTTCACATTTGACTGTAGTTGTCAGGTTTCACCCTCGTGATGCCTTCTCACACTGCCCTACTCCTGTACGTGCCCAGGAATGGTAGGGGCTCCCTGTTTCTGGAAGACTAGAGTCCATTGCTCGACATGCAGTGCCTAGACCAGGGCCATGTGAAGCTGCTAATGAAATTATTTCTGCCTTAAGCTGAGCCACTCTCTTCAGCTGAGAGACATGGTCCGTGTCTAAGGTGCATGGTTAGCTCATGGTCCGTTTCTGTAATGGGCTTTACACGATCTGGCAGTGAAGATGAGATTCTTGTTGCAGCAAATATTAGATTCTGTTTGCCATTGCTGTTTATTATTCTTCTTAATTCTTCTGCTGCAAATATTTAGCATGCATACAATAGTTGAAGTATGGTAATGGTAATGACATTATCAGGTATGCATTGCTTGCTTGTGCTAAACTGCAGTCTCAAGTCTGACATTTACTTGCAAGCATTGAAAATCACTTGGATGTTACTCAGAGATGCCGTAAAAGATAAAGACCAAAGTTCACTGCAATGATGATTTAGCAATATACTTTGGCAATAAGATTTATAAAGATTATAAAGATTTCCTGCTATTCTTCAACAATTTATTTTTTAAATGGTAATAATTTAACTTTAAACAGTGAGCAATAATTTCTATTTTAAATAGTGTCTGTCTTAAAGGATCATAAAATTGTATCCATTAAAATCTTGTTAAATGATAGAACTTGAATGATATATACCAGTTTAAAATCATGATTTTTTTCAAATGCTGTTTTTTTTTTGTTTGTTTGTTTTGGGGTGTTTTTGCAAATAGGAACCATGTTTCTTTATGTATAGCCCAAACACTGCAGAAAATAATGTGCTTTGAAATCTCCATCCATGTTTCCTAATTCCTTTCAGCAGGGTGTTTTACCACAGTTACACTATTTTTCACACAATTGCTTTCCCCTACACAGTCTGCAATATAATTGATTCTCAGTACCTCATTGGATCTGCATGTGGTGAGAGTTGCCTAACTAATTGAAGACAGGCTTCAGTCATGGCTGAAATATATACAGATCTTCCTCCAATGACATTGATTTTCTGAGCATTGGAGAACGTTACACATGAGGGTCGTGATTCTTGCACAAGTGCATAGTGGGGAAAATGCAGTACTTTTTTAGACCTTGTATGATTTATTTCTTTAATTAGCTTAAATGGCTACCCATCACCACATGGGCAAAGATCACAGATTTTCACAGCCTCTTTCACAGGCCAGCAGCTCTCTCGTCCTCACACTGGTTATACTTTAACATGCACTTTTGTTTCTACTCTTGTGTTTTGCCTTTAGAAAATATCACAAGTAGCTTGCTGGGATGAAGGTGCAGATTTGCTTCACAGGCTCTCAGACATTCGGTGCGTTAGTTCTTGTAGAGAGGTGCCCTTTGAGCAAAAAGAAGGCAGGGTTGGCGAGAGAGGGCGTGGAGCCACTGAGACCTATTCCTCCAAATATAAAACATTGGTTCCAAGGCTCTTGGAAGGGATAGAGACACAAAAGACTCAAGGACATTGCAAGGATTTGGAAACACTGTGCTCTTTTGCTCTGCTAAGAGATGGCCACAGTGCTAGGTTTATGGGCACTTTAAGATTTAATGATTGTATGAACAAGCTCCTTTTTGCAACCCCTTAAAGACTACACTGCCATGGTGAATCAAGGATTGTAAAATAGTTTAGGAAATGAAGGACTTCACCGGAGGACAAATGTGATGTATTCTAGTGTAGGACTATACTAAAAAATACAACCAATAATTACTCAGAAACACGACTTTTGGCTTTGGCAGGTTATTATATCTACAGTAAACATATATATGGAAAGTACTGGAACCACGTCTCTTTATGTGGGCCACATAATCTTCACACAGAATAAGTCAGAGATAAAAGGAAATTGGCATCTCAGTTGGTTCTTGACCAGATATGTTATCGCAAAACCTTTATCACATTTTGAGCATTTGATCTAAACATACATACAACAGCATTTTGCAATCTTAGATAATTTGACAAAATGAGTTTTAATTATAAGTGGTAATATGAGTGTGTCTCACATTGCCACTACACTATGCTAGAACCCTGTATCACGTGTTGCCCTGTCTCCTTCCTGTCTGTCACATCCTTGTCTGTCTTCTTAGTTGTCCTTGTTGTCTTCTGAGTTAGTGTTTCTTGGTTCAGCTAGTTCTGTGGTTTGTCTGTGTTTGATAGTATGTGTGGTTTGTCTGTGTTTGATAGTATGTGTGGTTTGTCTGTGTTTGATAGTATGTGTGGTTTGTCTGTGTTTGATAGTATGTGTGGTTTGTCTGTGTTTGATAGTACGTGTGGTTTGTCTGTGTTTGATAGTATGTGTGGTTTGTCTGTGTTTGATAGTATGTGTGGTTTGTCTGTGTTTGATAGTACGTGTGGTTTGTCTGTGTTTGATAGTATGTGTGGTTTGTACACATTGAGTCTGTATGTGCTTCACTATGTTGCTGTTTCATGTCTTTATTCCCAGCCTCTGTGTTACTCCTGTTCAGTGTCATTGTGTTTTCTTTTAGTATTATCAAGTATTTTGGTAACACTTTACAATACGGTCCCTAATTAATGTTTAAGTAGGCCTACTTATTAACTAAGCCATAGGTAATGGAGAATTATCGTCATAGTTTTAATTACTCTTCACTATAATAAACTACTATGTTAGGTCACATGTAAGTAATTAATAAGTAGTCTTCATCAATTTTCGTAACTACTTTCGGTTCCTTAATTAATGTTTAGGTACTAGCTAAGCAACAAGTAATAGAGAATTATCATCATAGTTTTCATTAATTACTCTTCACTTCACTGTTAGTTCACATATAAGTAATTAATAAGTTGTCTTCATCTATTTTTGTAACTACTCAATTAATCAGTCCTTCATTAATGCTTATGTACTTGTCACTCCGGCGTGTATTTGTGTGCATGTGCGCTGGTTTGGGTATGCCCCTGTGTGTGTGTGTGTGTGTGTGTGTGTGTGTGTGTGTGTGTGTGTGTGTGTGTGTGTGTGTGTGTGTGTGTGTGTATGTGTGTCTAGCGATGTCTAGACAATTGCCTTTGTAAGTTGTCTCACCTATCTCTAGTCTCATTGCACACGTTATGTATTATTGTTGAGATATGTAAGTGTGTGTCTGTCCATGTCCTTCATCAGTGGTTGTTCGACCTTTGTCATGAGTGTTGTGTTGTTTGTTTTCATCACTGCTTTAAACGCTGCTCCCATCTCTGTATCCTGCCTGCTCGCAATGTCACAGTAAGTAACTTCTGAATAAGTAATCACGTATTTACTTAACAGTACAGTTTACTTAACACTAAGTACTCCTCATTGTAATGACCTGTAATTACAATGAGGAAGTGTTATAGTGTGCAGTGTATAATAGTAAAGTGTAGCCTGTATGTAAGGATGCGTTTAAGTGAGTAGTTACAAAAATAGATGAAAACACATTAATTACTTATATGTGAACTAACAGTGAAGTGAAGAGTAATTAATGAAAACTATGATGATAATTCTCTACTACTTGTTGCTTAGCTAATGAGTACTTAAACATTAATTAAGGAACCGAAAGGAAGTAGTTATGAAAATTGATGAAGACTACTTATTAATTACTTACATGTGACCTAACATAGTAGTTTATTATAGTGAAGAGTAATTAAGGTAAAACTATGACGAGAATTCTCCATTACCTATTGCTTAGTTAATAAGTACTTAAACATTAATTAAGGAACCGTATTGTAAAGTGTTACCAGTATTTTTAGTTAGCGTTAATTGTCTTTGTTTCAGGTCTGTGTACTGTTGTTACTTTTATTCATCTATTTACAACTGCTTAACTGTCCACCCCTGCATCCATCCTTCAACCCACAACCGTGAGAATGACCGATCGTACCGTGGAAGAAGTGCTGTTCTAAGGTAAAGAGACTTGGCCTCTTTCTGGCCCTGCTCCACAACCCCTAACCCAGTACCACCCCACGTTCCATATGGGCTCCCATTGTGAGGCTTCAAAATGATCACTGCAGACCCTTATTTTATATATTTATATATTCTGCATCATTGTCACGTCCAGGGTGCTACATCACTTGTAGCCATACTTTACACAAGGCTGTGTTTATTAAGGTAAATACAGAAATGAATATTGATTTGTGCTCTTGATGGAGCATTTCCACATCTCACAACAATGACCACATGTTGCTATTACCAAGTGAAAATAACAGCTGATGCCAAGTCCACAAATTTCCAAAACATTTATTGAGAGAAAAAATCCATTAAAATCCATTAAACTGCATATACTGACTAGTATAGTGTTAGCATAATAGCATTAGTAGATTTGAGTTCACATGTCAAGTGGAAAAAGCCACAAAGCCCTGAAGACAATGATATGTGGTGTTGAAGTAGCCAATGTTAGCACATTTTAGAAAGACAACCGTGCACAATTACATATCATATGAGGTTGCTTAAAATATTTTTCCAGTGGAGATTTCAAAAGTGTCTTTTAAAATGTACATATCTTCATGCACTGTAACTGACACTATAACTGAAACCATGTAACTGAGACTTTTGTTTTAGATCTTAACCAGACTCAGGACTGTGGGTCAGCTCAACTGGTAAATGATAGTGAGGTCAAGGGACCAAAAGCGGTGATGATGGCATTGGGTTTGGTGGAAACAAGTACGACTGCTGCTAGTAGACTAACACAAACTGAACACACACTGCTGCTACTAGACTAAACCAAAGTGAACACACACTGCTGCTACTAGACTAAACCAAACTGAACACACACTGCTGCTACTAGACTAACACAAACTGAACCCACACTGCTGCTACTAGACTAAACCAAACTGAACCCACACTGCTGCTACTAGACTAAACTAAACTGAACCCACACTGCTGCTACTAGACTAACACTAACTGAACACACACTGCTGCTACTAGACTAACACAAACTGAACCCACACTGCTGCTACTAGACTAACACTAACTGAACCCACACTGCTACTAGACTAAACCAAACTGAACTCACACTGCTGCTACTAGACTAAACCAAACTGAACACACACTGCTGCAACTAGACTAAACCAAACTGAACACACACTGCTGCTACTAGACTAACACAAACTGAACACACACTGCTGCTACTAGACTAACACTAACTGACTGAACCCACACTGCTGCTACTAGACTAACACAAACTGAACACCAACTGCTGCTACTAGACTAACACTAACTGAACCCACACTGCTGCTACTAGACTAACACTAACTGAACACACACTGCTGCTACTAGACTAACACTAACCAAACCCACACTGCTACTAGACTAAACCAAACTGAACCCACACTGCTGCTACTAGACTAACACTAACTGAACACACACTGCTGCTACTAGACTAACACTAACTGAACCCACACTGTTGCTACTAGACTAAACCAAACTGAACCCACACTGCTGCTACTAGACTAACACTAACCGAACACACACTGCTGCTACTAGACTAACACTAACTGAACACACACTGCTGCTACTAGACTAAACCAAACTGAACACACACTGCTGCTACTAGACTAACACTAACTGACTGAACCCACACTGCTGCTACTAGACTAACACTAACTGAACCCACACTGCTGCTACTAGACTAAACCAAACTGAACACACACTGCTGCTACTAGACTAACACTAACTGAACACACTGCTGCTACTAGACTAACACTAACTGAACACACACTGCTGCTACTAGACTAACACTAACTGAACCCACACTGTTGCTACTAGACTAAACCAAACTGAACCCACACTGCTGCTACTAGACTAACACTAACTGAACACACACTGCTGCTACTAGACTAACACTAACTGAACACACACTGCTGCTACTAGACTAAACCAAACTGAACACACACTGCTGCTACTAGACTAACACTAACTGACTGAACCCACACTGCTGCTACTAGACTAACACTAACTGAACCCACACTGCTGCTACTAGACTAAACCAAACTGAACACACACTGCTGCTACTAGACTAACACTAACTGAACACACTGCTGCTACTAGACTAACACTAACTGAACACACACTGCTGCTATTAGACTAACACTAACCAAACCCACACTGCTACTAGACTAAACCAAACTGAACCCACACTGCTGCTACTAGACTAACACTAACTGAACACACACTGCTGCTACTAGACTAACACTAACTGAACCCACACTGTTGCTACTAGACTAAACCAAACTGAACCCACACTGCTGCTACTAGACTAACACTAACTGAACACACACTGCTGCTACTAGACTAACACTAACTGAACACACACTGCTGCTACTAGACTAAACCAAACTGAACACACACTGCTGCTACTAGACTAACACTAACTGACTGAACCCACACTGCTGCTACTAGACTAACACAAACTGAACACACACTGTTGCTACTAGACTAAACCAAACTGAACCCACACTGCTGCTACTAGACTAACACTAACTGAACAAACACTGCTGCTACTGGACTTAACCAAACTGAACCCACACTGCTGCTACTAGACTAACACTAACTGAACACACACTGCTGCTACTAGACTAACACAAACTGAACCCACACTGCTGCTACTAGACTAACACAAACTGAATACACACTGCTGCTACTAGACTAACACTAACTGAACACACACTGCTGCTACTAGACTAACACAAACTGAACCCACACTGCTGCTACTAGACTAACACAAACTGAACACACACTGCTGCTACTAGACTAACACTAACTGAACACACACTGCTGCTGACTTCTCCTTTTTCACTCTATTTATTCAATTAACAGCAGCTTAAAACATTTACCAAATATTTAAGCAATTATGAATTATGAAATTATGAATTATTTCCATTACATTCCATTACTCGCTCATCCAGACCATAAAAATAAATGTTTTTTTTTCTGCACCAAGTGTAAAAAAACAAAATTTGTCAGCAAGCACATACAGATAATGACATGGGGGATTGGGAACTTCAGTTTAACATGCCAAGCAGAGCTATCAAAGCAGAGTGACCCAAGTAGACAGTAGACAGAACTGTTGGAGGGAGGGTCTGTTGTAGAGCAACACAAACCTCAGATGAACAGAACAAAGGGCTGGATGCCATAGGACTGAACAGCCAAGTTCTGGTGGTAGCATTGCAGGAACTCAGGACAAGTGACTCAGGACAAGTGACTGTAGTGAATGACTGGATTTACTCAGTGGACTGGTCAAGATATCATCCCATCACTATGCCATTCATGCCCCAGGTCATTTGGTCCTTAACTGCACAACAGCACCATCACACAGAGCACGTGTGAGGATGTGTCGATCTAGTGGATGGACATCAGGCTACTAAGGTGCTTCTGAAGGTTAGATTCAAATTTCCATCCCTGTCCAGAGTGTAGGGCTTCAGGGACACCATAAGAAATGCAGTGTGCAACTACCATAGCTGTTTGAGTCTACAGAGGGTAGAGGTTGACAAATTCATGTAAATGTCCATCAAAACACAACACATAACAGTTGACCTTGGATGACACCGGCAACTCTGTAATATCAGCAGCCAATCTGAGAGGGACAAGGAGAAACTGGGATTTGTGTGGTTTGAGAGAGGGGAACTGGGGAACTGGGGAACACCGTGACTGACAGGCGGCATCCTGCCAATAATAATGAGAGATGTCCAAGACTTGTATGGCCAGAGGAAGGAGTGCAGAGACCTGTCCGGTGTAGTAGTCAAGCCTTAATGTGTTGCTGTTATGTGGCCATGTAAGGAAAGCAAAATCTGCAGAAGCAGTGCTTGGGGAATAATTACCTGCAACCTGCAGAAGAATGCTGCTCTGAGAGGTGGTTCTACTCAGTCAAACACTAGTGCAATATCAGGATTTCTCTGCTGTTGTGCAGGCAGGTCCCATGTGAATATGAAAAAGTATTGTTGACCAATACTTGTTGAAGGTGTTCAGTAACTGTCTGTTTACTGATTGTAGCCATAAGGGACTTCTGAGGTCCAAGTTGGATTTGATCATCAGGGACGTTGTTGTGCCAGGATATGGCATTTACACTGAGGTGCTGGTGCAGTACCGTGCAGCAGTAGAGGTCTCGTCCGACCCATCATGCATGATGCCAGTCACATCCTGATCCACTTATTGAATAATGGTGATGAACACTCTAGCCAACCAGTCTAAGATGTTATCAACATGAGAGAGTGGGTACCTTTAACCTCGATCACAGTAAGTCAGAGATAATCCACACAGATATGGTGAGCACCATCGTTCGTGCAAATGAGCACCACTGTGACTGTCCCTGCACTCTGAGATGCTGCAGTAGAGCTTATTCAGTTGCTGCCAATAGGACCTAAGCAGATGCATATATAAATCAGGGCTGCCACATATAGTGCTTAGTTACCCGCCGTTATCATGGTTCATCGGAGCAACACGTTGTCTTGGGACCCTTAACAAACTACCTTAAACTGTACAGACTGGGATAAAACTTAAGGAAACAATAAACAAGAATATAATGTAATGGTCCACATATCTATTAATATCTTTTGAACAGTCCCACAATGTTTTTGAATGGTCCAAACGCAAAGTTAAATTTCAAGCAGGCTCAAAAAGAAACAAGCACGAAATGGGAATTCTTCTAACGGGATGAGAGAACGCGGACATTCAATTATGTCATATTACCAAAACTCTGGGAAGAACTTCCTACAAACCGATGAAAACAGTGATTTTTTTACAGCATGCTTGTGATCACTGATTTCGCTTAGACAGTGCGACTGGAGAAAAACGGCCGTCGCTCAATCATTATCATGCGGGGATATCCAAGTCCCTAGAAAGTGTCATACAGCTATAAATGTGCTGTAAAAAAAAACGTGCTGTATGAGAAAATCTGACTGTAACATTACAGGGTTACTGATGGCGAACATGATAGGGAAAACATGCATAAAGGTAATACCACCAGTATACACTGGGGCTGTAATACATTCATATCTAACAAATGTCCATTCACTGGGGAAGCCTGGCTTGTGAACAGGCAGAGTGGCTAATGCAGGAAATGTTTTACAATATGCATGTGTAATCATAGTCGGGACCAGTGTCAGCCAGCCTTAGAGATGGTGATTTGAAGAATGGTGACTCAGCAGAATAGCCAGGGCAGGCGGGGGGTGGGGGGTAGGGGTGGGGCTACCTGGTGAAGTCGACATTTGCACCACAATGCTGCTAATAGTTTCCCTGACTCTGGGTGGAGGTAGATGTCACCGTATCACATGATGTGAAGAAATTAACCCAGCGTGAAGGGGTAAGGTTGTGGCTGCTCATGTGGGACTGGGGAGCTGGAAGAGAATGAAGGGTGTTGTGCCTGTTGCAGAGGAGGAGACAGGGACCAGGCACTTTGGGGCTTGGGGATACGGGTTATGTGTCGGGAGTGAAGGGAAATGAACATCAGGAAGGGGAAGGGGAATGAGCAAAGTACCTGTCATGGTAATATCTGGGAGATTAGTCATCCCAGTAATTTGGGTGCTAGCAATGTGTCTCACGGTGATGAGGAAGAGGAGGAGAATGAATGGTGAGGTTTGGCAGAGTCATCGTCATAAAAACGAGTGTGAGGTGGTGATGTCATCACAAAGGGATCGTCATCCTCCATCGGGTGAATGTGAAGAGGTGACACAGCAATCCACACAGGGACACTGATGAACACGACCCACCACCAGCCTAAGTCTGCTTGTGTGGGTGGCCACATTACCTGCTAAGTGCATAAGCAGTGCACAATCAGGCAGCCACTGCTGGAAGTCAGTGACCCTTCTGAGTGAGTTGATCCATTCGGGTCACAGTGTGATTCAAATGTGATTGCCTCAAATCCTACAGTTTGACATTAAGGTCAGCAATAGCAGCTGTGAAGTCAGCAACTGGAGAGAGTGGACTGGACCTTGTGTGTGGCATAACAGACCCAGGAATAACAACCAGTGTTGCAATCAGAGCGAGCAAATGTTAACTGCTATTTGATCTGACACGCATCTACTTATTTGTGAAACATAGTAAATATTCATACCGATAGGCTGCCAAAGGCATTGGATCTTCAATCAATCAATCAATCAAAGTTTATTTGTATAGCGCTTTTAACAACTCAAGTTGTCGCAAAGCAGCTTTACAGGATTTACAAGGTTAACAATACTATGGGTCCAAACCCCTAATGAGCAAGCCAAAGGCGACAGTGGCGAGGAAAAACTCCCTATGATGGTGGGAAATAGGAAGAAACCTCGGGAGAACCAAGACTCAAAAGGGAACCCATCCTCCATTGGGCGGCCCGTTAACACACAAATACACAAGTCACACATAATTCACACAATCAGACTAGGTAAAAGGTAGAATTGAAAGTTCTGGGTTTTGATATTGTCACTGTAAATGTCTGTTGATGAATGCCAGGCTTTCATTCCGTGTCGGAGCAGTGATGCTGGTATTGTAGGCTCCGACTGCAGTGTTACTCCCCAGGTGAACCCCGGTATCAGCACATCCACCAGCAGCCAGACCATCCCCCAGGTGCCTGCAGGTGCCTGTATCCAATCGTCTTGGGTAGAGCCATGCAAGAAGATAGACAATACAGACTGAGTGGACATGAATTTAAACCACCGTTGATTTAAATGTACGTAGCTCACGTGCCAGTGATCAGCATGTGGCTCCGGCAGACTAATCTATAGCAGCATAACTAAAGGGAGGGGTTCAGAGGTGACTACAGGCATGAGGGCTCACTGAGACATTGCTTTCCAGTCAAGTCATAGTTACAAATAGAGTGATGCCAAGACACAGCTGGATGACAGCATCAACATCTCAGATCACCAGAAATCTCAACGTCTGGGGGCCCCCAAGCCCCTACACCTTGTCATTAATGATCTTGTCATTAATGGTTTCATCATTGCTTGACGAATGCTGATGTGTGCAAATACAACTGCTCACGTCCAACCAAACACTTCAGATGTTTGTATTTCACCCTGTGGCAGGTGACCTGAAACAAACTACTTCAGGACTAAAAAGTTATTGAATATTCTTGACCAAGTCAGTCAGTAGCACCAGTCAGTCAACAGCATCTGTTGATGTTTACACGTCACAGACTTTACGGTAATCAAGGGAATTACACCAAAGTACTGAACAAGACTGGACAAGATTTGTTTATGTTTATTTAAATGTGCTCATTTAATTATAGTCCCATGAAAGTGTGGAATTTTTTAAAAGGAAACTGACTGCTCTAAGCTTCATCCAGTAAAAGGATATTATATCTGATATTATGCCCAGTATATTTAATTAAAGATAAATTTTTAATTCAGTGATTTAATTTTAGAAACAGTAAATAAAATACTTTAGTGTTAAAAACACTCTGTATGTTACCTACTGTTACGGTGGGAGGAGGCAGGCACGACGAGCAGGTACTTGAACATATATCCGTGACACCTACTACAAAGTATGCAGTTTTCTATATAGGTGATATTTTTCTCTAAAGTTAGTTTTTGCTTAACTCCTACTACTTATATTGAAGTACATGTAGTGTGCCTAGTTTATAAAGTACAAAACACTCATAAAACCACAAAGGCAGGTGATGCATGTCACGTAAAACAGCGGTCACCAACCACCGGGCCATGGACCGGCACCGGTCCAGGGGTCATTTGGTACCGGGCCGCACAGAAAAAAAAAAAAAAAAAATATATATATATATATATATATATATATATATATATATATATATATATATATATATATATATATTTTTTTTTTTATTGATGAGCAGAGTCTGAGTGATGTTTAATTTTATAGTCGGTGCATCTGGAGAGTTAAGTTTTTATGCAGTTTTATTTTGTTTATATGCCAGTCTTATCATTTTATTTTGTTGCATTTACCTCCCACACATTCAAGGACGGTTCATGAAAACATTGTCTGACATGTAACCGGTCCATGGCGCACAAAAGTTTGGGGAGCGCTGACGTAAAAGATGTCTTTGTGCAGAACCAAAGAGACCTGGGTGTCCTGGACCTAACAGGCATGTTGTGTGTCCTGGACCTAACAGGCATGTGTGTGTCCTGGACCTAACAGGCATGTTGTGTGTCCTGGACCTAACAGGCATGTGTGTGTCCTGGACCTAACAGGCATGTGTGTGTCCTGGACCTAACAGGCATGTTGTGTGTCCTGGACCTAACAGGCATGTTGTGTGTCCTGGACCTAACAGGCATGTGTGTGTCCTGGACCTAACAGGCATGTTGTGTGTCCTGGACCTAACAGGCATGTGTGTGTCCTGGACCTAACAGGCATGTTGTGTGTCCTGGACCTAACAGGCATGTTGTGTGTCCTGGACCTAACAGGCATGTGTGTGTCCTGGACCTAACAGGCATGTTGTGTGTCCTGGACCTAACAGGCATGTTGTGTGTCCTGGACCTAACAGGCATGTTGTGTGTCCTGGACCTAACAGGCATGTGTGTGTCCTGGACCTAACAGGCATGTGTGTGTCCTGGGCATGTTGTGAAGCACATTTATTTTTCATCTGTTTGGTTTGTGCACTTTGTCCTGGACCTAACAGGCATGTTGTGTGTCCTGGACCTAACAGGCATGTGTGTGTCCTGGACCTAACAGGCATGTTGTGTGTCCTGGACCTAACAGGCATGTTGTGTGTCCTGGACCTAACAGGCATGTGTGTGTCCTGGACCTAACAGGCATGTTGTGTGTCCTGGACCTAACAGGCATGTGTGTGTCCTGGGCATGTTGTGAAGCACATTTATTTTTCATCTGTTTGGTTTGTGCACTTTGCCGTCATGTCTCTTGTGCTGCCGCATCCAGGGTGCAGTTCCCTTTCTGAAAGCTAATGAATAAGTCAGCATTGTCACACAGCTTTATCTTTTCATTTATTCAATAGATCACCTCTTACCATTTCATAGTGCTTTCCATAGGAAACCCAAAAGAATGTAGATGTGGTCACCATATGGGGTTGTCTGTAGGTCTCTGAGACAACGGCATACTGAAAGGTTCCACCTGACTTCATTTTAAGATTTAAATGGGCATGTCAGTTCAGGTTAGTGTTATTACTGCCAAGGCAACTGTTGAAATGAGTTAACGTAGGTGGAATCTGCCTCTTCAGGATTTTTTGCCACTACAGAGGTGCTAACCCAGATGGAGACTCAAGTGTGATTCACAGTCCAAAATATTGACTCCTCACATGTGACTGCAAAGACCTCTAATTCATCACTTCATTCATATGCATAAATTTATGACTCATGCCTACACTCAGTTTTCTGGATACATGCATGCAGCCTTTTTATTAAGTCTTTAATTTCACTCTTGCATTGTTCCTTCTCTTGCACTGAGTGGGATCATCATAAAACGTGATCATCATAAAACGTGAGATTCCATCCTGGCATCATACATGCACCTCCGTCTGGCACCGTAACGTTATATTCTGCATTCCATTTCATTGGTGGTTCATGTCAACCACAAGACACATTGCATCTCATCTCATTACTGTGCCATAGTCAAGACCTGTACAGCTCCTAGTCATTGGCTTCATGTTCTTAGAAATGCAATGAATATTGCTATTTGTTTGATAGATTAGATTTTCAGTGAATTCTAGTTAAACTAGTTATAGTAGCTGAAGGTTTTGACTTGACCACTGATATTTCAAATGTGACGGGCAGGGAGTGCAAACTAAAAAGGAAGCAATGATGCCAAGTCTCAGGGGAAAAGGAGGTTTAATGAATAACGTGCGCTAACCAAAGACCCATGACATAATCCGAATTAAGGTGTTCAATACCAGCATTCAACTGGTACAAAGACAAGACATATAGATGGACAAATGACCGTCAGGTGGAGGGGATCATAGGCCCCGCCGACCTGAGGGACAAACACAATGCGACAATAACAGGACAACTGAGCTTGGAGGGATAACTGGCATGTACCACCCGCTTCAAGTCTTGCCACAACATTTCTATTGGACTGAGGTCCTGACTGTGACTGGACCATGCTGGAATGCTTTGGGTCATTGTCTTGTTGCATGAACCATTTATGTCCCAGCTTCAACTACCTGACTGATCACATTTCCCAGACCTTCACATCTCCACCACCATGCTTCACTGTTGGGAGGAGGTTCTTTTCTTTATATGCAGTGCTGACATTTGTCCAAACAAGGTGCCTGTGATCATGGCCACATAATTCAATTTTGGACCCATCTGTCCAGAGATGGACTTGAAGAAAGCCTCTGGTTTGTCCAAGAGCTTTCTGGCAAAGTTTAAACTGGCATCTTTGTTCCTTCTTGAGAGCTGAGGCTTCCTTCCAGCAACTCTCACACGAACGCCACGTCTATTGATTTTTCACCTGTATTTTGCTGTGTGCCCCCCATTTGTGAATTATCTGTCCTACAGTGGATGTATAGAACTGGAATCTATTGGAGATGGTCTTGCTTTCTCCAGACTGGTGGGCTTTCACCACCTTCTTCCTGATGTCCTCTGATGTCTCCTTTCCTCTTGACATTGTGGATCTGTTTGCTTTATGCCTTGGCCTTGGTTTGGTTTGTTTCCTTTCCTTTTTAATCAGTGTGACTCAAATCTTTTCATTTGATCGGTCTGCTTAACTGATTACTTGAGTACTGATAAGTTTTAGCTGGTTCATTAACTTTTGCACATTTTCTGATTCCAGATAATAGAATCATGGTAAAAGATCAGAAAAATCTAAACTACTTCAGAAATATATACATATACATATGTATATATATATATATATATATATATATATATATATATATATATATATATACAATACGTATTTGAACACCCAAACACCCTGCGACTTTACAAGTTCTCTCACTGAGAAATCATGGAGGGACACTGTGAGAGACGTAATCAAAAAATAAAAATATCAGAAATCACAATGTATAATTTTTTAATAATTTCTTTGTGTGTTACCACTGCACAGGGGATATTTGAACACCTATGAAAATTAATGTTAATATTTGGTACAGTAGCCTTTGTTTGCAATTATAGAGGTAAAACTTTTCCTGTAGTTTTGCACCAGGTTTGCACACACTGCAGCAGGGATTTTGGACCATTCCTCCACACAGACCTTCTCCAGATATTTATATACACTACCGTTCAAAAGTTTGGGGTCACCTAGACAATTTTGTGTTTTCCCTGAAATCTCATACTTTTATTTATCAAATGAGTTGCAAAAGGAATAGAAATATAGTCCAGACATTGACAAGGTAGAAATAATGTTTTTTTTTTTATTTGAATTAATTTTCTACTTTAAACTTTGCTTTCGTCAAAGAATGCTCCCTTAGCAGCAATTACAGCATTGCAGACCTTTGGCATTCTAGCTGTTAATTTGCTGAGGTAATCTGGAGAAATTTCACCCCATGCTTCCAGAAGCCGCTCCCACAAGTTTGATTGGGTTAATGGGCACTTTTTTCGTACCATACGGTCAAGCTGCTCCCACAACAGCTCAATGGGGTTGAGATCTGGTGACTGCGCTGGCCACTCCATTACCGATAAAACACCAGCTGTCTGCTTCTTCTCTAAATAGTTTGTGCATAATTTGGAGGTGTGCTTTGGGTCATTGTCCTGTTGCAGGATGAAATTGGCTCCAATCAAGCGCTGTCCACAGGGTATGGCATGGTGTTGCAAAATGAAGTGATAGCCTTCCTATTCAAAATCCCTTTTACCTTGTTCAAATCTCACACTTTACCAGCACCAAAGCAACCCCAGACCATCACAACCATGTTTGACAGATGGTGTCAGGCACTCTTTCAGCATCTTTTCAGTTGTTCTGCATCTCACAAATGTTCGTCTGTGTGATCCAAACACCTCAAACTTTGATTAATCTGTCCATAACACTTTTTTCCTATCTTCCTCTGTCCAATGTCTGTGTTATTTTGCCCATATTCATCTTTTTTCTTTTATTAGCCAGATATGGCTTTTTCTTTGCCACTCTGCCCTGAAGGCCAGCATCCCGGAGTCGCCTCTTCGCTGTAGACGTTGACACTGGCGTTTTGCGGGTACTATTTAATGAAGCTGCCAGTTGAGGACCTGTAAGGCATCGATTTCTCAAACTGGAGACTCTAATGTACTTGTCTTCTTGCTCAGTTGTGCAGCGGGGCCTTCCACTTCTCCTTCTACTCTGGTTAGAGCCTGTCTGTGCTCTCCTCTGAAGGGAGTAGTACACACCATTGTAGGAAATCTTCAGTTTCTTGGCAATCGCATGGAATAGACTTCGCATGGAATAGACTTCATTTCTCAGAACAAGAATAGACTGTCGAGTTTCAATTGAAAGTTGTTTTTTTCTGGCCATTTTGTGAGTTTAATCGAACAATTGTAATGCTCCAGATTCTCAACTAGCTCAAAGGAAGGTCAGTTTTATAGCTTCTCTAATCAGCAAAACTGTTTTCAGCTGTGCTAACCTACTTGCACAAGGGTTTTCAAGGGTTTTCTAAATATCCAATAGCCTCCCTCCAGTGTTAGCAAACACAATGTACCATTAGAACACTGGTAGTTGGAAATGGGTCTCCATACATCTATGTAGATATTGCATTAAAACCAGATGTTTACAGCTAGAATAGTAATTTACCACAATATTAATGTATAGAGTGTATTTTTGATGCATTTAATGTTAGCTAAATTGAAAAAAAACTGTTCACTGGCCTCCACAGTCACCTGATCTCAGTCCAATAGACCACCTTTGGGATGTGATGAAACAGGACAGTCGCATCATAGATGTGCAGCCAACAAATCTGTAGCAACTGCGTGATTCTATCGTGTGGGCTACATGGACCTTAGGAAGCCTTACAAACTTTTTCGTAGCTCTCATAGGATTAGTGTTAATATGGACCAGACTGTCTGAGGAATGTTTCCAGTACCTTGTTGAATCTACGCTATGAAAGATTAAGGCAGTTCTGAAGGCAAAAACGGGTCCAACCCGGTACTAGCAAGGTTTCCCTATCGTCTTGGCATCTTGGATCATCTTGAGTTGCTGCCATGTGATTGGCTGATTCAACATTTGCGTTAATAAGCAGTTGTACAGGTGTACCTAATAAAGTGGCCAGTGAGTGTATATATATATATATATATATATATATATATATATATATATATATATATATATATATATATATATATATATATATAGTCACATTGATGACCCCGGCCCCTCCCTTTTGGGCGTGTGTCAACGTTGTCCACGTGCTTTGTCTGCGTCAGTGGATCTCCGTGGTTGTGGTTATGTCGTGTGATTAATAAGTCTCAACTGTGACTCGTCTTGTAATCACGTGGGGCTAATGTGGTTTGTCTATTTAATGTGCGCTCGCGCAGCGTCCTGTGCTCGTCGTTGTCTATGGTTTACACGTTGCGGTGTGAATGTGAATGTTCTACTATACTAAATATCTGTGTCTTCCGTGCGCACTAAAGCGCTAAAATAAAAAGTGACGTCGAAAGATAAGGATTTCGTGTCTCGTCCTTCGTCCAGCCCCGAGCGTCACAATATATATATATATATATACCTCTCAGAGGGCCTAAAATAAAATATTCTTAAAACATTATATATATAATTATCCAATTTTATTTTATCTACTTACAGTTTTACAATCGACATCTAAACAATTACAAAAATATAAGCAAATAAATTATTCACCCGTGTCTATTCAATCTGTGTTGGAAGGTGAGGGATTAAGTGGAAGCCTGTGAGCCTGTGTCTCCCCCTATCAGCACTGTGATGCCTGTTGTTCGTTTACAGAGGGTCTGGCAGTTATAATTCAGCGCAATACCAGTTTCAAATGACAGTAAAATTGACCAATCATATCTTCCCTCTTAGTGGGCGGGCTTAACTGTATGATAGTTTCCACCCGCTGTGGCGACGCTAGCTGTCGTTAGCCTACCGCCGCTAGCTAGTTTAGATTCAGTCCTTTGACGTCCTCATTTACATATTCTGCTTCCGCGAACCACGGAGCTGTGAAACCTTATTTTGTTTGGAAACTTATTTTGCTTAACAAGTTATCTAGTACAAATACTATACTGTCTATACTGTCGTCTTGGTTTTTTCTTTATTCTTTATTGCAGTTTATTAGGAGAGGAAAAAATAAAATTTTCGGGGGGGGGGGGGGGGGCAGGTTTAATGGTCACGGTTCGCTACTGAACAAAAACAGTGCAGTCACACGATAAGCATATAATTTGAAATAAAATACCAGTTCTGGCCTGGTCTTTGTAAAACCTAATGTAATAAAAAAATGTCTGTTTTTTTTCGTGTTTAGCCTATTCCTTAATAATTTTGATGGTGGCTTCATGAACCATTTTTCTGCCATTTGCAATTCATTGTAACCTTTTGCACTTTTTCATGATTGTATTTTTTAAGAACAAAGCCTACTACCGCCACATAGCTCATGTTATGCTGTCACCTCCAATTTCTGAAATTATACTCTGCAATTATGATTTTTTCTTTCATTTTGTAACATTGCGCGAGGCACCAGGCAGGATGCCGAGTTGAGATCATCTTTGTAATTTTACATTTATTTAATAAATAGTAAACATGTAGGACACATTAGTCAAAACAACAACAAACAAATGTCATGGACAACATACAGATTCAAAGACACGTGCAACATGCAACGTGAACAAGACGAGGGATTGGTGAAATTAATAACACTGACAAACACACACTTGTGCACAGACACACACACTCGCACGAAGGATGAGTTAGGGGTGGCAAATGTGACACATTTATTAAATAATGTGCTTCTTTAAGTCAGTATAATGAAATGCTTCTAATGACAGAATTAGAAAATGTTCATACTTCATTGTTTTTATACCACAGTTTTTAGTGAAAAGAAACAGAAAACAATTGTCCTACCATAGCACAAGTTCTTTTATTGTTCAAACTAAACAAGTTCTTATATTGTTCAAATGCAACCTGTCACAAGCCTCTTCCTTTCAGGCCCAGAGCCTGTTGTTGTTGTTGATTTTGTGAATGTATGTGCCTGAGGTCATTTTGTTTTCTGAAAGGGAATGTAAATTTGAGGGAACATATGAACTGAATGCAACACTCAGTATGCATTCTTGTCCTCAGCACTTCTGAAAACAAAGTTCTGCCCATGCTCACAGAGTAGATACATTGCACTGAACATCTATGAAAGTCTTTCAGATTTTCATTTACTTCACTGCATGATCTAATACAATGTGATATTGCATTGTGTATTTCATAATTGTCCATGCAGGATAGCACACTGTTTGCACTTTTGTCTTTGTGCTGTGTGTCGTTTTATATTGTTTCTTTTGTACCATATTGCTCTATGTCCATCCTTTTATTATAGCAGATTTTATTATTTGTGATATACTGGCAGGGTTATACAAATAAATAATGCACTGCTATCAACACCGGTGATGCAGAAAATGTTGAATTTTCAGTGGCTATTAGAGGGAAAATATGACTCAGGTTGGAATCATATTTCACCACATCATGTGCTCTTCTACATTTTAGGTCTTTTGATTAATAACAGTGGAAATGGCAGTAGAAAATATACATGGAGTTAAAACAATTATGACATTAATTACACTAGACACTAAAAAGAAGTTAAGCAAAGTTTAGTATCACAGAGGAAATGCATTTGTGTGGCATATGCAGTTGTTGTTGTTGTTTTTATAGATGTTTCCTGGGAGAAAAAAAAAACACAATAAACTCACTGCTATTTCCCAAAATTACAAACAGTATTAAGCAGAGTTTACAGTTCAAATGCCTCAAGATGTACACTGACCACTGATCACATGCAATATTTCCAAGGACCGTCTATAGCCGACTTGAAGCACACCTGATAATGTGACATTTATAGAGATCTGACAATGAAACCTTTTGAATCAGGTAATCACTGAGATAATAAACTTTTGCTTGACAAAAGACAACCACCGACTCCAAACCCCAGCAACTGTGTTTGATTTCTCTGGGCATCTTTATGGCTTTAATTCCTTAATAAACAACTTAATATGATATAGTAAAATAGTGTTCTCTTATTGTAATATAAGATGCCTGTTTAGCAAAGCATTTCTTCTTCATGCATATAGAATCCATGGTTGACCCCAATAACATTAAATAGTAACTTACTAGTATCTCAAAGTCACTGCAAACATTTTACAACATTAAGAGGCAGTCTAGAGTTACAGCCCTGCCACAACTGCAAAAAGTCATGGAAAGGCAATGAATCCCATGTAGGTGACAACAGATAAATATGGCTGTATCACAGGGTTGCCAACTCTCACGCATTGAGCGTGAGACGCATTTGACCGTTTTCACACGCTCTCATGCCACACTTCCGATTTCTCACGCCGAAAAAAAAAAATCTAGTTTATTTAGCTCTGATCCATATCTATGATTCAATGAGTTACTAGTTCTCTCTGGCGCCAACCACCAGCGATCGATATGCATTTTAGATGACAATTTTGGCCTCTGTAGATTCTGATACATACTTGAAAAGTGAGGACCAATGAAGGGGTATTCAGTGTATTGCAGTCTGTTAGATGTCACTACCTCTTACACACTGTACCTATAGATATAATTGGCAGTGTAAAACCTGGGAGCACAAACACTGTCAAACTAATAACTATGTAAGTTACTCTGGACAACCTCTGGGTGAAAATGTCAAATGCTAAATGACCACCACATTGTCATGGAGACATCTGTAAGGCATGCCTCCTGGAATGGAGTGTTGAGATAAATGACACCATTATCTTTGGACTGCCTTTCCTAATGGAATAAAAATACCTCTCATCATTAAATTTTTGCTAAGGTAACACTGTATCACATGAAGGCATGCAACCTTCATATGAATTAGTCCACTCAAATCCCATCAAAGATAATGTTACCAACTACTGCAATATATATATATATATATATATATATATATATATATATATATATATATATATATATATATATATATATATATATATATATACATACATACATATATATATATATATATATATATATATATATATATATATATATATATATATATTTATATATATATATATGTTGTGCTTCTCATATAATCAATGTTTGTTGCTAAAATATAATTGCGCATTTTGACCTCAGCAACCCAAGCCTTCTATCATCAAGCCTTTAGCATCAAAGTGTAGCAAAAGAAAGCAATATACAAACAAACAAAATATATCTTTATTTTTTTATCTATGATGCTATGTTTACTTGACCATTTGTTTTTCACATGCCACCAAATGTGACTTTTAATCAGCCTTGGTCATCACCAACATGGTCCAAAATTATAAGGTCTTCAGTGGATCATCCACAAATTGCATAATAGCTTGACACTGCTGATTTACTGTACAAGACCTGGTTTTTCCTCCCAAGTAAATATTTACTGTACTCTCCAAACTATGACCAGGCGTATGCTGCCCTTGTGGGGAGAACCTCGTGGCTCTGCCGTCAATAGGAGCCTAGAAACATCTGTGCGCTGGTGATGTTCTTCACTCTGCTCTCCTCACTGGCAGTCGGGGGAGTGCAGCTCTTCTGTCTGGATTATCAGAGCTGACACCTGGCCTGGGTATTCAGTTCCCAGACAACTGCTCCACAGGCATGCTGGGTTAACACGCCTGAGCTGTACTGATTTGTAAAGTCCTTTTTAAGCATTCACATTTTAAATGACATCCACCCAGACTCTTTTAAAAGATTACTGAATTTGATGTGCTGCATTGGCAGTGCAGCCTGTGTTAGATTAGGTATGATTTTTGAAGTTTTTTTGCACCCTGGGTCTCCCAAAAGCTTCACATCCTTCACATCAATAAATGGACCGTAGTTATTCAAATTGAACTGTTTTATGAGCAGTGAGCTGGGGATCTACCATTTAGGAACTTGGTTCAGCTTAGCATGACTTGGATATGCTCATCTTGAACTTCATAATTCTTGTTTTAAAAAAAGCAGAAGTGTGTAGCCTAAACTAAAATGAAGAGCAGTATCTGTGATTTGCCACAGATCATTGCTGATTTCTTAGAACCCATTTTGAGAAAACCCATTTCAAACATCTGTTTATCTGACAAACCATACCTGCTAGCAGTTCTTTTGCACTGATTGTTGTGGCTACAGCTCAGGAGTTTCTTGTACAGGGGATTCCTCCTTGCTGTTTATGGATGTTTGGGTTCTTCCCAGGCATTTTAATTTCAAGCGGCTGTCAATTTAAACATTCTGTTATGGATTTTCATTCATTAGATGCAATTTGTCAGGCGAGTGACCCACACGCTGAATTAAAAATGGAAGATGGATATGGCAGAAGTCTCTCATTTACCTGTATGTAACTCGCTTCTACAGACCTCCTTGATGTTACTGTGTAAAGCTCTTTGTGCCTCTCACACTACTCCAGCTGTTACCAAGCTGAAGACCACATCTCCATTTACTGCTGCAGGGCTGCACAGCTTTGAGTCTTTGCATCTGCTCATTTTCTTCATTTTCCCCAACATATTCAATCTTTACTGAGTAGATGGCTCCTAATAGCTTAGGCAGATTGTGCAGGCCTTGACACCCAATCACAATTCTTGCTTTCCAGAAATCTGTTGCCAGTTTTCCCCATGCACTGTAAACAATTATGTTCTTTTATTAGTCTAGGGATATTTAAATATTTGTGTTGAATTGAGACTGAAGTGTTTGCATTGTATCATTCTCTAATATTGTAGTTTAGTGGCTTACAGAAGATATTGGATTATAATTATCAGTGCACATTTGCTGTATTTTAATTGATTAGAATAGTGGAGAATACTGTTATAGCTTCTAATACTGTTACCCTGGTTAGCTGTCCGGTTCATCATGCAAATTCCTACCTAATAAGTAATATCTACACCAGGTATTTGGAAGCAAACCATTTTAGACCATCGAGTTCTGACCCACAACTGTGAAAAATAGCACTAAATTATTGCATTATGTCCTATGAGAGAATGTTCTATAGCTACCACACCAGATAAGTCTACAGAGGCCCAGAGTTTCCATGGCTGCCAGAGGAGCACCCTCTGAATTTACTCTGTCTCAGACTGGTACAATAAGAAGCCAGTACAGGTGGTGTGTGTCTCTGTGAAGGGATCAGTCATGTAATTTGCAATTAGAGTGGCTTCACTTGAGTGGTCTCACTGCATTAGAGCCAGAAATGAGCAGTATTAAAATGGCATTAAGACTTAGGGAAGGCACATGAGTTGTTTACCACTGCCCACTCCTGCTTTCCCAGAGTGCATCAGTCCAGGTCACTCATGCAATGCACTACCCATTTTAGCTAGTCTAAATTCATACAAACATTAGACCTCCCACCCATCCAGTTCACTATAGGGACCCTACCCAAAAAACACAAGGCATCTGTGATTCAAAAATTATTCAAAAACAGGTATTTGTGTGAAAGATGGGGTTCACACAATTTTATTGTGCAAAGTGTACCTTATTCTTGTACATTAATCAGTATTTGTTTGTAGATGGTTTTGAATGTGATGTTGATACGGAAATTTAACATTTCTGTATTTAACTAGCATTTAGCTTTAGCTTCACTTTTATAATGCTATTAACTGTAAAAGGGTTTCAGGTAACACAGAACAGTTGGATGTTGGATGTAACAAGTGAGTGTTGAATATATGCAAGATCTATTGTAAATAACACACTGATATAACACAGTGAGAATACCACCTGAAAATAAACTTACATACAGATAGACAAAGAGAGGGAGAGAGAGAATACCAGGCCCAAGCAAACATTCTCCAGGACCCTCTGTCAGTCTGTTTCTCTGAAAACGACTTCCTCCCCTCAGCCAGGAGAATTCCCCCTCAACAAGCTGTGGAATCCTCTCTTGGGCAGCTGTGGCCTAAAGGTTAGTGACATGGGCCTGGGTCTATAAAGTCAGCCATTCAAGCGCCCAGCAGTAACCATGGCAGTGCCCTTGAGCAAGGGGCCCAACCTCTCTAACTGCTCCCCAGGCACCAGTGCAGGCTCCAGCCCACTGCTTCGGATATGTGTGTGTTCACTCTGGATGGGTTAAATGCAGAGAGGAATCTCCTTCTAAAGGGGGATTAGTAAAGGTTCAAATTTTCAAACTTTTAATTTCTCTGTTGCTGGTGAAGGCTTTGCCTCAAAAGTGTGGAAATAGTCTGTGTTACCAGTCTGTTTAAGATTTATTTTAAAATACATGTTAAATAAATATGGTTATTAACATATTGTTGATATTTATTATGAAAACCCGAATCAGGAGCTAATATTTTGTTATTGGCCAAAGTCCGCCAATTTGCTTTTTTGACTTAATGTTGTAGTACTATTTAGTACTATAAAACAGCAGGTGTACTTTCTTGTTGAGTTCTGAATGTCCTTAGCTCTCTTGGTCAGTTTAAGATTGGAGGCTTCATGCTCATTAACAACATGCAGACTGGCAGATGCTCTTCCTCCTGTTACCTGGGCAGCACACTGGAGCACTTTGTGATGAGATGACATTGAAAGGATGTCAGGATGACTTGGAGTCTCAGAATCCAAAGTGAGAAACCAAGAGAATTTGACTGAAATGAAACTTTGACTTTTTGACTTTGATAAAAAAGTGATATTTTAAATCTACCCTTGTTCTCAATTCCAATTAATTAATTCCAAACATTGTCCATATTGTAGCTTGCCCTCTGTGGTTCAAAGATGCCAGTAGACATGTATATTATTGTCTTTACAAATGATGAGGTATTTTGTCAGAGACCATCATGTGAGGGATTTTTTCCTAATACAAAATATCTGGGTTTAACCAATTTGAAGAATAGCAATACTAACAATATTGTTTAGATGAGTCAAAGTGCAACGTCTACCAATATTGGCGAAAAGACACAAGGGTGAGAATTGTGCTATTTTCATGCAGTGTCATATATAAAAAGGTTTTGGGTGAAGTGAAGAATAATTAGAGGTGTGTGGTATTATTTTAGTTTGTTTTCAACAAATCAAATTATGTTTATGTTTTTAAAAGCTGCAGTAGGATTAACACCTGAACATATCTAGGATCGGGTAGTAAAAAAGTGACATTATAGTTAGCAAAGTTAAATAAAAAGCTATTAACATTACATTTTGACTCTCCAATCATCACAATATTACACAATATTCCCTCGTATAAACTATTAAATAAAGTATTTAATAAACTAAAATATTTGTATTTTTGAAATAATAATAATAATCTTTATTTGTATAGCACCTTTCATACATACATGCAACTCAAAGTGCTTTACAGTATAAATAAAAGAAACATAAAAAGGAGAAGACAAAAAGAAAATGTTAGAAGAAATTAAAGTAAAATAACATAAAATGTAAAAAAGTAAAGTAAACAATATAATAAAAAAGTAAAGTAAATAAAACTAATTAAGATAAGTAAATATAAGAAGATAAAAATAAAATATTAAAATTAAAGATAAAAATAAATAATTAAATAAAGTGACAAATTATAAAATAATAGACTAGAGTTTCTTAACTAAAAGCAGTACAAATGCTGCAATCTTTGCAGCATTTAATCCACACAAGTTAATATTTACAAAGTACAGTATTTAAAGTAAATCTCTACTTTTTGTAGAGAAAATGTGTAAAAAAAAATTACATGACAGGGGAAGAATGAAAAAATGATAGAAAGGATGTAAATTCAGACAGGAAACACTAGAAGACAGTAGAGGTATATAAAGAAACTGAAGAAAGTGGAAGGAAAACAACTGCTTTCTTGCAAAGAATGTATTACAGACAACCCTTCAATGCCATATGAATGGCTAGATCTTGGGCACAAGCCATATATCTGGTCAGAGACTATACTTGCCAGAGATTACATAAAAAGAGGTGGCAATTCTGATAAAGGCATTTTGTCAGAGAGTCTTCCCACTTCAGAAAAGAATGTTCAGCATCTTGACTATCAATATGCCAAACAGAACAACACAGGGCTTCACTGAATGAAACAACCAGGCAGGGTTCTACTAGCTCTGAAATGTTTTAAAAAAGAGACATGAACCTTGAAATGAGGAAACCAGAACCAATATCAACAGCAAGAGCAGTATGGTAAAAAGAGGGCGTTGCAACCCCGTAGCTTAAGAAGCATAAGAACCTGCTATATAAACAGGAGATCAGCAGTGCACCATCATACTGGTGGAGTCTGCAGGACCTTTTGTGCTCTCCAAAAGTTGGTAAGCGTTGTGTCAAAATAACACCTGGAAAGAAAGGTGAAACAAACACCATGGGAGCATTTAATAGCTGGGATATGTAAATGAACCAATTAGATTTAAATGGAAAAGGCTGTGACATTAACAGTTATGTGGAAATATTGGTGTGAAGGTATCGGATAATGGATGTATTAATGCTCGTTTCTGGAGCTCAACGCATCATTGGTATAAGAAGGGGAGGATGTGTACACAACATGTGACTGGCCAGTAGCTATCTAAGGTTTTTGTTCAGCATGGCTAAAATTAGCCACAGCAAAAAAAAAATGCCTGCTCAGATTTAAAAACTACAGGAATATTCTGACTGAAGAAACAAGGCAACTGATATGTCCCAAGCTTTTATGTCCTAAGCCTGACAACCGAGAGAGCCTTTGCACCTTCTACATCCACCCATTAACACTAAGCCTCATTGAGCCTTATTCTCAAATGTATACACACCTGCTCTAGTATACTGTAGTGGACGTGTGGCGACACAGGACCCTCCAATCTTCAAATATATTGATCAGGAAGCCGCGCATGAGGAGCAAGAGAGATGGCACTTTTGTGTTTATCCCACAGGACAAAAATGTATCAGGATGCACAACAAACAACATCCGTGGTTTGTGAATAGATCTAAAACTCAACACCACTACCACGATAAATACAATTCATTGAGTTTAAAAATTGCATCTTATTTTCACACATGTATCTGTATTTTAATAGTCTAATTTACTTGAGGTTGTAGTCTATATAAATAGAATTTATATTATTATTAACTGCTCCCCAAATAAATCACATTCAAATCTGTTCAGTTCTCAGATTGGAAAATGTGAATATAGGCCACACTATTTTCTTGTGTTCTAATGTTTCAATGAAATTAAAAATAACACTTGCTTGATCAAAATGATCAAAGCATTTTCACTGTCAAAGCAATCATTTCACATTTCATTTTCTTTTCATGTATCTTTTTTATGTTGCCAAACAGTAGTGCAATTTACCAGACATTTACCTGAATTTCCCTTTGCCTAATAGTGATTGAGATATGTGCAATAATTATTTTCAGACTATTATTCTTTAATTTTTTCATTACCTTCTAAATATCAGTGTCACGGTGAGGGGGCCGGGTCACCACCAGAGGGCGCGCATCCCGGCCAGCAGCCGATCCCAGCACACACCCCCGCACACGCAACCACTCCCACAGTCCCAATCACCAGTATACTGAACACCTGTTTCTTATTTACTTTGCTCTTGTTAAGCCCGCAGGTCGTCTGGTCCAGTGCTGCACATTGCCGCTACATGAGCGTCTCTGGTCTCTGCGTGTCCGTCACTGCGTTCCCTACCTGCGTGCGCGCCACGAGCTTTACCTTGCATCACCTGCAGTGCGTGCTTTAGGAGCCTTACTAGTGTGCGCTACGAGCTTTACCTTGCATCACTTATAGTGTGTGCGCTAGGAGCTTTACTGGTGTGCGCTACAAGCTTTACCTTGCATCACTTGCAGTGTGTGCGCTAAGAGCTTTACTGGTTTGGTTGCCATGGACAATAAACATCCTTCTGTTCAACCCCCGTCTCCGGTTGCCTCTGTCCCGACGCCTCCGGCGTCACAATTAGCCTGGTACCTAACTCATCCCATCAAATCCAACATATCCACACCATGAAATATTTAAGCAAACATATAACATGCACTAAAATATTACAATTATGCTGGAGTGAGCTAGCTAGCTAGTTAACATAGGATAATGCAAAACAAACAACAAAGATTTGTACATTTTAATAGGCACTCAAAGTACTATGTACTTAGCTATTATGTACTTAATAGCTAAGAAATATTTTAGATGACTTTCTGTAAGGTTTACCTTATTCGCCAAGAGTCTTGACATCTACAAACACCAACTAGCAGCTCAGGACAGTATGACGTCTCAGGGGGTCAACAGAATTAGAACAGCACAATAGTCTTAAAAACCAGTTTGTTATGAAAGTAGCTTATCTGATACTGTCAATGTCAATTTTATACGATTTTAGCAAAATAATGTTTCTATTACAATTACCCTTACATTCTTAGGGCGTACTCACACTAGGCACGGTTTGCTGGTTCCGTGCTGGGGCCCGGTTATCCCCCCTCCCCACTCCCCCTCTGGCCTGCACTCACACTCGCTTTATCAAACCGGTCCGAGCACGCTTACGTCATCACAACGTGACTTTATTTGGAATAAAAGCACGCTCGCACAACACTATGGAGTTCACGATTCTCTTTTTATTGTATTTTTGGAGTCGTTTTGGGAGTGCAGAAACACGGTGCAAGCACAGATTTATCGATAATTTAACACGATTGTCTGCTAATCGCTTTGCCGCTATGACTGTTTAACGTGAGCGTCGCATCACTGACGTCATGTTTGAGTTCCAGCGAAATGAGCCAATCACAGGATAGCGCTCACACTAGAAGCGAACCGTGCCCGAGTCCACATGAATCGTGCCCTGGCCCACCTCTTCAAGCGGGCCCGAGCACGGTTAACTGATCCGGGCACGGTTGGAGCGCTTACACTAGCCAAACGAACCGTGCTTCGGCAGGGAACCGTGCCCGGATCACAGAGCCTAGTGTGAGTACGCCCTTAAATGGTGTGTCTTGTTTCTTTTTCTAAATAAAAGGCCATACAATCCTTACAGTAAGTTTAGATTGTTCCATTCAAGGCTTGAATGAATGAGTTAATTGTTTATTTTTGCATTTGTCTTTTGATAAATGTGTTAATGTATTAACCATGATTGTACAAGCTACACAATAACCTGGCAAGCATAACGTAAGGCATGTGGCTCCTCTCAGCTGATTATTTGCTTTGTTAGAGCAGCACACAGAGCTTCAAAAGCTGGCAGTTAATTAGCCGATATGTCGAGCTGTAACAAATCTAGTACAGTGTCAGCAGTATTTTAAAAAATATATCAATTCAAATTTGGATTACACTATATAAAATTCATTCTTCAAATGTTTGCTTTGTTTTGGAAGTTAAACATGAGTAATAAAAATAGTTTTGCAAGCAGGATGATAATCTTGGTTGTACACCAGCAGTGGTATACAGCTAATGGGGTGCTAATCTTATCTGTTTTCTGTTATCTGCTTTCCATCAATATATCGAGTCTATTGTGTGGACGTGGCTGTTTAGCAGCGTCGTCATCATCTCAAAAAATAATTAAAATATTTCAAATATATGTTCCACCCTTCAACTCATTCTACACATAGTTTATGTTATTTGATTCTCTGGTTTCAGTTTTTAATGTTTACAGTTATTGCTGAGTGTAAAATCCTAAGACTATGCAGACACTAAGGGTGGGGCTACAACCCTGGTAAGACATACCACCATCCTCCTCTCCCACAGTAACGATTACATGACCACTGATCTTTAAGAAATGGATGACTCATGCGATAATAAACTACTAGTGAAAGGTCGAGTCATCAGTAGCCAATCTACCTTACTGGTAGGTCTATTGACAACATTGTTTTATTACCAGTGTTTCCATTCAAATCTTTCAAACCTTCCGATTCAAATAATTTCTTAAAAGTCAACAGATAAAAATATCCCAACGGCCATGGGGTCATTGACTTGCACACATGACAGAGAGATTTAACCTCTCAGAACTGTTCCGGCTACAGCTATTAGTCATCTGTACATATCTGCACTGCTTGTTCATTATTGTGTTGTCAGGTGTAATTTGTGAGCCCTTTGATTAAAACACTTTTGAATCACACTTTTGTCTTTATCAAGATTTCAACATTCCAACATTCCTTGAGAGGATTTTGTTTATCTATTTCTTCTTCTTTTTCTTCTTCTTTTGGCAATTCCCGTTTAGGGGTCGCCACAGCGGATCAAACTCCTCCATCTCGCCCTGTCCTGAGTGTCCTCCACTGACACACCAGCCACTCTCATATACTCTACGACTGCATCCATAAACCTCCTCTTAGGTCTACCTCTCCTCCTCTTGCCTGGTTCCATCCTCAAGACCCTCCTACCAATATACCTCTCCTCCCTCCTCTGTACATGTCCAAACCATCTCAATCTCGCTTCTCTAACTTTATCTCCAAAATGCTACATGTGCTGATCCTCTAATAAACTCATTTCTTATCCTATCCTTCCTCGTCACTCCAAATAAGAATCTCAACAACTTCATCTCAGACACCTCCATCTCCCTCACCTGTCTCTTTGTCAGTGCCACTGTCTCCAGTCCATACAGGTCTCACTACTGTCCTATAGATCTTTCCTTTTATTCTAGCCGACACCCTTCTATCACAAATAGATTTTGTTTATCTATTTAT
Organism: Brachyhypopomus gauderio; assembly: GCF_052324685.1. Classification (NCBI taxonomy): domain Eukaryota; kingdom Metazoa; phylum Chordata; class Actinopteri; order Gymnotiformes; family Hypopomidae; genus Brachyhypopomus; species Brachyhypopomus gauderio. The sequence goes on along the minus strand of NC_135221.1, from coordinate 24,184,608 downwards.
TTATTTAATTTTGTTTATCTATCTAGCGTTGTGGCTGCTTGTGCGGTGTGCGCCCAGGGGAAAAGCCCATGAACAAAGCCTGAAGTTTGTAGCCCTGCCTAAACTCCCCTCCGCTCGTGAGACAGCGTCTGTCTTCCTGCAGTTTCCCAGTGGATGTGGTTTCTGACTGCGGACCACCGCAATTTTTGGGGGATTATCCTCAAGTTCCTGGATGCCAGGGCCCTTCGAGTGCCTTTACGGTTACGGTTATGTTTGCTGACCAGGAGGGGGGATGTGGCGGTACCCAATGCTAGAGCCCTGGTCAGCCGCTGCAGGTTGACCTGGCAGTGGAAGGCCTCGGCCGGGCCACAAGCGCTGTACGGATAGGCATCGCCTTCTGGCCCTGTCTTTCCATCCTGGGCAACTGGTGTGGCTGTCATCCAGGGACCTGCCAGTTCGTGGTGGGACCTGGAAGCTGTCACCATGCATTCTGGGCCCCTTTAAGGTCGAGTGTCGGATCAACCCGGTGTCTTACCGCCTGTCCCTTCCTCTGTCCCTCTGGGTGCACCCTGTGTTTCACGCCTCGCAGCTTCGGCCGGTTGTGCCGTCTTCCCAGCGCCGCGGCGCAGCCTGCCCCCCGTCCGGCTGGTGGGGGTGCGGCCTACACCGTCCGTTGGTTGTTGGATGTCTGTCGGGTCCGGGGCCGGGAGCAGTTCCTGATCGATTGGCGGGGGTGTGGTCCGACTGATTGCTCCTGGGATTCGGCCAGCTGGATCCTGGATCCAACCCTGATCCGGAATTTCCGTCGGGACAGGGCTGTCGCCTTGGGCCCGCGGGGTCTCAGGCCTAGAGATGGAAGGCCCCGGCTGGGGCTGACTCCCCAGGAGGCTAGAGTGACCCTTAGCAGAAGGCAGGGGTCAGGTCCCGGAGGAGGTATGTCCGGGAGGTGACGTAACCACGCCCCGGGGAGGTAACCTGCACACACAGACACCAGGGACGAATAGGGAGCCATAGCTCCTCGTCCTCACACCTGTGGGGCTAAGCGGCCAAATTCCGGTTAGGGAGTGAGGGCCCTGTGACCGATGTGAGCGTGGTTTTGTGTTGTTGACGGCCCAGTCAGTCCAGTGTCCCACCCAGGGAGGTGAGCTAATGTATGTTTTGTGTTCTATGTTACAGCTCCTGGACTGCAGGGGGTGTGTCCCTGCCTTCCTGCCCCTTTATGTTTTGTGTGCTGCCGCTGTGTGCCACACACCCAGTGGAGGGGAGTGTGGATTGGTGGGGGGGTCTGTCACGGTACGGTGGCCCCCTACCGGTCGCCTCCGTCCACAACGGCAGTTGTCATTGTTGTTGTTGTGTTGTGTTCGTCCCTCAGGGGGGCAGAGCCCACGATCCGTCTCACCTGAGGGTCATTTGTTTGTCTATATATGTCTTGTCTTTGTACCAATTGACCGCTGGTCATTGTATCTTTAATTCGGAGCATGTCACGGGTTTTTGGTTTGCGCACTTTCTCCATTAAACCATCATTTTTCCCTGAGACTTGGCATGATCGCTTCCATTTTATTGTGCACTCCTTGCCCGTCACAAGACCAATTTAAAACAATGTTAACCAAACCAAAAGCTACAATGATTAAAGGAAATGAAAATGTTGTCTTATGGATGAAACTATTAACTGGAATATACTGGCGTGTCTTACATCTATGCTAAAATTAGATGAATGCTAGGTCTGAAATGTAAGCAAAGAACTAGCTAAAATGTATGGTTCATGCTACATTGGTCACAGAAGTTAATCCTATAGTGAGTGTAAATAATAACAACAGCGACGCAAGACTGGCATCAAAGCGGCATGATGAATGAAGGCACCTTACTCAGGGCGAGAGTCTTCCAGGCTTGGATGGCTGTCCACTAGTGATGTCAGGAATATGCGGTATTTTGAGGTCTAAAATAAACCCCCACGTACTTTCCGAACTTATTTCCGAGCTTCCGAACAAGCTCTCATGATCACCCAGCTGTTCGGTGACGTATGTATGAGCGGATCCGTTCCAGAACAGCTGTATGCTTGGTTGAGTAATGGCTTGGTGGAATCCATAATTCCTCAGACTTGGTCCAGGTGAAACTGATAAGAAAGGTTTCTGGGGTTGTGAACTTTGGGTCCCCAGCAGAGGGGTTAAAAGAAACCTTTACTTAGCAATTTTCACTTTATACTGCAGGAACCATGCGAAACACAGCTAAATTTATCGCTGCCCTTACATGGGTATTGAGCTACCATTGACGGCCTCGAGGGCTGGGTTGGTGCGGCGTGACTTCATGTCCAGCTCGGAGAGGGGCAAGACGCTCACATATGAGGAAGAGCAGACTGCTGGAATGACTGCTGCCCCTTGCGTTTCCCAGCTTCCCAAAACTACATTTTTTTACTTTGGTTCCAAAACGTGCGTGATAGTACCTCGTCTCATCGTCATCCTGGTGATTCTGAGCTTGTGCAAACCAAATGGTGTCATGTTGCTCCCATAACTGGTAACTTAAGAGCTACTGTGTTAGCTGTCATGACGATAGAGCTTCGGAGTTGACCGAAGAGGCGTCAGGGTCACCACTGAAGCGGGTCTTGAAATATGGATTGCTCACGTTAATGGAAAATCCCATGGAGGGAAGTTTAACTTTAGCTTGGAAGAGAAACAACATCTCTCTTCCAGACATGTCAATTCCAGGTTCAGAAAGTAAAAGTCCTCACCAGGATTTTGCTCAGGCTTCCTGGAATGTGTTGATTCCACTAATTTTACCTGGATTACACTAATTAGCAAATCTAGCAAGCTTGAGCAAAATCCTGGTGAGGACTTTTACTTTCTGAACCTGGAATTGACACCTCTGCTCTCTTCTCCTTTCAGCTGAACTCACAGCCCACAAGCATGTACTTCTCTTAAAGGGCTAGAGCCCTTCGAAAGAGTCTCTTAAAGGGCTAAAGCCCTTCAAGTGGCTTCATGCTTGTCCATTGCAGATTCGCTCCAGTCACAAGTAGTAGCCCCTACACCACTACTAATATTACTAGCCTAGCCTGATAGCATGTATATTTATTTGGAAAAAAAATGAATTGCTATTTCAACATTGTCATTATCAACAATCCAGAACTGTAAGAAAGTTACAAAGAACTGTAATAAAAAATAACAAGAACTGTAACATAGTTTTTATTTGCAATTATATTTGACAATTATGAATTTTAAATTTTAAAATAAGTAAAGTTTTGTTTTACTTTCTAAATAAAAATGACCAGTGGAATATGTAAGCTTCTGTGTGGTCTAAGGGTGCACCAAAATTTAAAAGTTCTTTATTGTGTATATTGTTATTGTGGTGTCTGGTGTTGGCTAGAGGAAGATGGTTCCCCCCTTTCAGTCTTGTTTTTCCTCATGCTCTTATGGCATTTTTCCTTGCCACTCTTGCTATTTGCTTGCTCACTGTGGCTTTGTACTCAAACATCTTTAAAGTTGCTTTGTGATGTGTTTTGTTAAAATCTGTATATAAATAAATTTGACTGCTGACTTTATATTTTGTATCTCCTAACCCCCAGGGCAGTGTTTTATTCAATGTAACCTATGCTGTCACAAGGAGTGCTCCAACTTCTGCTGTCATGGGATAAAATGGCTGGTACAAGGCCAAGGACTGACCAATGCTATAAAACCAAAGATGGTGAATAGTGAATACCATGTGGAACCCTTGTCAAAGTAGACCAGGATATCACCACGGCCCTGACAGAAAATGTGGTAGTGTGTGCAAGTAGCAGGTGGATGGCAGCTTCACAAGCCAGTGCAAGAGCTCAATTTTTTGCTGTTGTGGTAAGATAAGTCCTCAGTGCCTTTTCAGGTCACAGTTGGTGTCATCTAGAGTCTAACTGATCAGTGGAAGCTGCCAAGTTAATGAACTGATTGATAAGCCCACAAGAAAGAATGTTGAGTAAGGTCTCAACAAGGCTCATTAATCATCCATTCCTCACCGAGACAAGGGGCAGACAGAAAATACATGGAAATCACAGATGCGTTTATGTGGTGAACAAAAATGCAGTCTTTAGTGATAATGCAGTCTTAAGTGATCCCCTTATCACTGAGCAGCTTGGCACAGTGGCTTAAAAGCCATTCTCCAGAGGAGACTAGTACCGTAGAGTGATCCTAGCGTGGTGGTCGGATTTATGCAAAAAATACTGGTTTATAAAAACTGTCTAATAGCTTATGGCCACATAATAATTTAGAGCCAAGGAAGAACACCATGCCTCTATTAATGATTGTGGTGAGCATAGTCAACAGTGCAAGAGACAGTCCTCAACTCAACAGTGCAAGAGACAAGGTCTTCATCATGGTTCACACACCAGTACATAAATGCCGTCCACCTGCCATAATTTACAGCACAAATAGATGGGGCTATGGGGAGGAGTAGGCAACTCTACTCAGGTAGATTATATGGGGGTTTTCATGACTGAGACAACAGAAGAGGAAATCACAGCCAATACTGAACCACAATAACACAATAACATTTACTGAGGAATGAGGAAGAGCCCATTCTGAGGGACAATAGGGGTCGGTATATGGCTGCAGGATAGACTGCACCACAGATATGAGCAAATCCTCTAGCCATAGGAGGAGCAAATATGGCACTCTTAGGCTGATCAAATGAGGTCAGAATAACTGGTCAGATCCAGGAGCAATGAGACTACCTGGACTGAAAATCCAGATCTATTCCATCAAACTATGTTGCATGTAATAGTGACAGTACTCCCAGTTTACAATGAGGCCCAGCAGGCCCAGTTGAAATGTGAGCCAGAGGGAAGTGAAGTTAGAGCTGCTAATGATGCTCTACCATTGGGATTCAAAGTCTCTGTCAAAGGATCTCGAGGCAGAGCTACTGGTTGGAGTGAGGCTCTGATACAAGCGTGAGTCAAGCTAAAGGTACGGTGTCCTGAGAGGCTGTACCTGCAAGAGTACTTACTCAACTCAAGGCTTCACTTCAGTCTGCAGTTTACTGAAATCAATAGAATTCCAGCCCTGGTACTGAGCTGTGCTCAAGAGAGGGGAGGTTGAAAATAACTCCAATACCAATCCAAGCCAGGCTCTACATTCAGACAAGCAAGGGAAATGTGTTCTCAACAACTCTGACAAAGCTGCTGCACAAAATCAGTCTGATAGTAGCAAAGAAAGAAAGAAAGAACAAAAACTGCTGTGTGATGCGAGAAGATACAGGCATAAAGCACATAAGCTTTGCTTATGTCACAGAGTGTCACTGAGTAACTGTTTTGGTATGCGGTTTGTAATGGGCACAGATATGTCTGCTGTGTAAGCTCCACCCTGGCAGTCAGGAGTGTTCAACCAACTGAAATAAAATCCTACTGCTGAATCAATTCTTGGGTTCTCAGACTTAATAACTTGTGGATTGGATAGTGGTGATATATGAAGAGATATTTAAAATGATTGCATATATCAACTTCAACAGATGGACTACAGTATTGAAACCTGAAAATGTCCAAATGCACTTCTCCACACAATCTCCTCATAACCTTATATATAGCTGTGAAAATGGTAGGTTACCAAGTTATTATCCAAGGTCCTAAAGCCTTGCCTGTTACACAGTTTTATTAGCATCATCAGAAACTCAATGTACTTAAATCACCAGCTATATGTAGTTAGTCCATTATATGAATTAAATTAGCCTGATGTTAGTCTGTAGGCCAGTTACAGTATCTTCTATTCATTTCTTTAGCTCTCTGGCCATGGATTTGATTTTTTATAGTTTCAATTTCCAGTACTCTTTGCCCTGATCTATGCAGCATACTAACTAACGTGTCACATGTAGCTCCGTCCTCACCGACTTGTCATCTCATTTTTTTCCTCCCAAGATGGGTCTTGACCACGCCCTAGGCATTAATACTCCAGCTGCAGCTAGTTAAGGCTTTTGCCAGCTAGCATAAATAACTGCATTTACCAGGGTTGCCAACTCTCATGCATTGAGCGTGAGACACACGCATTTGACTGTCTTCACACGCTCACACGCCATACATCCGATATCTCACGCCAAAAAAAAAATCTAGTTTTTTACCTCTGATCCACATCTATGAACCAATGAGTTACTAGTTCGCTCTGGCGCCAACCACTGGCGATCGATCGCGATATAACACTTAATTTGTGTCCATTTTACACCTCCCCGGTAACAATTTATGCCCCCCCCCCCTCTCAACAACTTACGTTCTTTAAGTAAGTTACGTACGTTTAAGTAAGGAATCTTTAATGTCCATACCACAGCAATGACAATCACACACAGTGAAATAAAGCAAAGCCACACGCACATAGCGATAGGCAATAATGAGTGATTATGAAGTATGCGGGTGAATTGGAAAGAGGGAGGGGCTGTGTTGAAGAATATGTGGAATGTGAAGTGAATGACTCCCCTGTGGGGCTGGCCCCGCCTACAGTGACAAATATGCTTGGTATAATTTTTGTTTGTTTGTATGCTAGAGTATCATTGTGTATTTGTTAGTGTAGTCCTTTTGTAGTTTAGTTCGCTGTGTAGTTTTGTTAACATGCCTCATTGTTGGCGTTCTGTCATGTGTCGTCCATCAAGTCCTGTAATGTTGTTGTGAAATGTGAAACCTCTGAGGTTCTGAGTGTTCGCTGTACGGATCGGCTTTTGACCATGGACATCATGTAGGGAGGGGCCAGTCCATTTTTGTCTTTGTAGGCAAGCATCAAGGTTTTATATCTTATGCGTGCCGCTACTGGAAGCCAGTGAAGAGAGCGTAGCAGAGGAGTCACATGTGAGAACTTGGGGAGATTGAAGACCAGCCGTGCTGCAGCATTCTGAATTAGTTGTAGAGGTCTGATGACCCGTAGAGGAAGACTTTCTAGTAGGGAAAGACAGTTACAGATGTTTTGACTGTAGATAAGGGAATCTGCAGGTGAGTGGCTATTTTCTTGTAGCCATTGCCTGATTTATGAAGGTCGACACACATCTGCCTTACTTGAGTAGTGTGTTCTCTTGTCTTTCCCATGTTTAAGATTGAGTAAGAGAAATAGGTCTCTGTGTAACGCCATATTTATACCCCAGGGAAACAGGAAGTGATGAATTACTAATTAAAGGTTCCTAGATACTTTGATCCAATTTATAAATTACAGTAGAAATGACATAAATGGTTCAAATACATTTATTTCCAAGAAATGAAGGGTGCCAATAATTGTTGAACAAGTCATTTTATGAGAGATAATTATGGTCAGGATTTTTTCTTTATTTTCTTTTACTTGAGTTGAAGGTTTGAAGGTTGCTTTTTTTTCAGAGTGAGATTATGCTTCTGCAAATATATATATATATATATATATATATATATATATATATATATATATATATATATATATATATATATATATATATATAATAAACTTCACCACTATTTTTCCAGCCTTGTCACTTCAGCAAAATCAGTGAATATCTCGTTTTAGAGATTGCAAGAAAAATAGATCTTCAGGTCTTCAGACCTGTAGGCACAATATCTCAAATGATGAACATAGGAACACCTTGCCAAGCTCTGCCTCACATACGTAGATCTGCACAAACCCTCCCACCCACATGTACATCATATTGCACAAGACATTAAATTACCAAAATGCACTTTGCGTGGTCACAGTCATAAAACTTAGTGACATCTTTGTGCACCCATAAAATAGAGCCCATAGATGTGAATGAGATCCAACCATCAGCACCATAAATCTCCTGGTAAGTGTTGCTTTAGAAAGCTAGCTCTATCGGAATCCTAGTTGAGGATATACTGAATAGCCACTCACATACATTCTATTTCAGGTTATTTATCACCTGTTTAAAATGCAATTGTACTTATTGGGAAAAAAATCACATAGAGAGTTACATGGGATTACATGCAAGATTAGCAAAAAAAGTTTAAAGGTTCTATGAAGATGCCCTTGTTATTTATATTCTTGTTCTAACACTCAAAATATAGAAAAGCTCATTCTTTCATTCCATTAATGTCATTAAAAAGTTGAAAGATTTTTAGTTTTTTCTAAAAAAAAAAAAAAAAAACCCAATGTTGTGGTTATAAGTCCTGAATTTTTTCACCATGATTGTAAGTTTTCCCTTATAATGCAAGCTATATATTAATATATTAAGGGACCCAACACCATTATTTCATATAGAATTTCTCTAGATTTCAGAGCTGTTGGTCCTCATTTGGGGTTACTTCCCACTTCATCATTCAGATTTTAGTAGGGTTAGGAACAGGGGATTCAGATGGCTGCTTGCTAAACCTTGCAACACTATGCATGATTACATCACACATTTCTACTCCCTAACCAACTGGCATGCATTGGTGTCTTTTACTCCCTGGCCTTCTTTTATGTCCTTTTTGCTGCATGCTTTGGCAAGGCAAACTACTTGGTGTAAACAAGGGGCCATTAATGTCTCTTAACCAAATAGATGTCGATATGAGTAATCAGATAGCAGCCTTTGTAGGTTTGCTGATGAAAGTGACTGTTCAATAGCTGGGCTAATGTCAATGCCAATCAAAAGGTGCTCACATCCTGACGTGTTATGGTGAAAGGCTCATACGCCCTTGACTGCACCTCTTCCTTCAAGAATGCATTGAGCACAGTGCAGACCAGTATTGATGAGGAGCAGGACCTCCATTAAGAACTATGCAAAATCGACCAAATATCTGACATCTTCATGACCTTTGGGAAATACATGTGCTTTAGGTGAATGTTTCTAATGAGAAGTTTATGTAATTCATTTCTTTGTTTCTGCTGTTATTGTCCCTATGTCAGTAAAAAAGAGAAGGAGACTGAGCTGGTTTGGCATGAATGATTAGGTCATTAGCTGAGATAATAGAGGCAGCATGTAATGATCTTAAGAGCGCGATAACACATTACACTGTAAAAAGAAGTTAAAGGGAGGGACTGCAGGGTAATCATTCAAGCCTAATTTGTCTCATGAGATCAACCTGTGTTTCCATCCACTCCAGATTGGTAGCAGATTTCACTGACACTTGCTCTTTTGCCCCATGCAGTTATCATGTAAGCTGAAGTATTTAAAATGGAGTCTGTCATAATATTTTCAATGGGACTGGACCAAGGGGCAAAATGTACAGCTGAAATTTATTGCTTTCTGCCCTACAAAGGAAAAATAGCCTGGGCTTGCATGCATAACCTTTCCTGTGGTTTATATATAATGAGAGCTAAGTTTAAACACGGGGTCTGGAGCCCATCCTGCCTGATGTTTGTGGCAATCTGGCGCATGACAGCAAAAATGTCCATCAGGCTGAGTGTGAACTAAATGCTGCATCGCTGGAAGTTTCTGATGCCTTGTGGCAACAATGCATAAATCATTAGGGCAGGTGATGAAAGCAGCAACACGCAATGGCTGCTATTATGGGATGCCACAGTGGTGCTGGGAAATTGAAACAAGGAGAACGCATTTCATGATGACTGATCACGTGCAGTGGGATTAGATCTATAGCCGGCAATTACCAGAGTCTGCAGTGAGGTCAGGCGTGGTCATTCACCTAAGCTGCCTCTGCACAGATATTGGCGTTATTCTCCAGGGAACTCCGCAGCCTGTGATGAATATGGTAATATGGTAATGCCCACAGAGGGAAACCCATTCAACAGAACATTGACTTTCTCACAACAGTGCGGCGAGAGCCCCGAGATTTACCTACCAGTACAGGACTTGGAGTCCAAATGAAATTTTCTTATACAGAATGTCCTCAGTTCCTGTGCTGTACGATATTTCACCATATGGGCAAATCTCATGGAGGAACATTCATATGTTCAGCTCTAGCATGCTGGCAAGCAATCTGTGACCTGCCCACAAGGGGGCGCTCCTGTGATGGCAGGAAATCTAGTGTCTTCACTTAGCTAGTAGACATAGATGGGGACTGATATTTCAAAGTGACATATCATATGGTATGGGATGGGTGCTGTGGCCTCAAAGGCTGGGGAATGTTAGCACTGCATGCAAGAATGCTTCTAGAACATCAAGAATGCCTCTAGAGCATCAAGAATGCTTCTAGAACAACAATCATGCTTCTAGAGCAGGGGTGGGCAATTAATTATTACAAGGGGCCACATGAGAAACCTGAATTGTGTCAGAGGGCCACACAAACAATAATGACGTCATCACAGTGGCTCCGCCCACCTCACGCAAACTTCCGCGAACGGAGGAGGCACTTATACTTGCCGCGTCACATTCTGTGCAGTGTTCTCCAAAACGATGTGTGTTGGTATAAAGAAACACCCCTCAAAAACAGGGGAAGGAACATTTACCTGACCAATTTTAATGTTGCTTTTTGTTTCAGATTTGAAAAGTGCTGGAATTTAGGCTAAATACTTGAAAATGTTTGAAATTGTAACTACTTCGTTTCACAACAAATAGCCATCTGAATGAACAGTTTTCTTGTATTACGTTAACAAATACGAGCCTCTTGTAATTCTAGGACGAAACATGAGAGAACGTGAAGACGTTAAGATTGGGCGTTTTGAAAATAAACAACAATTAAATAATGTGATAAAAAAGCGAATTATTTCGGATCATTTCGAATATATGTATAAATATTTAACTTAATTAAGTTTATCGTGCTGGGAAATATTGAAATGGACCTTGAAAGTGACGTATATAATAATAATAATAATAGAATTTTATTTATAAGCGCCTTTCAAGACACACAAGGACACTTTACAAGGGAATACGCAACAAGAGTTTATATAAAACTAAAAATGATTAGAATAAATCACCAACAATTTAAAATAAATTATTAAATAACTAAAAACATTAGAAAGAAGCAGCAGATGAGAAAAGAGACACACACATATACATAAACACATACACATGTATAAATGCTTTAATTCCACCTTGTAAAGGTGTATGAACCCTGCAAACATGACTTTGTTCATTGCGCTGAAGCGCGGCGCGCGCGCGAAGTTACAAAATTCGTGAGGTGCACGACCTTGCGAATCAACAGCGCGTGAGACCCTCCGCCACCGCGATTACATAAATTTCGCCGCGCGGACCCTCGCGCCGCTCGCCTCGCGTCAAGTATAAACCTGGCTTAAACCTAGCTTTAAAGCACTTCTACGGCACTTTCAAGGTCCATTTCAATATTTCCCAGCTGACTCAGGTTCTCTCTAAGCTCGGTTTCTGGAACAGAAAACCTGAGCTTTCGTTAACTCTGAGTTTACTTACCCGCTTTCTGGAATACCCCCCTGTTCAGTCAGCTATTTGTTGTGAATCGAAATACAGTTACAATTTCAAGCATTTTCAAGTACTAGCCTAAATTCCAGCACTTTTCAAACCTGGAACACAATGCACAATAAAAATTCGTCACGTAAATTTTCCGCCGTTTGCGGAGGTTCGCGCGAGGTGCAACGTTCACTCCCGAAAGCCTTAACTTGTCGCTGATCACCTACAGTGTTTCTCGCACAGCTCACACACACACGCAGGTACGTCCACACGGAATTAACACAAACGTAGCGCTTTCAAAATAAAAGCGTCACAGTTGTATTGCACGCACGACATAGATATTTGTTTCATTTATGATTGGCCTTCGCGACCTTCGCGGGCCGGACAGGGACGCACAATGGGCCGGATGTGGCCCGCGGGTTTGCCCAGGTCTGTTCTAGAGCATCAAGAATGCTTCTAGAACAACAATCATGCTTCTAGAACATAAAGAATGCTTCTAGAACAACAATCATGCTTCTAGATAATCAAGAATTCAAAAAGCCATTCAGCTACTTTTACTGTAATTGGCTGAGCGTGCGAGCTTCGACAATATTTGTATTTTATTAGGAAGCATTGTCTGTTATGTTTTGCAACAGGGAGGGACGAGGTGCTTTGATGATGCTGAAAACCTTGTTTAGTCTGAAAGTTTGTCAAAGCAACTTGCTTCCCCATCTAAATACAGTACCATGTGATCTACAACTCTCAGGAGTTTGTCTTTAGTAGTTATGCAAGTGAAATTGGAAAGTATGATGACCTTTACTTATAATAGTTTCAACCCTCATACCTGCAAGGGTTTATGAAACTATTCCCTTTATTTCCCCCCAAATCTTGTAATGAAGTACATGGTGGCTTTACCCAAATATTTTAATTTCCTTTTTCCCTTCACGCCCTAATATCACCTCCCGCTGAAGTTCTCTCTTTGCATTTGACTGCCACTGGCTACACCTCATTGGCTGCGGTTAATGCCCCAGATCGGCCTTTAGAGGACAGAGCAGCAGCTCAGTCTGCAGCCCAAAGAGAAAGAGCTGCTTGGCAAATAGGTTTCACTTCAGTGGCCTGTCAGGATATGAAAAAAGCCCTTCAGTCAGTTGAAGCACACTTAGTGCAGGGACAGACGTCAGACGGACGGAAGCGTCCACCGCTCAGACAGCTAAGACAGCAAAGCTTCACAACAGAAGTTCAGAACTTCTATGCAAACTTTTTTTTTCTCTACATAAAGTTTATAGGCAGTGTGCAGTGCCAGGTATGAGTAAGAGAGAGCTAGACTATAACCACACTGTTCTGGAGCGCATGACCGTAGCTCACAACCAATCACCACTTTATTTTGCATAACTCTTTTTTCCCCAGGAATGTGTTAAAATAAATTGGTTCCCTTTTTACAAGAACAATGCCCTTTATCGTCTTTTGTTTGCAAAACATGTTCTCCAAATCTCATCCATGTTCACTAGCAAAATAGTGTCCACGTTCTCCAAATCTCATCCATGTTCACTAAAAATAGTGTCCACGTTCTCCAAATCTCATCCATGTTCACTAAAAATAGTGTCCACGTTCTCCAAATCTCATCCATGTTCACCAAAAATAGTGTCCACGTTCTCCAAATCTCATCCATGTTCACTAAAAATAGTGTCCACGTTCTCCAAATCTCATCCATGTTCACTAAAAATAGTGTCCACGCATCTGTTTCACACCTTGCACTTTTTTGCTTTTTGTTCTCAGTGTGTTGACCCCACATTCCCCTTTGTGTGCGTGACTACATATGTAGTCTTTAGTTCATGCTGTGACAGGAATGAATTACCATTAGCGAAGGCGAGTGGGTGCAGGATGGAGGAGCTTCAGATCAAGGAGATCTGCTCATTCATCTTGTTTGTATTCGTCTGTCATCAGCGGCCCGCGAGCTGTTTTGATCGATGACATGGCAGAGGTGCGACATGCGTTGCATTTCCCAGTTAATCACTGCGGCAGTATTTACACAGTGGGGCTACTAGCATTGCATTAAGCACCCACCATCAGCCCAAAAAGAGCTTGAAAGAGCAGCGTATAATTTGCTTTTTTGATGCTCTCTTCTCACGTCTCGTTGTCCGTTTGCTGGCCCTGTGGTTGGTGGGAGTTGTGATCATTTCACTGTGCCAGCCAGGAGTGGATATGATCACCATCACATTCGCTTGACTTCAGATCTCTCATAACTCCCGACTACATGGTGACTCTGTTCGCCTGTGCAATGCGTTTTAGAGTGTCTCACTCGTTTTCAGACAGTGTACTAAGCCAGGTCAAACATCTGCTCACCATGGAGATCCACATCATTGCGATGTTTTAAAAGAAGACAGACATCTGTAGTGGCAGAAATTTACTACAACAGAATCAACAGTATGGTGTTGCTGTCAGACTGTCAGTGTATAATCCTTCAAGTACAGGTAGGCCAGGTGGAGTCCAGATGCCCATTTTCTCTTAAGGCAACAGAAGCATGGCTGGGTCTCTAAAGTCTCAAAGGCTGAGACTCCCTACCGTGTATTTTCTGTAACAACAATCATTGATGTTTTCTCGATCAGGGCCATTGATCGAGAGTGTCTTAAAACACATTTTAAAGGGTTTTTTTGCCCTCATAGGTTTTGCAGTTATTATGTATGCCTTTTGATCCATTATCACCTGCTGCCCAGAGATCGCTGTGATGTGTTGAGTCAAGGTCAAGATGCATCGGCTGTTTGGATAGGTAGACAAGGAATAGGCTGGGCGGTTACTGCAGTGAAGCGGTGATTGAAATGGGGCAAGACGCCAAGGACCCAGGTGGATCTCGCTGTAAGGGAAGTGACAGCTGTGGTTATATGCAGGGGAAAGGTCACGTTCTTCAGGGCTAAAGAGAGTCAAATAAGCCCTGACTTCCCTGCTGGAGGCTCTGGAAAATACAGTTCAGAAAAAGACCCATGAGACTGTCTGCATGTGTGTATGGGTGTGAAAGAAAGCAGATTTCAAGGGAAGTAAGAGAGACTGAGCCATCACGGCGTGGGAGGTGACCATACACACCATGTACGTTGGTGAGTGAGTGCTTTGCAGCAGTGCAAGGTACTGTACATTTATATTGCAGCCTCAGCTAACAGTAGTGCATAAATCTCAGAGAGAAAAGGGCCACCAAGGTATGGGATCTCTCTCACACACTAGCAGAATACTTTGGATCATGATCAGAGGCAAATGCTATAATCTCTCTCTTGCTTATTTCCATGTCTATGCAAGTTGTGTTTGTGCAGGCCCCTCTCCTGTTACTGCTGGAGTAGGTGATCCTGCAGTTCCATTGTGTCACTGGGAAAAAAATTAGACAAGGCTTAGACAGCGCTTGGGCGGGGATCAAATCCACGCAAGTTTACAGTTTGGATGCAGAACTGCCACAGGACTCCAACAGGAACAGGAAAGAAAAATGTGACACCTGTTAAAACACTACCACATTCATCTCATAGTTCCTGTTAAGAGAGAAGAAAGGTAGAGAAAGCCTCTCTTTCTTTGAAAAAGCCTTTTGGTCTGGGACTACTGACTTCTAAAAGGCTCTTGGTCTGGAACTACTGACTTCTCCATGTCACGAGAAGAGCAAAACGATTGATTATAATTACTCAGATGTGGCTTCTTCGGTCCCCAGTGCCTTGTAATTGCAGAACACTAACTTATGTTACTGGGCCTACATGTATGTATTATATATTTGCATTTTGCTCGTTATAATATTCTCAAATGAAAAGTACACAGGCTTGTGCTCTAACTGGCAAAGCGTGACTAGTGTAGAGCAATCTGGGTAATCTTACCCATAGGACCAGTAATACACAAGTATTAACCAAGTATTCCTGATTCCAGTACAGCAGTTAATAATGCAAAGGCAAATATATTAAAATACCAAAAAAGCACATTTGAGCTATTTTATGAATATGTAAAAGCAATCTCATACGAAGATGAGTGCATGCATCTCAGTGATGCAGACAATAGAGAGTACTCCGGGAAAAGACAAGTATGTAGACTGAATTACAATGAACACTGCCTCTCCCTCTACTTATGAATGTTTGATGATATGCAACACAAAGAGCAGACCCCCACCTCCTTCCCTAATTTACCTTCATCTCAAAGAGCTTCTCAGGGGTGAATTTTCAGCTCCTTTTGATAAACTATTGCTATGTTGGGCACTGCTGGGAGTGCTGTGCTGTATTTAATTCAATGATTAGTGTGTGTGCCTGTGTGTGTATGTGTGTGGTGCCTTGGGGTGTTCATAAATCTGCCATGCTAAAGTAGGTAGATAACTCAGGGAGGTGCTGTCCATGGTGCTGAAATCCTGTTTGACAGGTGGTTTCTTGAAGTCAACACAAGATTGCTAATTCTGCATTTATATTTTTATATGTATAATTTCTAATACTGTTTTATGGCAGTTGTATACAACAGGAATGTGTTGTGTAAATAAAAGTACCTTGATTAGGAACATCAGGGCATCCCCTGAAGCTGAGTTTGGTAATGTTTTCATGGCCAAATGTGAAGCAGCTGGAATGAAAAATTAGACAGTTGGAAACAGTAATGACTAAACATGACTAAACACTAACTAACTAAATGACAAACCTAAACTTTCAGAAATGAGAGTGTCTGTCTGTCTGAAAGTGTAGCAGGAGTGTAGAAGCTAGCTGTTTGTGTACAGCTCAATCTGTGTCCCCATCCTCCCTTGTGGTCATGAGGTATGTGTAGTAACTGAAATAATACAATCCTGAATACAAGAAGTGTAAATGAGATTTCTTCGCAGGTGTTGGTCTCTACAATCAGGGAACGTTTTGGAGTAGAGTCACTGCTCCTCAAGATTCACAGGAGCCAGTTGCGGTGGTTTGGGTATCATAAGGCCCCTGGTTAGCTGCTCCTGGCATGACCTATAGGAGGAGGCTAGCACTCAGACCCAGACTGGACTGGAGGGAATAGATCTCATAGTTGGCCAAGTGCATCTGGGTGTCCCACAGGAGGAGTCTGTCACAGGGAATTGAGAAGTCTAGCCTGTTCTTTTCAGTCTGTGCCCCAGTCCTGGAAAAGTGGAATAAGAAGAGATTTTGCAGACAATAATCTGTATTCATAAAATATTAAATTTATTTACAAGAAAATCTTAAGAATACAGGTCGTTTAAAACCCACTGACTTCCAGAGTTATTTTTGTTATTGTATGAATAATGTAACGGCCCACTCCCCCCTCACCTAGACCATGTGATGTAGCCCGCCATGTGATGTAGCCCGCCATGTGATGTAGCCCACCATGTGATGTAGCCCGCCATGTGATGTAGCCCACCATGTGATGTAGTCCACCATGTGATGTAGCCCGCCATGTGATGTAGCCCACCATGTGATGTAGTCCACCATGTGATGTAGCCCACCATGTGATGTAGTCCACCATGTGACATAGCCCACCATGTGATGTAGCCCACCATGTGATGTAGCCCACCATGTGATGTAGCCCACCATGTGACGTAGCCCAGCATGTGATGTAGCCCACCATGTGATGTAGTCCATCATGTGACGTAGCCCAGCATGTGACGTAGCCCAGCATGTGACGTAGTCCACCATGTGACGTAGCCCACCATGTGACGTAGTCCACCATGTGACGTAGCCCACCATGTGACGTAGCCTACCATGTGATGTAGCCTACCATGTGATGTAGCCCACCATGTGATGTAGTCCATCATGTGACGTAGCCCAGCATGTGACGTAGCCCAGCATGTGACGTAGCCCACCATGTGACGTAGTCCACCATGTGACGTAGCCCACCATGTGACGTAGTCCACCATGTGACGTAGCCCACCATGTGACGTAGCCTACCATGTGACGTAGCCTACCATGTGATGTAGTCCACCATGTGATGTAGCCTACCATGTGATGTAGTCCACCATGTGATGTAGCCCACCATGTGATGTAGTCCACCATGTGACGTAGCCCACCATGTGATGTAGCCTACCATGTGATGTAGTCCACCATGTGACGTAGCCCACCATGTGACGTAGTCCACCATGTGGTGTAGTTCATCATGTGACGTAGCCTACCATGTGATGTAGTCCACCATGTGATGTAGCCCACCATGTGATGTAGCCCAGCATGTGATGTAGTCCACCATGTGATGTAGCCCACCATGTGATGTAGTCCACCAAGTGACGTAGCCCACCATGTGACGTAGTCCACCATGTGATGTAGCCTACCATGTGATGTAGTCCACCATGTGACGTAGTCCACCATGTGATGTAGTCCACCATGTGACGTAGCCCAGCATGTGACGTAGTCCATCATATGACGTAGCCTACCATGTGACGTAGTCCATCATGTGACGTAGCCTACCATGTGATGTAGTCCACCATGTGACGTAGCCCACCATGTGACGTAGTCCATCATGTGACATAGCCCAGCATGTGACGTAGTCCATCATGTGACGTAGCCTACCATGTGACGTAGTCCATCATGTGACGTAGCCTACCATGTGATGTAGTCCACCATGTGATGTAGCCTACCATGTGACGTAGCCCACCATGTGACGTAGCCCACCATGTGACGTAGCTCACCATGTGATGTAGCCCACCATGTGACGTAGCTCACCATGTGATGTAGTCCATCATGTGATGTAGTCCACCATGTGATGTAGCCCACCATGTGATGTAGTCCACCATGTGATGTAGCCCACCATGTGACGTAGCTCACCATGTGATGTAGCCCACCATGTGACGTAGCCCACCATGTGACGTAGCCCACCATGTGACGTAGCCTACCATGTGATGTAGCCCACCATGTGACGTAGCCCACCATGTGACGTAGCCCACCATGTGATGTAGTCCACCATGTGATGTAGCCTACCATGTGATGTAGTCCATCATGTGGTGTAGTCCACCATGTGATGTAGCCTACCATGTGATGTAGTCCATCATGTGGTGTAGTCCACCATGTGATGTAGCCTACCATGTGATGTAGTCCATCATGTGGTGTAGTCCACCATGTGACGTAGTCCACCATGTGACGTAGCCCACCATGTGACTTAGTCCACCATGTGATGTAGTCCACCATGTGACGTAGCCCAGCATGTGACGTAGTCCATCATGTGACGTAGCCTACCATATGACGTAGTCCATCATGTGACGTAGCCTACCATGTGATGTAGTCCACCATGTGACGTAGTCCACCATGTGACGTAGTCCACCATGTGATGTAGTCCACCATGTGACGTAGCCCAGCATGTGACGTAGTCCATCATGTGACGTAGCCTACCATGTGACGTAGTCCATCATGTGACGTAGCCTACCATGTGATGTAGTCCACCATGTGACGTAGTCCACCATGTGACGTAGTCCATCATGTGACGTAGCCTACCATGTGACGTAGTCCATCATGTGACGTAGCCTACCATGTGACGTAGTCCATCATGTGACGTAGCCCAGCATGTGACGTAGTCCATCATGTGACGTAGCCTACCATGTGACGTAGTCCATCATGTGACGTAGCCTACCATGTGATGTAGTCCATCATGTGGTGTAGTCCACCATGTGATGTAGTCCATCATGTGGTGTAGTCCACCATGTGATGTAACTCACACATGAGTCATACGGTTGTGTAACCACACTCCTCTCCTCGACTGGTAATGTGTTGCACCTGCCGCTTGTTGACTGCACCATTATTGTGTGTTACTAAATCCCTGTGTGTGTCGACTCATTGTTGGTCATTGTGCAACGTCTTGACTACTCTCTGTGTTCCCCTTGCACTAGTACTGCTTGTTGTATGTTTGTCTTTCATGTTTGTGTTTCTTCTGTCTCGAGAGTTGTGCCTGCATCTCTTACTTTTGTCGCTCCTGCCATCACATATACAGTATATATTTCTTTCCATTTAGAATGACATATTCTATTTAATTAAGTATTATAGGATGCTTCTTCATGTCACTGGAGACCTGATAGCCTTCAGATGGTTACTATGGTTACCACTGTTACCGTCTTACTGCTACACCTCAACAAGTATATTGTAATACCAGGAGTTATACACATAAATATAATGTTCACTAGATCTTGCAAACACATGTCACTGTACGACTGCACCTCCTATAGAGCACCATTTAAGTGTTTGCATTCAAAGTGAGGATGTGCTCTGCAAAGTAATCTGAAGATCACCCCTATATCTCATAGTGTAGTTCATTATAACTGTATAATTAGATGTTCTGTGAATTTCCTGCTTTCCCTTCACCACTGTTGACTGCGGCTCCTTCATGCAGCTTCCCAGGAAACAACGTTAGTGTCCAAACCTGCTTCAGCATCACCTCCTTGCTTGTTTTTCGATCAATAATTTTTAATAGACTCTGGCCTTGATTGAGTATAGATGTCAGTTGTGCGGAGGCTGAGAGAAAGCCATATTAATCACTGAAAAGATCTTTTTATTATGGCTCTGCCATCTCCCCACCCTCTGCACTGCGCCCCAAGCCCCCAGGAGACCACGGGCTGATTGAGAGCTACAGCTCGGTTCCAGTTGAGGGACTGCAGAGCTGTGGACAAGAGCTTTTCATCAGAAATGCTCACAATTAGAGTGTACACTAGGGTTTTTAACACTCCAATCAGCATACCGTGGAATACAAAAGTAGCACAAGAGTTGTGAGCTGCTAGTTTAGATACAATTATGTCAGAGATACTGACTGTTGTAAGGAATTTACTTATCACTGAGCGAACATGCATATTCTGTTTAGCAGTGATATTAGATTGACTACTGCTACTGTAGTCCTCATTCAGCTGTTACCATTAAGCTAGGTGTTATTTGGTCATTCATTTTTCTAATTATGTAGTTTTGTTGCATTTATTAATTTTTTTTAGAAAAGTAGAGTTAGTGCAATAAATTGTTTTTCTCATCTGACCTTGTGTGACCTATCAGCAGGAAACTTTTTGTAAACAAACCGTTTTTGCTTCTAACATGCTAAGGGTGAAGGAGACACAGAAGAAAACGTTAGTCCTGATGTCCCAGGAGCTTCCTTCTCTTCCATTCACTATTGACATCACCATGTCTTGGACAGGAGTATTTGTTTAACCACATTTTGGCAAGCTGCTGGCAATGTGAATGACCTTTGCCAAATCCCAGCTGACATTTCAAATGATCTAGGGCTGCCATTCTACATCAGGCCAGCGAGTCACTCCACTAGACTGCAGCTGTCCCATCAGCAGTCACTCCTGAATAATAGAAGGTAATTACCATTCTTCCCATGAATGCATGATAAAGTGCTTCTGGTCCTTTTCTGTTGCTCCTGCACAGTGATATGTGCTCTGATGGTGTCTCTTGTTACCACACCACCGGCAGGATTCAGCCATATGTAAAGCTCCATTCTGTCTGCTGCACTTATGAATGTCGATTAGAAACATATAAAGAAAAGACTAATAGTCATTCCCCTCTCATTCTGTTCTTTATCAGTTCTTGATGTGATCCATTGGGGTTTGAGCATTCAGCTGATGAGCTTGTGATTGAGCTTTGGTGTAAGCCCTCTATAACAGCTGACATGCCTATGTTGCACAGGCTAAACACTCATTATTGATTATTGGTGCAGAATACAGCACAGACCAGACAGACATTCCTTAGAAATCTTCATATGATCTTATTCCAGATGTCTTCAAATATTCTCTGTCCATCTCATTCATTCACTCATTGTCTCTACATAGACATGCCAAACTGGAAGCCAGAGTACATTACCCAAGACCCACTGGCTCCTAAGATTTGAATGGCTCACACTGGGCCGAAGGTTAAACAAACCTTCCCAGTTTGTACTTAAAGGCCAGTACTGGGTTCAGCCATAGAACACAAGCCAAGAACCCAGTGGTGCTCCACAGCTGTAAATACAGGCGTGCAGATAGGAAAGAGGTGTGGCAGCTCACACACTCTGGGACCCTCTGGCGAGTCGTAGCCCCTGAATGTAGACAGCAGGTAAACAACTCTATTAGCACTTTGCCCTTGATGCAGTCATGCGAGCTCAGAACTCCCCTCAGAGTTCCGGACAATGCTGTTTCATCTCAGAGTCAGTCCTCTGAAACACCGCAACCAGTGAAATATTACACCTTGGGGGGTATTTAACAGGCTATTTTGTATTCACTATGGGAGGGCACAACATCACTCTGCCTTATTTTTCCTCCCAGGTAGAGATTAGGCAAGCTGCATTTTGGCTTTGTGCTGTCATTGACCAATATCATCCATTTCTCCAACCCGGTCTCATTCCCCATGACCTGGTGATTTCTCTGATGTGCAAAGCCACAACTCAAAACTGTTTTGAAAGCAGCTCTGACTTGGAGGCAGAAGGAATCTAATTGGTTCAGAACATTCCAAATAAGTCTCCATCAAAACAACCAGTAGGTGGAGCTTATCTTTAGAAAATGTTTTTGTTTCTTGTTTCATTAACGTATGCTCCATGGAAAGCGTGCTGTTTCACTTTCTTTAAGCTTTGTATATGGTTTTAGTATCATGGATGTGTACCTGGTAAGTAATAGCCTGTGAAACTGCATCTTCTGTGCTTGCTTGTTTGTTGTTATCTACCAAAGTGTTGTGCAGGCAAACTAACATTAAACGATGCTCACTAAACATCAACTAACTCTCTCATGTATGTCTGAGAAATTGAAATGTTGAATGTTTTTTTTTTTTTTTTTTTTTTTTTTTTTTTACGTTAACCATTTTTTGATGTTGGTAATTCAGCTGTTCCATGCCTCACAGAATTCACAGTGTTTTCACCTTTACCAGCAATTTCATTTCCGGTTAGTAAAAAACACATTTCACAGCCAAGTAATCGTTACCATGGTGACAACATTCCCTCAGAGGAAGCCGCAGAATGATATATAAATACTCTGTTGCCTCGGAGGTGGATTTCACGTTACATACACAGGCTATGTTCCTGGTTTAACAGTGATATTTCTGCTTGCAATGATTTTATCCCAATAAGTGTTTTGAAGAAACACTAGTGTTTTTAATAATGTCCTAGTGTACATCATCTATATTTAGACTTGATTATGATGACTGCTTTGTTCTGCTGACTGCTGCTGTATGTTCTTACACAGTTGCTCTTAAAGTTATTTTTGGGGACTCATATCAAAGGAACCACGAATGTGTGGTATTTGAAAATATCTGCCCATTGCTTGTTAATCAATCACATTAATCTCTGCCCATTGACTGATAACCAATTATAACCATTTGTTCTGCACCCAAGGCAGCCACAGTTTTGAAGTGTGCTTGTGCACATGAGAATCCATTTACCTTTCGATCTTTCTTCTGCTGCTGTGTTGCGCGTGTGCCATTCTTTCTCCCCGTGTGTCTCTCCATTCTTTCTCTCCATGTGTCTCTCCATTCTTTCTCTCCGTGTGTCTCTCCATTGTGGCCTTGCTAATTCAGTGTGTTCCACAGAGCCTGTACACAATACACCACACTCAGGGTCAAAGTGTGCAGCTGACATGGACCCATTTTCTCATCTACGGGTCGCAGTTCTTAGCAAAGTTTTTGAAGGCCTTTCTTTTTGCTTTATTGAGTGCTTACAGCATTGAATTGTACTGGCCATGAGTGCAGTCTATGTTTGAATTTGAATTATTTTTTCCAGTTCTTGTGGAGCACTCTATTACTCCCATACCATTAGCTGTTATTTTTAATGAATCTGTTTTGATGTTAGTTATCTACGGTAATCTAATAAGTGAACATATAAACTGGTACATATGTTGCAGATATGGAAAGAAGGACATGTTGTCACATGTTTTCCTTGTTTCATATCTTAAATTTGGGACTGGTTTCTTACACAAAGATTATGCTCATTCCAAAGCAAAATGGATGAGCAGGCTGGTAAAAAAAATAGGTAAAATGAATGGAAATCTCAATCTAAACATTGCAACTTCTTGATGGATGTCCTTGCCTGAAGGTTATAAAGAGACAAATACATACAAAAAAAAAAAAAAGTTTAATCTCAGACTCCAGCTGTGACCCTGCTGTCACGTGTGACCCGCCCTCCTCTGTCGATCGAATCTCTGTTCGCATTTTCCTCCGTGTTTTCTGTCTTCCCTTGTGCTTTGTATTTACTTTCATTTTCCACAACCCTGTTTAGCCCCTCATTTTCAATCATCTATCTGACCGGTGTCTTGTTTCAGTGCTCTATGGTGAATATTTAAACCCCTCATTTCGTGTTTGTGGGTCTATGTTTTGTTCATGTATGTGGTTTTTTCCCTCAGTTATTAATTTGGTTATTGCGTTAGTGTTTCTTGCTGTCAGAGTTCCATGTTTTTGTAGTAAGTTTCCTGGTGCAGATCAAACCATTCTCGCTGGTTTGTTTGCTGTGCGTATGTATCTAATGTTTTAGTGTTTGGATGGTTACGTGCTGAGATAGTCAGTCATGTTTCTTAAGTTTCTGTGGAACCGAGTTGTGTTAAGCGTAACAATTTGTACGTAATTATCCGTTGTCTTTTGCCATACTGTTGTTAGTCTTACGTTTGTGTAACATTGTGATCTACGTTCTCCATCCCATGTAATCCCTCTAATTTTCAATTGTCTTGATACTGTTAATATTGTTTCACGTTTTAAGGTGTGAGTATTTGTTTGGTGCCTCTTTGATTCATGTGTTTCACAACTGTCTAATTAAAAGTGCATTCCTGTTATAATGCCTCATCGTACTCACATATACTCACCAGCCACTTCATTAGGTACACCTGCTCATTAATGCAAATATTGAATCACATGGCAGCAACTCAATGCATTTAGGCATGTAGACATTGCCAAGACGATCTGCTGCAGTTCAAACCGAGCATTAGAATGGGGAAGAATTTAAGTGACTTTGAATGTGGCATCATAGATGTGCAGCCGATAAATCTGCATGTCAGTATGGACCAGACTCTCTGAGGAATGTTTCCAGTACCTTCTTGAATCTATGCCACAAAGGATTAAGGTCCTTATATTCTTCCTCTTGGTCATATATTGCATCATTTCAAAATAAATTTTTATTGTTATGCGGATGACACCCAGATTTATCTCACTACCAGTTCTGTCAACAATCCACCCACTGCTCATATTGAAAACTATCTATTAGAAATCAAAAACTGGTTTAAGCAAAACTTCTTTATGTTAAACGGCAAGAAGATTGAGCTTATCCTGATTGGCACCAAGTCAGTCCTGAGTAAAACTCCTCCATTCTCTCTCAACATTGACGGTGTACATATTTCACCTGTTACCCTGATCCAGAATCTGGGTGTCCTCCTCGATCCTACCCTTAGTTTCACTGCCCACATTAACTCTGTTGTAAAAACTTCATTCTTCCACCTGCGCAATATAGCGAAGATCCGGCGATGCCTCTCTCAGTCTGCTGCTGAGCGCCTCATTCATGCTTTCAGTTCAAGCAGGATAGACTATTGCAATTCACTATTGGCTGGTATTAGTTCTTCCTCTGTGCATAGGCTTCAAATGGCCCAAAACTCTGCTGCTCGTCTCCTCACTTTCACCCATATGATCACATTACACCGGTTCTCCAGGATCTTCACTGGCTCCCTGTTACATACCGCATTCAATTCAAGATTATGAAGAGCCTTATAGCCTTATATAGTTGTTTAGAGCCTTATAGCCTTACCTACAAGGCTCTAAACAACATGGCTCCTCCTTATCTGTCTGACCTCCTACTTCTCTACAGACCTTCTAGATCTCTTAGATCTTCTACTGTTGCAACTCTAAAGGTACTCACCTCTTCTCTCTCTCCTATGATCTCCCTGTTGCATAATTTTCTTTGCACTGTTGTTTTGTATTATATGTTTCTGTTTCCTTATGTATTGTAAGCGTCTTTGGGTTTCAGAAAAGCGCTTTATAAAAATAAAGTATTAAGGTAGTTCTGAAGTCAAAAGGGGGTCCAACCCAGTACGAGCAAGGTGAACGTAATAAAGTGGCTAGTGAGTGTATCTATGTTGTTGTAATCTTCATTTGGGTAAATATGGCATAAAAACATATTAATGCTTAAGAGTTGTTTGAATTGCAACCTGTAAGGCGAAAACATGATTCAGCTGTTTGTTTGAGAGGGCTTAGTGGCATCTTAGTGAGGGCATGTTTGTGAAGAGCTCTCTGGTGCTGTTAAAGAATATGATAGCCGCCTGCTCTTGAAGCTGCTTCTGTTCAGAAGTTCCTACAATGCCACAGCATAAGAACACTGTTGAGGCTTCATCTGTCTGGGTGATCTCAGCAGAGGAGTACCATGTAGAAGGAGAAGGTGGCCAAGGCGCAGTGACTCTTGGGGCAGCCTCCCATTAAGAACCATGTGTTACGTTTACGACGGGCAGGCATGACACAAGTGCAGAGTTTAGGGTTTATTAATGAAAGAGGTTAACAAACACGACTATGACACAGAAGGTAGAGGGAGCTATCCAAACCAATGGGGAGAGGATATAAACAAAACGGGCAAGCTAAATAACAGGGAAACATTAACGTGTAAAACAATAACAGACCAAGAAGCCAGCTACGCATACGGGGAGAAACGTACAAGAGAAGCAATAACACAGGGGAGATAAGGAAGAGGTAACACAACAGTATAAACTATAACTAAGCAGACAATGAGATGTAGAACTACTAAAGACTACAAAAGACTGGGGATATACACAGAGAAAACACAAGCGCTGAACATGGGGAAACATAAAAAACAAACGAAGGCTAGGAACGAAACAGAGAGGGAGTAAAAGAGCAATAATATGAACAGACAAAAGCAAGGCAAAGGAGAAGCGAGGGACTCACATACAGGGAATGATCAACACGAGAGTAAAACACTAGGGGGTTTTTATACACAGAAACAGGACGGTGAAACGAGACTCAGGTGTACGAGACTGACGACGAGGGCGTGACAGACAGAGGGAGGAATGAATGGGAGCGGAGAGCTAGGCGGGACCAGGGAGGAGGTAGGGGCTGGACGTGACACTATGGAGTTCCCGATTCTCTTTTTATTGTATTTTTGGAGTCGTTTTGGGAGTGCAGAAACACGGTGCAAGCACAGATTTATCGATCATTTGTCATTTGCCGCCATGACTGTTTAACGTGAGCGTTGCATCACTGACGTCATGTTTGAGTTCCGGCAAAATGAACCAATCACACGAGGCACCAAGCGGGCCCGGGCATGGATAGCGCTCACACTAGAAGCGAACCGTGCCCTGGCCGACCTCTTCAAGCGGGCCCGGGCACGGTTCGGATCACAGACCCTAGTGTGAGTACGCCCTAACGTGCCTTGGCCTGCTGTCTCCAAGGCTGAATTCTAATTTTTGTCTCTTGACTGCACAAGTGGAACACACAAATCTTCTTGGCTGGTTCTGCAGGTCTGCTCTCTCAATATCTCCTGCTTGTTAGTCTCTTTAAATGGACAGCTTTGTTTTCAAATTCCCTCATGGTTCGTTAGCCTAGTAAATGATCGGCAGAGAAATTAACCTGAGACACAAGTTCAAGGATCAAAATTTGTTGTCATACAAAATCTTAGAAGTTTGAAATTCTAGTAAAATTCTCAAATATTTTAAACAGAAGAATGAGCATAACATGTAACATAATGAGTCGCATGCTTTGTTAGGTTGTAAATGGAAGCTTGTTATGGATTGTACAGTGTTTGTTCTGTTTGCTCAGTAAATGTTGGAGTTCTTTGGAGTCTTTTATAAGTTGTAGGTAATAGCATTTATTCCTATTCTGTATCATGTAATAAATGCTGTTAAATGGTTGTTCCATTTGCCTGGAATCATTTTATGTAACATAGTGGGTGTTATGTAATCTCTGGGTGTCCACACATACTAAGGGAGCGGATCTTTTGCCAATGAGAGTTTACGTAAAACTGAAGATGTAATCGCTGGGCGGACACACATGCTGAGGAAGTGGAGCTTTAGCCAATGAGGATTTACTGTAACTGAATACACTAACTGAACGACGCGGCATGGGAAGTGAAATAACTAGTAACCAAACCTAAAGTAGAAAATGCAAAGGACTCCAATGACAAGACAAACAACTTTATTACATATTAATATACAACAAACATGACAAAAACTGACAAGAAACTAAACGCTGAAACAAACAAACATCTAGGAATGTGAAGTTAAATGAACACGTACTTACTTTACCAACTATACATGAAACAATAGACAACCCAATACGACAAACCGTGAACTCAACAGACAACTTACTAACAACATAGAGCGAACTCAGAGAAACCAGACGACACCAACCAAAACGAACAGAATGACAACCACATAAATTAACCTGCAACTAGGACAGAACACACACGATATAAATACATGAACTAGCGAGGCAACTTAACGATACATAGCTGAATGGAATATCAACAGGGCACATGACATGATTGACAGAGTGGGTGGGGCTAAGCATGACACTTTAATTACAATAACACTTTAGGTTTGCTAAATAACGTTGGCCATATATAAAATCTGCATGAAAAGAAAATCAAATGCAAATAAATATATATATATATTTTTTGCTTCATATATAATGTTACGTCCAGCTCCGCCCTCCTCCCTGGTCCCACCTAGTTTCCCCAGTTCTGTGCTTTCCCTTGTATCTGTTCCGCCCTCGTCAGTGCCCACACCTGAATCTCGTTTCACTCCCCTGTTCAGAGTATATCTTCCCTTCCGTTTCAGTCCTCCGTGTCGGTCATTGTTAGTAAGTGCATCCCTCTGTGTCTTCCTTGCCCTCGCTCTGCTTTGCCTAACCTTACGTGTTTTCTGTGTCCGTTAAGCGTCCCAGTTGTACACTGTGTCTGTTTTCAGCTTCCCGTTTGGTCTCTTAGTATTCGGTAGTTTTCCCTTCTGTGTTGTTGTTCAGTTTTCCATCGGTTGTGTCCTCTATGTTATGTTACTGTCTGCAACCCTATACTTTACGTTTAAGTTTGTAGCTGTTCCTGTGCGAGTAACCCTGAGCCTTATGTTCGTTAGTCCTCTTTGGTTTCTAGTTCTGTCTTACAGTTACGTGTGTGTGGGTTTTGTATTAAGTCAAGTGTAGTTCTGTTTTGTGGTTCTGCTTTGCCGTCTTGTTGTTTGATGTTTCTGTTACGCTATTTTCGTGTACCTGGTAGTTTTGTCTGTCTAGTCTGTTTCTAATTATCTTTAATAAACTAGTCAAATCTTGCACTTGCGTCACGCCTAACCCCCTGAATCGTTACATATAACCTGTAGGGATTATGTCCTTACTATGCTGTGCACTCAAGGAAACACCCTAAGAGTGACCCTGTGGTCCTACCTTCATGGTGTTCTCAGGGAAACACTAAGAGTGACCCTGTGGTCCAACCTTCACTGTGCTCTGCATAGCAATGTAGAACCTTTGCTTACCATAATTACCTATTCACTGAGCCTGGGCTACATTCCCAGTTCATTTAAACTTGCAGTCATCAAGCCGCTAATTAAAAAATCTTAACCCCCAGGAACTGTCCAACTATAGTCCAACCAATCTCTAATCTGTCATTCATATCCAAAATTTTAGAGAAAGTAGTTTCTTCACAACTTTCTTCCTTCTTACAGACAGAAGATATCAGAGTTATTTCAGTCTGGATTTAGTCTCATTACAGCACTGAAACGGTACTGACTAAAGTACTGAACAATCTCTTAATATCCTCCGATAAAGGACACGTTTCTTTTCTCATACTGCTAGACTTCAGTGCTGTTTTTGACACCATTAATCATAATATTCTACTTAATAGGCTGGAGACACTCATTGGCACTCTCCTGGTTCAGGTCCTACCTGACAGATCGTTATCAATTTGTACTAGTAAATAACGAATCCTCAGAGCGTACTAAGGTCAAATATGGTGTCCCACAAGGATCTGCACTGGGCCCCATATTATTCTCATTATATGTGCTACCACTGGGCACTATCATTCATAGGCATGGTATTAGCTTCCTTTGCTACACAGATGATACTCAGTTGTATATATCTGCCAATCCAGATGATATCACTACTACTCTAGGGAGTTTTTCCTTGCCACTGTCGCCTTTGGCTTGCTCACTGGGGGCTAGGACTCGGCACTTGTTAAGCTGCTTTGTGACAACAACTGTTGTAAAAAGCGCTATATAAATAAAATTTGATTGATTGATTGATTGACTCTCAAGATTGAGAACTGCATACAAGACATTAAAAACTGGATGGTGTCTAATTTTCTTCAACTAAATTCCTGACTGAGGTGCGACCCGTAAGACTGAGGTGCTGATTCTTGGGCCCAAAGCTGCTAGAAGCAATTGGGCTGATATTCCCCTTACCCTAGATGGTTTTTTAGTAACATCTAAATCTACCGCAAAAAGCTTAGGTGTCACTATTGATTCGGATCTTTCATTTGACACACATATATTTATTTATACTGTAAAGCACTTTGAGTTACATGTATGTATGAAAGGTGCTATACAAATAAAGATTATTATTATAAAGATTATTATATATGCAATATCACTAAGGCTGCCTTTTTCTATTTACATAATATTGCCAAGCTGAGACACTTACTTTCATTAGCTGATGCAGAGAAGCTGGTCCATACCTTTGTCTCGTCAAGATTAGACTACTGTAATGGTCTTCTAATTGGATGCTCTAAACAGTCCATAAAGAAGCTACAACTTGTACAAAATGCTGCAGCTAGAGTCCTAACTAAGGTTAGAAAAATCGATCATATTAATCCCACTCTCACGGCATTACACTGGCTTCCGAATAAATATCAAATTAAATTTAAAATTATTCTGTTAACCTATAAGGGGTTAAATGGTCTTGCCCCACAATATTTGAGTGAACTCATTGCTTACCACAACACATCTCGCCTTTTGCACTCCCAAAATGCTGGATTTCCAAAAATTTGTAAGACTACAGCCGGAGGCAGAGCTTTCTCCTTTAAAGCCCCTCAATTATGGAATAGCCTTCCAGCTCCAATCCAAGATTCTGACACAGTTCCAATCTTTAAATCTAGACTTAAGACTCACCTATTTAATCAAGCCTTCAGATAATATTCCCCTTGTAATGTGTGAGGCTCAGGCTTCCCAGATGTTGAGATTTCTGGTAATCTGAGATGTTGATGCTGTCATCCAGCTGTGTCATGGCACCACTCTAGTTGTGACAATGACTTGACTGGTAAGCAATGTCTCAGTGAGCCCTCATGACTGTGGTCACCTCTGAACCCCTCCCTTTAGTTATGCTGCTATAGATTAGCCTGCCGGAGCCACATGCTAATCACTGGCGCGTGAGATATGTATGTTTAAATCAATGGTGGTTTAAATGGATGTCCACATACTCAGTCTGTATTGTCTATCTTTTTGAATGCTTCTACCCAAGACAATTGCATGCAAGCACCTACAAGCACCTGGGAGATGGTCTGGCCTGCCGGTGGATGTACTGATGCTGGGGTTGGATGTGCCATTGCCGCAAGAGGCTCCTACCTGAGGCTCACCATCTGCACTGAAGGGACTATGACTACTTGGCCGGGGAACAAGAACCTTAACTATAACTGTAGAACCACCTTTTGTACACAAATACGGACTTGTGCTAATGGGCCACCCAACGGAGGATGGGTTCCCTTTTAGTTTTAGTCCTCCCGAGGTTTCTTCCTAATCCCCATCATCAAAGGGAGTTTTTCCTTGCCCACTGTCGCCTTTGGCTTGCTTATTTAGGATCTGGACCCATACGATTGTAAAGCTGCTTTGTGACAACATGTGTTATAAAAAGTACTAAATAATAAATTTGACTTTGACTTTGACTCAGGGAAACCCCCCAAGAGTGTCCCTGTGGTCCTACCGTCATGGTGCTCTCAAGGAAACACTCTAAGAGTGACGCTGTGGTCCCACCTTCAATCCTCACTTGTCTGGTTGTTCTTCCTTTGGGGCCAGTTCTCAATATGAAAAACTCAGGGTCAGTAAAACCTAGAAGCACTCACACCTTATTAAGGAAGACATCAAAGTTTATATAGGTTGATGAGCAAGCTGTCTCAGCAAAAAAGGATGCGTGTGGCTTCCCTATGGAAGATAGATTGCCACATAGGGTGTTGGTGTAATGGTCAACCAGATGTCTGTACACTCTGTACTAATACAAATATAGAATACGCAGAGCAAGACATTAATATGCTGTCTGGAAGTGCAAAAAAGTGTCTAATAGAATGAGAAGGATAAAGAGTTTTCCTTCTGCTTAAGTGTCTATCTACAGAAAGACATTCTCCTTGTAGGGATTCCTAACAATCCCCTTTCATTCAAGGACAATAACGCACACGAGGAGAATCTTCCACCAGGGCTGCGTGAAAAAAACCCTTTTTCCAAACACATTTCCAAATGGCTTTGGCCATATTCCTTCTAAAAAAAGTTGTAATTGGATGTCAGGAACAGCACATGATCGCCGTGTGATGCGTTTCACCTGCCGCTCATCGCCCCTCCCCTTTCACGCTATTTAAGCGTCCTCCTCTATCTTCCGGGTTGCAAAGTATTGTTGGCATGCCATCTACCAAGCGTTATCTCCCCCTGATTGCTCTCCTGTGTTTTGACCTCTGCTCTCGTTCCAGACCTCGTCCCCAGCCTAGCCCTCTTGTACTGTACCTCCAGCCATCTGTCTACCCGGCGTGAACTCGGACCGTCCTGACTACGACAACCGCACTCACACACTGCACACACCCTACGGAGTTATTCACCTGTGCGAGTACTCCGTCTTCATTCAAAAAATAAAAACATCAGTACTCCGCAACTGGATCCATGTCTTCCTGGTTGAATCGTTACATTGGACTAGTTTTGAACTGGTAACTATGAATACATTTCTGCTCTAACATGACTCCAGTTGTCTTAGCAGCATGCCACTTAGTTTACTAATATCTCAGCTTGCATCTTAGCATCCTGTACATCAGGGTCCTTTGAACACAGACATTTTACACCCATTTGAGTGTAATGTGGCCCTCTTGCTGGCTAAACAGATCCAGGGTGGCCTACAAATCATATGGATGATGAAGTCAAGCCTGGTGTCTCTTCTCTAAAACTGAGCTGTATCTTCAAGGTGTGACCAGAAATGATGTTGCAGTATGAGGGTGTTATGAGTTGAGTTATGAGTTGAGTTATGAGTTTTATGATTAACTGCCTAGAGAGCTGGTTGCTCTTTTCAGCTTTACCCCTGGCCCTCACTGGCTTTGTCATCTGCTACTATCGATCTTACAACTCCATATTGTAATTTAATACCCCCCTCCCGAACCCCCCATAGTGGTACACAATGGGGAAAATGAACACCATTTCTGTGTGGCTCACCTAGAACAAATGTAAAATTAAAAATGACATTTTGCACTTTAGCCTCGTGTTACATCAAATTTCATTGGCTAGAATATCAAGGCAAACCAATACAAAAAAGTGTCACTATGCTGCACCGTTGGCAAACTAACTCTGGAATGGCAGTTCAGCTCTGTTATGTTTCCCTGCTAAAACAAAACTGCACTTCAATTAGTTTTTGCATATAATAAATTCATTGAAATTGTCTGTGTCGTGTACCTGCATGTTTTGTAAAAACAATTCCTCCGAAGTATTGAGTATGAAGGAGAATGCTATAGTCTTTTAAAATTAGTTACTATGGCTTAGGTGGCAATATGTGAATTATATTCATATATACCCACTCTCATGTAGACTAGTATTTGCAGGGCAATCCATCAATTGCTTCATATTCATTCAGTAGATATATTTTTAACAGTTGATGGACTGTTCTCTCAATAGGTGTTCAATTAAGGGAGCATAAAGAAAAATCTTACAGTTGTGCATCACAAAACATTAAACGCCAGTAAAAAATTGTGTAACACTGCTGGAACCCCATATCGATCTTTCTAACAAAACCATATTAATATATGGTTATATGACAGATATATCTTGCCATGTTGTGAGACCCTTATTCCCAATTACACTGAATTTAAAACAACTGAACAGGAAAAGAACCATATCCGTAACCGTATACTGAATCTTAAATGAATAGGTTCTTCTCCCTTAAAGAATAAAAAGGGGAAATGAGTGATTAAGCTGAAGGTTGGATGAAGCTGAGTGTTGGAAATGGAGAATACATTTTGTAATTAGTTAGTACATTAGGTGTAATTTAACTGTTGTATTCCCAGGGCACTTCCATGGTACCCAAGGTTAATTGAGACAAACAGCAGAGGTAATGGCAGCTGCTAGCATGTGATCAGAGTCCTAGACTCATTCAGTCTTCAACCTGTCTGTGTCTTCTGGACAAAGGGAGGGGTCTTCTTCTCTATGTGTAGAATGATTGCTTCTACAATCATTGCTTGAAGTTTGTTTGCACCTCAAAATGAACAAATAAATCTCTCAATCAGGATATTCACACTTACATTATTTTAAATAATTTGCAAATTTAATGAATTATTATGTCCATAAAAAAGTTTAATCCACAGAAAAAGGACCTGCCTTTCTTCTAATCTTCTCTGGTTTGTTTTGACATTTTTTAGTGTCTAATACAAATTAAACTTCAAAGTTGAACCAGTTTGTAGTGTAACGCTGCTCGCACAGCGGAGCAAGAGAACGGACACAATCGCTGAGAAGAGCGAGATTTATTCAAGGGTATACCATATTCATCGTCGCTTAGCCAGTCCGGGTCCATAACGGGAGGGCAGTCCGTAAAACATGCATACACGGGCATTACAAAACAGGGGAACACGAGCAGCAGGCAAGAAACCAAACGACAGAAACAACAAACAGCCAGGTACAACGATAAACATAGAAACAGTCAAAATACCAGACGAAGGACAAGGGAGACTCAGGGGCAGATATACACAGATCTGAAACAAGGAACAGGTGTGGATGATAATACAGGGGCGTGCCAACGAACGAGGAATCACAGAGACAAACGAGCAGGGCGGGGTGAACGGGCAAGGAGCACAGACATGAGGGAACCCGGAGTGACAGCTAAGGGAGGGGGCGAGGCCATACGTGACATGTAGTCAGATTGAGCAAGAGTTTTGTATATGTGATTTCCATTAGTCCATATCTTCCAGTAGTCATACAACTCATTTTATCAATAATACTAATCAAAATTGCCTGTCACAGAAAAAAAGTCTGAATATAGTTAGATAGTCAGAAATTTGACTGGGTCCCTTTACAGCATTCTGGCCCAATAAAACTGCAGAATGGGGGGTTACCAGTTGTGCTTTTAGGGACTGTCCTGTAAGGAACTATGGAGTAAATGGATATACTGTAAGGACCTGTACTGTAAGGACCTGTAATGTAAGGGGTTGTACCATGCGCTGTAAGGACGTGTACTGTAAATCATCACGGGGGACATCAGTATATTGTAGACACATTCCGGCTCTATACTACAAGTCAAAAGTTTAGACACACCTACTTTGTTTATTTTTATTATTTTTGACATTACAAAATAGAATATGTCAAACCAGTGAAAGAAAACATGTTATTCTTTGAAGTAACTATCCT
Organism: Brachyhypopomus gauderio; assembly: GCF_052324685.1. NCBI lineage: Eukaryota > Metazoa > Chordata > Actinopteri > Gymnotiformes > Hypopomidae > Brachyhypopomus > Brachyhypopomus gauderio. The sequence goes on along the minus strand of NC_135221.1, from coordinate 24,149,993 downwards.
ATATTTTGATGACAGCTTTGCCCACTCTTGATGTTCTGTTAACCAGCTTCATGAAGCAGCAGCAATGATGCTTTTAGAGTTTATAAAATAAAACTGAGAGTGCATTTAACACTAGAGCTCCTAGAGAAGCGAAAAATTTCACAGGGCTTGGTAAGGTCCATGTAGCCCACTCCCCTGCTGTGAAGGGATTAACGCCCATTGTCTTGGTAATGCGGTGGAAGCGGCTCACCCCCAGCTCATACGCCTGCCAAAGCACAAGCTGGCTCACCCCCAAGCTCATATGACCAAAACACCAAACGTGATACTTCACGAAAAAGTTGAAGTTACAAGCAGACTGTATGTTACCGATACTACAACAAACGGCAGAAAATTTGTAGACTCGTGTTTCAAAAGTTACAATTCAATCGCACGTAGAGACGACAGTTTCTCTAATGAGTCCCGTCAAACAATAAAAATAAATAAAAATGTTTGAATCTTGCTCTTTGTATATTTCATATACTATACTATATAATATTTGTTGTAATCAAACACTTTCTGTTTCCGCGTTTGAATTCGCGTTTGAAAAGCTAAGAAATTATATGGCGCAATTAGCTTGATGCTAATGTTATATAGGAAGGAAAGTGTGTGTGTGTGTGTGTGTGTGTGTGTGTGTGTGTGTGTGTGTGTGTGTGTGTGTGTGTGTGTGTGTGTGTTTTGAGAATACATTCATATATAACACCTTTTTATGTTTTAAGCATCATCTATTAGACTAATATGTATTTCTATTAGATTAAAATGTATTTTAAGAACATGCATTTGTGTGCAAACTTTTGACTGGTAGCGTATGTCTATAGAATAAGCATTTTCCCTCTGTTCCTCAAACATCAGTACAAATCTATTCAAATTAACTGGAAGCAAACAGAAAAGGCTTGAAAAGCCCTTGCACAAAATGTAATTCAGTAAAGCCCATTCTTAGCCAGAGTCACACTCCTGTACTGACAGTTACAGTGGTATTATAACAGAGCGCTTTTAGACCAGGGAGGAAGAGTCCCCTACAGTTTATGTTCCATAGTCAAACTAATTAGAACTCTGCACAGTGGCTTGCACCATGTATTTGATAGACAAAGACACTGAGGATATGCATCCAAAGAAGCTTTTGTTTATGCTTAGTGTTATTGGACCATAAATCGAACTAGCTCAGATACACTTGCATATGGTAATCCTAGGAAAATGGTTCTTACTTTAATCTACTGCAGGACACACTACAGACAGTGTGTGGATTCTTCTGGGCTAAATCTTCCTTTTATCATGCACGGCCCTCACAAAACAGCTCTGCGAATTCTGTGCTGTGAATGCCACACATCGCTTTGTTCATTGGTCTGGTAGATATTGATGATTAAAGCAAGGAACGAGCTCCATTTTCTTGTATTGATCCTTCCATGATGTGTTAAAGATTGGAGGGAATCAACGGGAAAATTTTGTTCTAGTTTCTGGGCCATGAAACAAGGTGTCTATATATACAAAACGGCTTTGTGACAGATTTGCTGCTCGTGATATGTTACGAAGAGTACCAGTGAAATTACCCATAAGCACACTAGAAGAGTCTAGCCGCAGAGCACACATTACCAAAAATACTGGGCACGTATCAGTGAGTCCATGATACAGAAAGCAGTGCTTACCAAATTTTGAGCAGCACACATTTGTTCTTATCTCACTGAGAACAATGAAAAGCCCAAGCCACCGCCCTAATCTCACGCCTCCAAGCCAGCCAGCTAAGCTAGTAACATCTTATTCAGTTAGGTGGACATATTTGTTCTTGTTTCACAGCATATTTGTGCAGAGGGCTTTGATCGGGGATATCTTTGGCTCTTGAGTGTATTGCTTTCTTCTTAGTGTTGTTGTTGTTTTGGAAGCGGTCTTCTCCAAATTTCATTCATCTAATCTCTTATTGGTTTACTTGGTCCTGTGGCAGTGTTGTTATTTTTTAAACTGCTCAAAGGATTTTAAAGTGAAGCATAGACCACGTGGTCTTGCAGGACTGTATTCTACCCATCCTTCACTAGGAGCCTTTTAATCTTCCTCAAGGCATTGTAATTTTTGGAATTGTTGTTACGTTTGCAGGTCTAGTGCTTTGTTATTTAATTTCTGGGCTAGATAATAAATTGATCTAGCTCACCTTAGTATTTGGTGCTCAGTTTCCTGCTCTCCTGGATGGATTGTTTGAAAGGTCTGATGAGCTTTATATACCCTACTTGCCATGTTAGCATTTTAGCGGGGGTGGGTACACCTACTGTTCATGCAGCCCTTATGCACCACAAGGACCTGCACACTGTCTATAAATAAAAAAAGAGTAAATTATGCAGCCACAGAGATGTGAGTCCAGGTAAAGCAGGATGTCAGAAGGGCCCTTTGTATGTGAATTATCCCATTAGGTGGCTTTTCTGTTTCCTGATGATCAGGGTAGTTGCCAGAAGAGCAGCTCTCTACATAGGATGAAGTATTACTCATGTGTTCCCTTAGCGCTGAACACACACCACACCCTGTCACCCTTTATACTCCAACTCATTCATAGTGGAGGCACAACCAGGATTGGCTTCTCTCCCCTTAGGCACTGGCTTTATTTCTAGCGGAAATGATGCTTTTTTGAATTCTTGTCCATGGAAGTTGGACATTCTAAATCTCTATTGTTACATTATACAGTTGGCAAGTGCTACCAGCTCAGGTATGCTGGCCTGGAGCCAATGTAATTGTGCTGCTTGTGGAAACAGTAGGTAGAAGGTATAGCTGGAGCAGACAGGGCTACACAGGCAGCACGATGCTGCGTACATCAAGAGGTTTGAGTATCAAGGATCACACAGATGTCTGATGTCTTGATAGAACGGGAATGGGTTCTAATCCTCTGTGATGAACCAATTTGACTAGAAAGATGTCAAAGTCTTTTATGGGATGAATAGGTTCCCCTAATTGCTCATGTCCTGTAGCAGGAACTCTAATGACTCCTGCCCACTGCTGTACATCTCTCTTCATCTTTGTTTTTTTTTTTTTTGCTTTTTTTTGTCTTCTTATATATTGCCTGTCTAGAATAGTGCTAAGTACAGTATAATTATTTTCCAGGGTGTATCTCCATAAAGTGAACGGATTAGAAAACCTGCCTGCTCAGCATTATCCCGACACTCATAAAAGTAGTGAAATGGTAGAGGATTTGGCCAGCATGCAGACTCCAGTTCATAAACATCTGCTGTCTTGCACCTCTGACTTTAACATTCCATGACCACAACAGACCAGCAGAGACCAGAATCTACAACATTTCTGCAGGTCTCTGTGTTTTCCTGATTTGATTCTCTCAAATCGTTTTGGAAGAACTCATGAAAATTTATTTTCCTCATTTGACTATAAATGGACCCCAAATAACAGAGCAGGGCAGAATGTGGCATAGCCTACCAAGAAAAGCCATGCAAGTCATTTAGAAAAAAAAGTCATTTAGCCATGCAAGTTCTCCATTATACAACTGTTCCTACTGCACGGACTCTACAGAACTCATTCTACACATGCTGTCATATCTGATAACAGAGTGGTTACTTCAGTATAACGGTATATTTCTGTTGAACCAGCAAGTTGCAACAACAGATGCTTATCTCTAAACGTTTGCTTACAATTTTTTTTTTTACAGAAAAGATTGTCAATGTTACAAACAATATGTATTTGATGCTATATTCAGGTCTTCATTGCTGTGATGGTAAATGAATGTATGGAATATACAGGTGGTGTTGTAATGGCAATATACATGGCACCACAGGCAAATGCGATGATAGTACTTGAACATGTATTATGCCATTAATAAACAACAGAACACACAGCCTGATGGAGTTTTGTTTATGGCTGGTGACTTTAACAAAACCAACATGTGAAATGTACAACCTGGGGGGAGATACATGAGACCATGTGTAAACTAACATAAAGGATTCTTACAGGTCCATACCCCAACCCCAGCTTGGGCAGTCAGACCACCTCTCTCTCTCTCTCTCTCTCTCTCTCAGGGTTCTTGCAGGTTTCAGTGAGTTAAATTTAAGACTTTTTTAAGACCTTTTAAGACCATTCTCAGTGAAATTTAAGACCAACACAACATATTACCACAAACAATCCAATGATCCCAGAAACTCTTAAAACATTTTATTTTGATTAATTTAGTTACAGGATTACATTAATTCAATATTAAAACAGATAATCAAAATAGTAACATTCTCAACCCAAGCAACCTTACCAACACAACACTAGCATATCTACATACAACCTCACCCTACATATCTCTGAGTTCTTCCTTTTCAGTACCAATCTCAGTTTCAAGGATTTTGACTTGGCCAAGCTTTTCTGTGTATGCCCTTCTCAAGGCATTTGACTTGGAAAGGAGCTGAGCCATCTTGGATCCAGCCTTGCCCTCAGCTTCTTCTGCAAGAGAATCTGCCACTCTAGCAAGACAGGTGGACACGTCTTCCAAGCTTTTCTTCCTTTTCTTAAAGTCCTCTAAAGAATGCTTAGTCAGCTTTCTTTTCTGGCTCTGGGATTCCTTTTCTTTCCTGATTCGTTCCTGATCCAGAAAGAGTCAGTATTTTGACCGTGCTGCACCCACAGATGCTAAGAGTTCCTTGATGAGGGGAACCTGTGACACCTCCATGCATTGTGACATAGTCACATATGAGTCTGTGTGTGACAATCAGAGGTGGGACCAAGTCAGTGTTTTGCAAGTCTCAAGTAAGTCCAAGTCTTTATCCTCAAGTCCCGAGTCAAGTCTCAAGTAAAGACAGTCAACTCAAGTCAAGTCTCGAGTCAAGACAAGCAACCGTCAAGTCAAGTCCCAAGTCTGAAACTTGGAATTTCAAGTCCTTTCAAGTCTTTTTTTTTTTTTTACAGGCACCAACGCTTTACGAATGCTACGCTGATGCATTTCTTTACTCGTTTTGTTGGTGTCCGCCAGCCAAAAGATGACAGATCATTTACATTTTATCTTCTCTTAATTACATAAATGTACTTAAACAAGAATGTTTTGTTACATCATTTTACACGAAAATAGCAAGCTTCATCGTAAGCAAGATGCTGTCATTACGAATGGTTATTCTAAACATTTGGATAAAATGTTTAAATATAGACTAATAAAAGGTTAGGGTTATTTTTTCATTGTTTTCTGTTATTGTGGGGTCACGGTGTAGGCTACTATTGTTACCTGGAGATTCAGTGGGGTCACATATTCTGATGGCTGCCGTCAGAATTGGTGACCCCAGTTAAAAAGGCTCACCTGTACATCCCATTCATGATTTCTTTGTTGGCTGCAATGGTGAGGGGATGGTAAATCTTGTTTAAGTACATTTATGTAATTAAGATACGATAAATGTAAATATAAACATCTGTCATATTTTGGCTCGTGGACACCAACAAAACGAGTAAAGAAAGTGCATCAGCGTAGTTTACGTAGCATTCGTAAAGCGTTTGTGTCTCTGAACAGAAACTGTGAAATAGCTCCCCCTGTGGTCACAAAACTCGACGGTCACAGAATCTGGTGTAACGTCAGTCTGCGTCAGAAGGACGGAAATGAAATTAATGGGGCGCACTTTATAAATATTAATATGCGTTTTAAAATTTAGATTTGGGGTAAAAAAAATCAAGTCTTTGCAAGTAAACAGGTTCAAGTCCAATTCAAGTCCCAAGTTATTGGTGTAAAAGTCCAAGTCAAGTCTAAGTCTCTGAATATTTTTTCAAGTCAAGTCAAAAGTCTTAATATTAATGACTCGAGTCTGACTCGAGTCCAAGTCATGTGACTCGAGTCCCCACCTCTGGTGACAATTGTGTCCTCTTGCATGTTTTCTGCCTCCACCTCCTTGTTGGAAAATAAGAAATAAAAAGATAGACGTACACCATCAAATTAAATAATCATACACACATTATACATTTAACAACATGTAGACTCAGCCTATCTTCCAATATGTCTAAGGCATGGTTTGACCAAAATCCTCACACCCTGCAGCTGATAAAATTTATTAAAATGTTACATTTTGGTTAAATTACTGAAATAAATGAAATTATAAAATTAACTAATTAAATAAAGGCTCAGAATTTTCTTTCCCCAGGCCATCTGTATCTTAAAACACACAAAACTTTTTTAACCCCCTACCTTCTTTTCTATTTATTATCCCGATGAAACCAACTTACTTTGTCTAGCCATGCTGAATATGAATTTGAATGTTAACATTGAAAACGTTGGGACACACTACCTGTTTTTACCCTATGTATATATGCCCACTAAAAGGCAATACATCAGTACAATGTAAATAAAACCATGTGCAATCCATGAAACAGAGCATGGGACAGTGGAACATGTTTCAAAACATGACATAACCCATCTACAGGGCATAGTTGTTTTTTTTTTTTTTTTTACATTTTACATGATTTAACACAGTAAATATATTTTTATTTCCTCTAGCTGGGATTTAGCATGCATTGAAACATTTCTCTAACTCAATGCCATGGACAGTACATGGCTCTGAGATGTTTTTGTATTGTAGCCTAATTGTATAAAATGGTTAACACATTGAAAAGAAGACTGTGGAGCATAAGTAAGGATCACTTACTTTGATAAGTTTTGGTAGATCCTGCGCTGTTTCATGGCCCATGAAATGAGAGCCCATGTACCTCGATTGCACATATCCATTGCTCCAGAACCGAACATGAAGATCCAGCTGTTTGGATTTTGTGGTTGAATTAAAGCTTTCATCGAACATTAACACATACGGCCCGGTAAGAGCGTATCAACTCTCTCTTGATGAAGTCTGCCAAGCCAAATCTAGCTATATATGCGATTTGTTTAGTCCACACGAAAACTTTTTCGCGATATTCGAACCAGGGAACATTGCCGTCACTCTATCCTAATTTAGCCCGAATATCATTAGCCGAAGCACTAGTGATACTGCGGTGGAGTCCGGCGGGACCCGGCACTGACGATAGCGAAGACGGCGGGGATGAGGCACAAAATTGCGTGAAGGCTTTTCGTGACAAGGGCCGTTTCCTGCCTGCGGTTATTATGGGTTTTGTAGTTTAATTAATTAACACGTACCAACACCTGTAGCCCCGCACAAACACAGACAACACAGAACTGACTTCCGGACGTTTCGATTAAACTACACTTTTCTAAAATTAACTAAGGTAAAATTTTAAGACCTGACTAAATTAAATTTAAGACCTTGAATGAAAATCTGGCTGTTTTTTAAGTCTTTTAAGGCCTTAAATTTAAAGTTTTGAATTTCAGACATTTTAAGACTTTTTAAGACCCCGCGGGAACCCTGTCTCTGTGACTTGTTCTAGCACACATGCCCTTGCTAAGAGTAATAAGCCAACCAACAACAGTTTGGCCTGGCCTTATGGCAACATTGCTCTAGCACTGTTTTTAACACACAGAATTCAATATATTTGCCCTTCAGACAGACCTGGAGGGGAAATCTAAGTCTATGCTGTCATATATTAACTACTGTGTGGAAATGTCACTGTTTGCAAAATGACACAAATGAGAAGCCATGGTCTGAACAGTGAAGCCAACTGTCTGCTCAGGGCAAGAGACATGGGTTTAAAAGCAGAAGACACCTCAGCCTACAGCATCACCAGAGCTCTAAAGAGGTATTGGGTCTGCAACACACACCTACAAACTCCAGATACAGACACAGGACTTCAGCAGTAACTCCAACCCACAGTGGATGTGGCAAGATATCCAGTCCATCAGATTACAAAAGGAAAGATAACAGTACACATCAGCCAATAACCCTGACAACCTAGCAGAGGAGCAGCTCTTAACAACGCTCTGCTCGGTTTGACAAAGACAATACTAACCTCCACTCCATTACAAACTGCCGGGACCCACAGTGTGCTGTTCTACACGATCACAAGGTGCAGCCTGTCCTCTGTGAAGAACAGCTGAGCCTGGTGGTGTCCAAGGCTGTTCACCTCAGGCCTGGACTAACCACCTATCAGCTGCAGCACGACTGGTCTTCAATCTACCCAAGTTCTCACATGTGACTCCTCTGCTACGCTCTCTTCACTGGCTTCCAGTAGCAGCACACATCAGATACAAAACCTTGATGCTTGCTTACAAAGCCAAAAATGGACTGGCCCCTCCCTACATGATGTCCATGGTCAAAAGCTGATCTGTACAGCGAACACTCAGAACCTCAAGCTTGGCTCGACTTGAAACCCCATGCTTAAAGTCTCATGGAGGACAAAGCTCCAGACTATTCTCCATCCTGGCTCCAAGATGGTGGGACGATCTTCCATTAGCTGCTAGAACTGCAGAGTCTATTGCTATCTTCAAGTGTAGACTGAAGACTCACCTGTTTGTTGAGTTCTTACCAGAGTACTAACTCAGCTGATACCACTTGCCGTTGTTCTGATATGGTATGTCTGTCTATGGTTATTTGTGCTTCTTGGCAAACGTATAACTTGCAAAACACTAGGCAATGATATTGACTCCTGTAGTTTAGTAGTAGTCTGACTCAATGGTGTCTTGAATTCTGGCCTATCCGTACTATTACTTAGGATGTATTCTGTGATCAGAAGCAAAGCACTTTGTAAGTCGCTCTGGATAAGAGCATCTGCTAAATGCTGTAAATGTGAATGTAAATCTATCAGAAGTATTCACATATATTTTCAACCTCTCTCCATCCTTATGAACAACCCGTACATCCCTCAAATCCACCACCATCGTGCCCTCTCTTACAAAATAAATGTGGTAACCTAGCCCAATGACTATAAACCAGACATTCTCACCCATGTAATTTCAAAGCACTTTAAACAACTGGTACTCTCCCACATCAAAGACATTGTCCCAGCTGATCTAGATCAACACCAGTTTGCCTATAGAGCAAAGAAATCCATAGACGATGCCATCTGTCTGGCTTTCCTTCCAACCTTCTCTCACCTGGAAATACACAAGACCTACATGGTGATGGCTCCTTGTTTACTGCAGCTTGGCATTTAATACCAACATGCTTGTTGACAAACTGTATGGACCAGTACTAACTCTCCATACGCAAGTGGATACAGCATTTCCTTCACCAACCCCAGACTGTTAGTCTGGGCAAGCACACCTCCTCTACCTGCATCTGAGCACCCACACCCCCACATCCCCACCCCCCCACATCCCCCACTCACCCCCACACCCCACACACCCCCACATCCCCACCCCCCACACACCCCCCACATCCCCACCCCCCAAACCCCCCACACCCCCACATACCCCCACCCCCACACCCAACACCCCCACACCCCCCCACACCCCCACTCTACACACTCTTCATTCATGCCAACCCATCCACAACACTATTCTTAGTTTGCAGATGATATGATAGTCATGGTGTTCATTTGAGCCTTTTACTAATAATAATACAATAGTAATACTATAAATACATTTATAGATATATACATTTATAATGTATAATAAATACATTTTATTTATAATGCACTTTCTATTTGATAGAAGTCATGAGATACTCTTCTATCCCAAAAAAAAAACCAAATATAAATTTTTAAAAATGTAGTAATATGCATGCAGATTCAGAATCTATTGTTGTTGGTGAACAAAACATGATCATGTAATTAACACAAAAAAGCCCAAGTAGATTATGCTGGATTTTAGGACTACCAGAAAGACACACAGTCCTAACCACAACCATACAGAGACTGTGGAGAGATCCATCAGCTTCAGGTTCCAGGAAGTCACATGACAGCACTTCTCATGGACTAGCAAACCCACAGCAGTGGTGTACACCAATGCCTTTATTTTCTGAGGTGGCTTGAAGAGCCAATCTCCCCCAAACGCTGCATGTCAGCTTTTACAAATGCTCCCTAACAAACAGCATGACGGCCTGGTATGCAAACAGCACCGAAGCTGGCAACAAAAAGCTCTCCAACGTGTTATGAGAAAAGGACAGGACAGTGTTGGTATGAAGCTGCCATCACAAGAACATCTACACTGCACAGTGTGGAGGCGTAAGCTTCACTAGAGACATCACATACGCTGGACTGTTTAACCTCCCATCAGGCATTAATCTGCACATGTAGGAATAAACCTAAAAACCAAAGTCAAACTCAAAGTCAAATTGATTTATATAGCGCTTTCCACAACACATGTTGTCACAAAGCAGCTTTACAATCGTATGGGTCCAGATCCCTAATGAGCAAACCAAAGGCGACAGTGGCAATGAAAAACTCCCTAGATGGTGGGGATTAGGAAGAAACCTCGGGAGGACCAAGAGTCAAAGGGGAACCCATCCTCCATTGGGCAGATGAGAGCTCCAGAGAGTCAGAGAGCTCCTCACTCTGACAAGACTGCTCTATCATTGGAGTACTTACTTTTAATGTGAAATGTGCCATATTTGTCAATTGTGAATTTTCACTGCAATCGAAATTTGCAGTTAGAACACACACACACTAGTGATTACAAGGGGGCTGTGGTGCACATGTGCCCAGAGTGGTAGGAAGCTCTAGCCCGGCGCCCGGGGAGCAGTTGGGGTTAGGTACCTTCAGGCCCGTTGACAGTCTTGCTAGGGCCCGGGACAAGAAAGTTTAATGTTTTTTATCACATTATTTAATGGTTGTTTATTTTCAAAACGCCCAATCTTAACGTCTTCATGAGAACTGTTCAGTCAGACAGCTATTTGTTGTGAAACGAAGTAGTTACAATTTCAAGCATTTTCAAGTACTTTAGCCTAAATTCCAGCACTTTTCAAACCTGGAACACAATGCAACATTAAAATTCGTCAGGTAAATGTTTTCCTTTCTTTTCTGCGCTCCAGATTTCTGTATTTACTTTAACTATCCACCACTGTATTTCCCGCTGTTGTGCGGGTACCAGCCGGTTACGGTCGGTGCTGGATCAAACCATTTTCCAGTGGGATGCGGGGGTGTATGCACTTAATCGAAAATATGCAGATAGGTAAAAAAAACATATATATTTTAGCCATTGAGTTTATTTTGAGTACAGATTTTTATATTAATGAAAGATTTCAAGATTATTTAAAAATTATAGAGTTTAAATAAAAAATAAATTGCTGGGCTCTTTGATGGGCCCCCCTGGCCCTGGGGCCCGGGACAACAGACCCGGTTGTCCCCCCCTGTCGACGGGGCTGGGTACCTTGCTCAAGGGCACCTCAGTCATGGCCTCAGGCCTGGGAATCGAACCCACAATCCTCCAGTCACAAGACCAGTTCCCTACCACAGGACCGTGACTGCCCCCTACATGTTACCTGTTATTTTGAAGCCCCTTGTTATGAGGAGCATTTCTACATCAACACACAAATGTCATCCCACACCCCTTCACACCATCACACTGCTGTTGTAGAAGTTGTATTTTATACTTTATTGCTATGATTTTGTATATTTCTTATTGCTGCCTTTTTTTTCTTTGTAAGCATGTATGAGTCAAAGTTCTTGGATCTTGAATCTACCAACTTGAGGGCAAATGAAAGCAATCTCACACCAATAATACAACTCGTTTTAGGAGGCATCTCTCCTTATTGACCTGATATAAAACTGCTCTTTGTGAAAAACTTTAGTAAGAAATAATTTAGTTCATTTCATGAAATCGAATCCCACAGAAAAACATTTTATTGGGTTTTATTGAGCTGTTTCACCAGGCAGCTGGACCACAATACAAAGTAATGGCTGTACACACGATGGAGTGAAATATGTTTAACTTGATGCAATAATTAAAAAAGAGGAATTAGATGGAAAGTTGGAAGCCAAGTGTGCATGGAATAAATTACATAAAATGACATTACATTTATAGTATAAGCAATGTTATTCCTAAATTATATTGAACAAGCACAAATTAAAGTTTTTACTCAACATAAAAACACAGAAAAAATTAATACTGACCCTAGTCCAGAAAGAGGCTTATAGGAAATCGAAGGTAAACAGAAAATCATTAATGAAATGTAGCCAGTCTATGTTTTATGTTTTATTTGGGTGTAATGCAAAGTGAGTCGAGTCACGGCACAAGTTTGGAGATGAGCAGCCTATGGCGCATTTCCACTAGGGCAGGGGTGGCCAACCCGTCATAGACCAAGAGCCACTTTTCTTACTGTGTTACGGCAAAGAGCCACATCGTACATGGGCGAGTGTAATCTGTTGAGCGGGGGGGGGGGGGGGGTAGTGAGTGTAAATTATTAGCTGTGAAGACAGTCAAACGCGTGTTTTCCACTACGCCGGTTTTAAAAGTATTAGCGGCTCGCTAGGCTTGTAAACTAACCGCGCACCACGAAAATGTAGCAGTGTGTCGCCCCGTTTGTGCAGGTGAGCCCGCGGACCGACTGGGGAGCCGCATGAAACCAGGTTGGCCACCCCGGCACTAGGGCCTACTTGGCGCGGTACGGTTCGATTTGCGACGGTTTGTGAGTGTTTCCATTAGTACCAGGTCCCGGTTAGCCGGTACTTTCGGGTACTATTTTCGTACCGACTCGCTCGAGGTTCTAACCGTTCCGAAGCGGTACAGTTCTGTGACGTGGAGGAACAGCATGACACTGATTGGCCAGGGAATGTCGTCACAGGTTGCGTCAGGAGAGCGACTCCTCCGCTATGCTATGGACTCCTCAGCCATTTTTAAAACCCAAGGAGCGAAGTCTGTTCCCTGGTCAAACGCCGAGGTACAAACCTTTCTGTTAATAATCAGCGATCAAAAAATCCAGGGCGAACTGGACGGGGCCACTAGAAATGTAAAGGTTTTTAGCGAGGTTTCCGCGCTAATGGCCACTCATGGCTACCAGCGGTCCGTTCAGCAGTGCCGGTCGGTCCAAGCTAAAAAAGCTTAACGCGATTACCGGGCGGTGAAGGACCATAACGGACGCAGCGGAGCAAACCGCAAAGACTGGAAATGGTTCCAGCAAATGGATGTCATATACGGTCACCGGCCAGCCAGTAACGGAAGAGAAAACGTGCTGGACAATGTCGGTGCTGGAGGCCACGGAGAATGGTGAGTGTATTGTGATTTCACAGTTTTACTACTAGGCTCGTAAAAGATGTAATATGAACGTAATATGGACGCATCTATTGTAAACGCAGGAATTTAGAGCTGTGTTTGTAGTTAATGTTACCACCACAGTCACTATTGTACAATAGCTAGCTCTTAGCCTTGCTAGTTGCTAGTTAGCTGTAGCAGCTAAACACAGCATGCGCAGCGATGACGTGCTACACAGTTTGTGCAGTTACGCTATATTGTTGTTGCTTTCACGGGAATACTTGTGTTTAATATTTGTTATTTTTTACGTTCAAGATTCCCCTTCCACTGACGAGGTGAGCGGAGTTGGCGGAAAATGTTTCCTTCAACCGGGCTTTCCTCGGGGTGCTTTGGCGAACTTGTGAACACCATGCGAGACAGACGCCAGTAAAAGCACACAAAATGTTGCTTGTAGTACTATAAATATTTATTTCATATAAAGCTATACGTTATTTTTAGGTAATTTGCTTTTTGCACTTTTTTAAACTATAACTATATTATTTACATATGTTGTACTTTAAATATCTATTTCATAATAAAGTTTGATTTAATTTGATTGTATGACTGATGCTTTTTATGCAGGGTGTGTTCAGCCTGTTTGAGTAATACCAAATTATTATCAATAATTAGAGCAACCACATACATTAATGAATATAAAGATAAATAAGATACAATAATGGTATGTGTTAAGGGGCATCGACCGGTGTTGTGGTCGCATACAAATGATGTCACGACACTACAACCCGCGCGCCAACAGCGACTCCACCCACATTGTGGTGGTCCACCATTGTAATGGAAACACAACGCGACCGTACCGTTCCGTTGCGAATCGACCCGTATCGAACCGTACCGCGCCAAGCAGGCCCTAGTGGAAATGCGCCATTATTTAAGGATATTCCATTTTCATCAACATTGAAGCAGTCCATGAGAGCAGAGCTGAAAGACAAACATGGAAGGAAAAGAAAAGAATGACAAGCAAAACACTCAGTGTCTGACAAAACATGACAGGAAGGGAAGGTGCCTACAGTATATAAACAGGTATATTAAGGCAAAATGAAAAGCAGTTGAACACAATAAAGAGAGGAGATAAAACACGAGAGGGGGCACACTAAGGCCCCGTCCACACGTCGCTGGAGATTTTTAAAAACGGAGGTTTTTGTCTCCGTTTCAGCCTCCCGTCCACACGAAAACAGCGTTTTCGGTCACCGAAAACGGAGGTTTTTGAAAACGCCTTCCAAGGTGGAGACTTTTGAAAACTCCAGTCTCGGCGTATTCGTGTGGACGGGGAAAACGCATGTTTAGGAAAACGCTGACGTCACATAGTTAGTCTGCGCATGTCTTTTTTTTTTGTTTACATTCGCTCAGCTTGTTCAGCATGGATACGCAGCTGATACGCAGCCGTGTGGACGTAGATATTTTTTACAACGGAGACAAAAACCTCCATTTTAAAAAATCTCCGGCGTCATGTGGACGTAGATATTTTTGAAAACAGAGACAAAAACCTCCGTTTTTAAAAATCTCCGGCGTCGTGTGGACGTAGATATTTTTGAAAACGCTGATCGTGTGGACGGAGATATTTTTTACAACGGAGACAAAAACCTCAGTTTTTAAAAATCTCCGGCGTCGTGTGGACGGGGCCTAAATGAAACCACACTGCATTAGAGCCATGAGAACCACAAATCATGGCAACCACCCCTCCTCCCTCCATTAACACGTGGCTCCTGGCAAATGGGGTTCCTGGGCCCCAAGGCAGAATTGATCAGGAACAAGGCCGGCACCACGAGACCTGACAGTATTGAAGCGGGTGGAGCAGGAACTGGAGTAAGGGCAGGACAATGAGCAACAACTAGAGTAGTGGGGACAGGTGCCCATGCCAGGACTGGACCAGGAGCCTAGAAGGACCTACAGGAGAAAGGAGGATTTTCACAGGGCACCATGGTGTATGTGAGAGTGGCAGGTGGGTGTAGGAGACAGCAAGGCTGTGGGTCTGGGTCAGGGGACTGTGGGACATGGCAGTGTCACCCTGGGTGGATATAACCACAGTGGTCACTTCTAAACTGAAACTGTAATTCAGGGGGATTTTGACATCTCAAACATTATTCAGACTTCTAAGTATAATAAACTATAAGTAAATATAAGGTTGTAAGTATAATTAACTAAAGTAAATATAAGGTTGTAAATCATTTGTAAGCCCCAGATAATAAATACGGTTTTAGCATGAAATACAAATTCTACCAAACTGAAATTTGTGAGACCGCAGCTTAGCCAATATATGGAGCAAAAATGTTTCTAGACCACCACAATTCACTGTTTTAGGATACAAGTCATTACAAAACATGACAAGTGAACATTTATGAAGCTAAAATACAGCCAAACATAACCAACATGTCTGATGTTTCTGCAGGAAAAGCGGCTGAAGTTTTGCACCAAAGATAAAACCACAAACATTTCTTTGTACAACACATCCTTAACTTCTCAGTCAATCTGTAAGGCAAAGCTTGAAGAGAAAGGATATAAGTGTGGAGATGAGCAACATTAAGACAGGAAACCATGTAAAACCACAGGAAATGGAAGGAAAAACAAACAGAACCATGCAAAAAAATCAATATCCAACAGAATACAGGAAGATAAGAGGTATATATACACAGGTGTATAAAGGAAAATGAGACCTGATTGAAAACAATGAAATGCAGAGATAACAAAAACACGGTGGAGACTAAATGAAAAAAACAAAAACAAAACCACAGAGAGCTCACATAGAGCTCACATAGAGCTCATATAGAGCTCATATAGAGCTCATACCACGGGGACTGCAAAGCTTCAGGACAGAACCTCCTCACCTGTTAACATGTGGTCCTTGAAGCGCTATATGGGGCCCCTGGGAAAATGTGGGCCCTGACTCCCCAGAGCAGGACTGAATCAGATGGCAGGACCACCTGAGGTTGGAGTGGAAAATTGTGACATTGCGTTTCAGTTGGGTTCCATTTGGCTTCCATTTGGGTTTCACTTATTTTGCTGTACACAGAGCCCTTAGTAGAAACTCCGTATCTCTTGTACTTTACCCAACACGCTTCTCTACCAAGACATTATGCAGTTGTTGGAGTGTTGATGCTACTCTTTCCACAATCTATAATAGGCTCAGCACCACAAAGTCATCCTTGTCTTCATTATTTTTGAAAATTCTCTGGAGATATTTTCTAGCCAGCCTCAAAATAATTTTGATCACACATCTCAGAATAGGTTTCCTTTCAAAGTTATTCAAATATTCTGCTTCGGAAGAGCATTCCCAATCTCTATGGTGTGCATTCTTTTAATCTTCTCAATCTATAAATACTTGCATATAAACACATAAATACTGTACTAAGTACATTAACTATCTCTCTGTCATTTTCATTACATTAATTACATTTGCGCTTCCTTATTTTTCGTAGATTTATTTCATATGTGCAGTTACAAAGCATTCATACAAACATACTGAAGTCAGCACTCACCTTTAAATGTTATTTTATCAACGGTGTGGTTCTCAAGAAAACAGGCAGTAATAAGACTTAATGCTCTGGTGTTCTCGAACATGCTGTAACTTTTCCTCCTAGACCTCCATTATATGCCATTTAAACATTTTCAACACTAGCCATAGTGCATAGGCTCTAAAAATAACTGGCTAGGTAGCTGGGAACACACCCATGAGTTTCACTGCAGCAGTTCACACCACTCAGGTATTCAAAAGTTCAACCCTCAGCAGTGCACGTCTCTGAACTGAAACTGAACACTGACACCATAACGTCCTTGTACCACCACTGACCATTTTGTCTGCTCTAACACACCAGATTGAACACATCAGTTAATTATCAAGCACTGCAGGGGGTAACCATGTGATGCAGGACCCACCCTGGACTGGCTTAGGACTCCATTACCTTTTAAACATGACACCATGGTCACAGCAACACAGAAGCTGCCTCTGTCTGACTTTAAGGAGGGGGAGGAGGATGGGGGTTCCATATAAATTATACTTTATTTTTTTCAGAAACATACCAAAATCACCACTGAAAGAATCTTAAGATATTAACAGACAGTAAAGTGATAGGTTCCCTGTGTAACGATCTGCGCGGGGCAGAACAGGGAGGCGGACACAAGCGCTGAGGAGAGCGAGATTTATTACAGGAAATTCCATAGGCAGAGTCGATGTAACGGGCATGGGTCATAACGGGTTGGCAATCCTGACATGAAATGTACAAAGGCATGAACACGGACAAAGAAAACAACAAGGAGGACTCACAAAACAGCAGCACTGGGGCGAACAGGCAAAACACCGCGAAAAACAAAAAGACCGACAACTAGACCTGGGAGACACAGGGACTAATATACACAGGACTAAACTAGGGACAGGTGATGACAATGACACAGGGGCGTGGTAACAAACAAGGAATCCATCAAACCAATGAGCAAGGCGGGACAAACAGGCAGGGGACACGGACATGAGGGAACCCAGAGTGACAGCTACGAGAGGGGGCGTTGCCCTACGTGACACCCTGATTCAGATATATTAAGTGTCGAGGGGCCTCATTTAGACTCTTGTGGTCTCGGGTGCATTCCCTGCAATCGTGTTTTCATGTATTCTAATCTCTGTGCATGTGGGACTCTCACAAGTATTTATAAAGGAATGTTCAGCAGGGACATGGGCCTGTAATTACCTCTATCACACCTCCTTCCTTGTAGAGTGGGACAGTTCCAGCTTTGCAAGTGACCCCGCAAATAGAGAGAGATTAATTGGGAGAAGAGGGCAGTGAATCCAGAGGTTTCCCTCATGTACTTACCTTTAGACCAGCATGCTGGTGCACATTTGAAATGTTCACAAAAGAAAAATGCATTACTCAAATTGAATCGGTCATCTCCTACCCTTCTTCATAGCTTTCGTATGAAAGTATGCAATTTATTGGCCCTGCAACTAATTTAAAAGATTTTGAAATAATTACTACATTGAAATGCATCTTGAATTAATCTAGCAGCGAAATCAAATGCTCATAACCTTCCTCTGTTAGGGTTGTGTACCAAGTTTGTAGGTTTTAAATGCATAAAACACTACATAAATTAGTTTATTGCATCAAGACTTTTCGACTTTGTCAGGAACTTCTAGTTTTTTTAAAAAGGCAGATATTTCCAGATAAGTAAGGCCCATAAACCCATAAATCAACACTTTCATGAATAAGGAAGCACAACAACGTAACCAAAAGGTAAGAAACAAAATGGATGATAACTCATTTGTTTTTAGGGCATCTAACTGATTTGAGTCACAGGTCAAAACCGACCTGTTAACATAAGAGATAGTAACAGAACGCTGACACAAGAGCAGTGTTGGGTAAGTTACTTTGAAAAAGTAATTAGTTACAGTTACAAGTTACCTTGTTTAAAATGTAATTGTAGTGTAACTTTTCTGATTACTTTTGAAAAGTAATGTAACTAATTACTTTTTGGATTACTTTTTGATTACTTTACGGTTTAAGTGAGTATTGACCCATGATCAACATTTAATTTTTGAGAACTGACAGTGTGAAACTTAAAAGAGTACTAAGCTGAGAGGGAATTGCTGACAGGCAATCACAGGAGGTCCACAAGAAGAGATGCCTGCACCAGGCATGTAAGATTCTCAGACTATTGTCATCAGGCCGTACTCTTTTCTGCTCCTCCCCCAGGCTCTACCATTTTCAGTTTGCAGACTAACACAAGCAGGTTCAGAAACCACTTCTTTCCCACAGCGGTCACCTTATTGAACTCTTCCCAAAGACCATTCTTTCCTTCCCCTCTATCCATACCTTACCATCCACACAACATAGTGTTCCTCTTCAATTCACATCTGTATAGCCCTATCTACAGTGGTATAGGATAATCTGTATGTTATCTCTGTATGATTCCATCTGTATTTATCACATTTATTTATATATTTTTCTTTGCCCTGTGCATTGCCATACATTACACACACATGCATTTCCCTAGGTAATTTATCTACTCTGCACATATATATTAACCATCTTTACTTACACTAGCTGTAACTAACTGCATTGTATCTCTAAATACTGCATTCTATACAATCTGCACGTGTTGCACTTGATTAGATACCAAACTGCATTTCATTACTTCATACAAATTTAATTTAAATGTATTGCTTGTCGAACTATAGGTCTAAGATAGGTCCAATGATACCAATTGGATAGGTTAGGTCGTGTCATAGACATCGACAAACGTTTTTCCAACACCAAACAGTCATAAATATTCATTTGATACCGTCTGTCATTGTCTATAATAGTCATGTATGATTTCAACGAATACCTGTTTAGGACTTTAAACAGCTAATTTGATTAGCCTGTAAATCAAGCTAGCATGCTAAAGGACAAACACATTCAAGTGAATGGTAGTAGCTAGCCCAGCAGGTAGCTAACTATGGAAACCACAGTGTTTGACGGTCAGCATGCCTTGCTGTTAGCTCGCTTACAACCTCAATACTGGTTGCCTTCTAGGGTTAATTACATTTGCGCTTCCTTATTTTTCGTAGATTTATTTCATATGTGCAGTTACAAAGCATTCATACAAACATACTGAAGTCAGCACTCACCTTTAAATGTTATTTTATCAACGGTGTGGTTCTCAAGAAAACAGGCAGTAATAAGACTTAATGCTCTGGTGTTCTCGAACATGCTGTAACTTTTCCTCCTAGACCTCCATTATATGCCATTTAAACATTTTCAACACTAGCCATAGTGCATAGGCTCTAAAAATAACTGGCTAGGTAGCTGGGAACACACCCATGAGTTTCACTGCAGCAGTTCACACCACTCAGGTATTCAAAAGTTCAACCCTCAGCAGTGCACGTCTCTGAACTGAAACTGAACACTGACACCATAACGTCCTTGTACCACCACTGACCATTTTGTCTGCTCTAACACACCAGATTGAACACATCAGTTAATTATCAAGCACTGCAGGGGGTAACCATGTGATGCAGGACCCACCCTGGACTGGCTTAGGACTCCATTACCTTTTAAACATGACACCATGGTCACAGCAACACAGAAGCTGCCTCTGTCTGACTTTAAGGAGGGGGAGGAGGATGGGGGTTCCATATAAATTATTTTGCCACCTGTCCCGGTTTTCCCGGGACTGTCCTGGTTTTCACGTCGCTGTCTCGGTTTTCCTTCTTTTTAATATTCGGTCCAGGCAAAAAATAATAATTTAATGTCCCAGTTTCACTAAGTTAGTTCAAACGACTATTTAGACTGTTTCTGCACACTTTAAATTCGTCTTTTTTTCTCGCTGTGTCCATTTTACGTTCGCCACCCCCCCGTCAACAATTTACGTTCTCGTGTGACGGTGTTCGTTTTTTTGTCAGACCTAGGTGGCAACTCTTCTGATCGGAAATAAACCTCCAAACTCCGAAATTTACACAAAGGCTTGGCATAATCACAAATAGTTGCCGATGGTGGCACATGGTTCACATTTATTGACAACACGAAAACAAAACAAATGCTCCTTAAATGTCCAGTGAAGGCGTCTGTCATTATTGCTGCTTGAGCTGAAACTGAACCGCGCGCTTGCTGCTCCAGCACAGAAACAAGCGGAAAACGGCGATATAGGGCGCAAAGCAATAAAAATATCATTAAATATTTCGCAAAGGTTTTTGTTTATATTTAAAAAATGTAACTAAAATTGTAATTCATCATTTTTCCAGAAGTAACTGTAACTGAATTACATATTTTCTCATTGTAACTGTAACGAATTACAGTTACACTTTTTTTGTAATTAAATTACGTAACGTCGTTACATGTAATTCGTTACTCCCCAACACTGCACAAGAGGACAACCATACATTCTTTTGAAATATTGAGAGACTGATTACTGAGGGAAATTTATCAGCATTTACAATGACTGGTACACAGTCAAAATCAGTGCTAACAAATGCTGTTGTTACATAAATGCTGTCTGCTTACATAAAAAAGTATTTTCCATAAAGAATGTTTCAACAATTAGGAGAGCAGCATGTGTTTCTTTTAAAGGAATATTTCTGTCAAAGTTTCCAGAACAGGTAATGATGGCCGTTAGGAGTCTGTTCAATGATACCAACCACTACCAATCTTTTACATTTATTACTGCTTTTCTTTCACCTGAGCATTTTAGGAGGGACGTGGAGAAGCTGCAGAAGCAGGTAGCAGTCTTAGATCAGCAGGCACCTTCTAGCCAGCAGCTGCACTCTCCATGAAGGTCCTCATATGGTAAACATGCTGCTGATATACAGCTCTCCGTTATATGTACTTACCACGCTGAGGATTGAAGAAGCCCCCCTCAGCGGACAGAACAAGCCACGTACTTCCTTCCTGTGTGCTGCTTTCCCTTTCCTTTTAATCTACACTGAGGTGAAAAAGTCATTTGACACAAGCCATCATTAGAATTGAGAGACAAAAACCAAACAAAAACAAAAACCCAGAAACAAAAAGCAGATAATGGGCGATGTCACTTTATTTGAACACAAGCACTTTTTTTGCCACAGCTGAAAATCAAAGGAAGATCTTTAGCTTTAGCCTTGAAATAATCCAATTACATGTGTTTTCCTGGAGGAGCATCAAACTGTTGTGACCGTGTTTAACAACAGCCTTGTGCTTTGTTTGGGGTTTTTTCTCATTTTTTTCCAGGCTGCTCTTGCTCTAGTGTTAGATTCTGCTGTTAACCTTCGTCTACAGGGCTGCCTTTCTAACATATTTGATTGTTTGGCTGTTGCTAATTCTTTTTTTATATGTGTTTGTTTAAATGTCCTTAGAGAAACCATTCTCCTTTACTTATTCATTCTATCTTTTTACTGTTTCAAGTGAAAATAGAAAGAATAGAAAGAAACTAAGTGTACTTTGCCAAAGCCTGCGAGCTTTCTGGTGGGTTTTAGACTTGGTGTACTCTGAGTGTTCGAGAGCTTCTTCTTGATGGGGAAATGTAATAAACCTATGCTTCATGTGCTCTGAACATGAGAGAACAAAATTACAGTTGTTGTTGAAAAATAAGTGGATATCTTCAGAAGCTTCCCCATATCTCTGAAGAGGCCACCAATGTCTGTACATTATTCATATACAAAAGACATTTTTTCTCTGTCTGTCTGTCTCTCTATCTTTCTCTCTCTCTCTCTCCCTTAGCAAGCAGGCAGCTGAGGGAAAGACCTTGAGACAGATGCTCTGAATCCCAATGGAACAATGAGCAGCTCTTGTACGCTGAGGAGGTGTTGCCTAGCAGCAGCAGCAGCAACCTGTGTGTGTGGGAGTGTGTGTGTGTGTGTGTGTGGGGGGGGGGGGGGTGTTGGGAGGGTGTTGCTGAGAGAATGACAAGGGTCTTTGGGAGCAATATGGGAGCAAGAGGTCTGCCAGAGAGAAGTGTCGCAGACGATATGTTTATGGTGGGTATAGCAACCCAGTGAAGTAAATTGTCACTAGCAGAAAGGAACATGTACTCAAAAACCTGCAAATGGACAGAGCATCATCGCTATTAATGAGCACTTCAGTGTTCCTACTGCATTCCATTTCTATAAATGGATATTGATTCAGAGCAACGAGAGGCAGGAGTGCTGGTGATTCACAGTCCCCCTTCACTTTCTTACATATATTCACATACTCTCTCTCTCTCTCTCTCTCTCTCTCTCTCTGATACACACACACACACACACATAGTCTGGCCTGTCCCCATTTATTTCATCACAGAAACTGGCTTTCTTAATAATCTAACCACTGTTTTACCCATTAGGTACATTGTCTTTGACCACGATCCCTTTTCCACAAGCCTTGTTTTTACAGGCAGTTTATCAGCTTTTCTCCTCTGGCCATTTTACCCCCATCTAACTGTCCCCTCCTCGTTCTTCTCCTCATCCTCCCCTTCCCTCGTTCTTCTCCTCATCCTCCCATCCAACGTTCGTCTCTCTTCATCCTCCCCTTCCCTGTCATTCTCCTCATTCTTCCCTTCTGTCTATTCTTCTTTCGTTCCCATCTGTAATTATATAGCCTGATGCTAGATGCAAACTGAACAGGACTGCATCAGAAAGGTCTGTCCTGTAGACTTTGATGTGACACACATGATCTAAAAACAGACCAAATAACACCCTTCCCTAACAACACAAAGTGCCCGTAGGTGCTTGCTAATACACAGACACAACAGAGTTCACCCCAAAAACCACACTCTTTCCATTCAGATGGGAGGGGAGGCGGAGCTTATTAGCTGGCAACTCCACGCCGTGGCAACTCCAATAACTGGCCCCACCCCTTCTGAGATTTCAGAAGTATTTGGTTGGCACACACATGTGGACGGGACACTCGCCGTTTCACCTCTAGAATGTAAATAACGGGCACTGCATACAGGGGGTGCTGACAGAAGAAGCAGCAGATGGAGAGGATGGGTTGTAGGACAGCGTGGCTGATGGAGAATCTTCCCTCTAAACAAGGACACTTTGCTAGGCAGCTGGGCCTGTCCAGCAAGCTGTCAACACGTAGAGACAGAACGCTTGGCTTCCTCTTGGTTCTCTTGAGTTCCCATGGACGCTTGGCTCACGTTAATGACAGTGTTCAGTGGGGGGTGGAATGGAGGACAGAAAGAAACAGCCGTCACCTTGTTAAGGGCGTCGTTGTATTTAAGGCATCACCTAGCATGATAGCAGATCCCCCACGGAGCAGAGAGAGAGAAAGAAACAAAGAAATGCAAGAAATACTGGAAACAAATTGAGGTCTATGAGGCTCCACGAGGTCCGTTTGGACCTCCAGCATCAACACAAAGGAACTTCCCCTGGGCCGTGTTCATCAGGCTGTTGGCGTGCTGCTGCCACTGAGTTCAGGCCTGATGTCTCTATACCCACGAATGACTAAATGCTGAAAGCATGTGATCCATCACAACGTGCTGTTTTTCAGCATGGTGTTCATACATCAGGAATAACATGGAACCATGCTCAGTGACTTCACGCTGTGAGCAAATAAAACATGATAAATCACCATTGATAATTTGGTGTTAGGCATTTTCAGTAACAGTTTGATATTCTTTAAAGGTCGTTACTTCATGATGATGATGAATTAATTAATTAATTTAATTAGTTTAATGAGATAAAACAGACAAAGACAACATGTTTTTTTATATTGATTTTTAATGTTCTAATCAGAGACGTAATTAATTTCTTGAATAATATTCTATCAGTAACTCTAATATGAACATGATAATCAAATAATTTGGTTAGACAGCCACATGCATCTGTGCATGCAATGATTGTTTATTAAGTTGCTGGTTCATACCACTCCTGGTACTGAATGTTCCAGCAATGACTTGCAATAATTCAGTAGGCCTAGATTATTTCACGCTCTCATTAGTCAGTAGATTTAGTCTCTCCAAAAATGCAGATCAATAGCTGAAGTCCTGACAGGCTCAGTCCTGATACCTCATTTGCGCTATTGCAGTATGTAAGTTTAATTGTCTTGAATTATGTCTTTAATAAACAATGCCTCACCCCACCCAAAACAGCATGGCTAACAATATGTGAAGTGGCTAGTGCAGCTACTGTGATCTCATTTGCATGAGGCCAACTGCTCCCTGTTGGCTTTCTTTCATTATTAAACAATGATGGCTTTTTTGGATGAAATATTTCTTTGAAATGGTCCCTAACTTAAGTGTCAAGACTGGGTGAGTTATAAGCAAATACATGTGGACATTTTGACTTTTTATTAACAGTATAGTCTTATGCTTGTTTTTAAATAAGTGATTATTCTACAGTATTCACAACATCATCTTTCTCCTCCCGTCTTGTCTCTCTACTCCTTTCATTCTCTCTTTCTCTCTTGTCTTTCTCTCTCTCTCTCTTGTTCTTTCTCTCTTTTCATTGTGATTCACATCGTTCTGAAGAACAGAACACACTGTATTAGGCCTTTTTCTGAGTTTCCATTTTGTTAAGTAAAAAACTTGGTGGCTCAGAACAGTGAAATGGCGTCTGAATGAAAAATACTGTGTGTTGATGTGTAAAAGCAGCCTGGGTATCCAGTGTCTGTCTGCACCTCTGCTCCCCCCAGTGCTACACTGCTAAACCCGTGTGAGACACAGAACATGCTTCCTCTCATTACCAGTGTCCTGTTCAGGCTGAGTGAATCTGAGCTGCTATACCAGTCTGCTATTCATTAGCTTTGTCTTCAAGCCTGTGCTGATCCTCCCTGTGCCTCTGGGCTGCTCAGATGAGCCCAGTTAGCCTCTGAGAGACCATCCTACACACCTTATCCCCCTGAACCGTACTCCTCTCTGCTGTGGGCCAGCACCACAGGAACTCCCAATTGGATAAAGTTTGTCGCACTTACAGGACTTCACCACCAGGGTGCACTAGTTAAAAGCTGATGTGTGTGTGCGTGGGCATCTGTGTGTGTGTGTGTGTGTGTGTGTGTGTGTGTGTGTGTGTGTGTGTGTGTGTGTGTGTGTGTGTGTGTGTGTGTGTGTGTGTGAAATAGCCTCCTAGATCAGTTTTCCAGTTTCTGAAATATTTTAAAGAAAATTTTAAAGGTTTCATTAGCAACAAACAAATTTGTCTCTGTTACACTTTATTGATCGGCTGCACTTGAAACAGCCAGTACCATTCATTTTTTTTCTATATTTCGCAGTATGAAAATTTCAATAAATATACTGAAACACAAAAATTATGAAAATCTTTTTTAAACTTTATTTAATATGAATTCAAACAATATTGGCGCTTCTGAAGGATTTTAATAGATAGGCTAACTCATTTTTATTTTTGGAATTCATATTTGTTCATTTGAGTTCAGCTTGGTTCTGACTTGGTTATTTCATGATTTTTTATATTTTAAATAAAGGTCAGTAATAGATATTCAATGGTATTTGTTACGTACAGTAATACAGTAATAGATATAATTTGTCATAATCTGTAATGTGTAAGTCAGGATGCAGTAGAGAAACACCACCCAAACTCCAGGTGGATGACAGAAGCTCACAGCCTCAGGACAGCCTCACAGGACTGGCCACACCATAGTAACAGCAAATGTGTCTGATGTATGTGAAAATCATGATGCCCTTTAATGAGCTTGCTCTTGGTGTTAAAGAGCTAGCTCTATAAAGGTCAGTGTGATTTTTTTGCGTGTAGGCTATCGGGCACCTAATGTAGACTAGCTCACCTATTTACCCTGATTCCAGCTAAAGTACACACAGCCAGGAACTCTATTAGCATTTAGAAGTTAAGCTAATTTATTATGCTTTTCTGTGCAATTACAAGAGATTACTAGAATAAAATCCTGATCTAACCATAGAACAGATTAACATATTGACACTAAAAGGCTCCAAGTCTGCTGCAGCATCTTTAGAATGCTAACACTGAAATGTCCCCTAGCTGAGTTCATGAAAGAGTGGGAGTGAGAGAAGTGGCCATTAGCATTAGCATGTGGAGACCGCAGAGAGACCAGGGAGAGGAGATGAAAGAGCTGAAGCAGATAGATACACACGGGGGGACTGATAATACACGTCTGTGAGAGATACGTCTATTATCAGTGTGTGTGTGTGTGTGTGTGTGTGTGTGTGTGTGTGTGTGTGTGTGTGTGCGTGTGTGTGTGTGTGTGTGTGTGTGTGTGTGTGTGTGTGTGTGTTGGAGGGATAATTGGAAGGGAGCATGAGAAGGAGAGGGCGTTTGGAAGGCTGCCCCATTCAGTCATTTGGGGAAAGACAGAGATAGATGGAGAGAGACGGGTGGAGAAGGGTACTGACACAAGAAATGGGGAGGAGGGTACTGACTCAGAAGAGATGGGTGGAGGAGGGTGCTGACTCAAGAGACGGGTGGAGGAGGGTACAGATTCAAGAGACAAGGGAGAAGGGTACTGACTCAGAAGAGATGGGGGAGTAGGGTACTGACTCAGAAGAGACGGGGAGGAGGGTACTGACTCAGAAGAGACGGGGGGGAGGGTACTGACTCAGAAGAGACGGGGCAGTAGGGTACTGACTCAGAAGAGACGGGGGGGAGGGTACTGACTCAGAAGAGACGGGGGGGAGGGTACTGACTCAGAAGAGACGGGGGGAGGGTACTGACTCAGAAGAGACGGGGGAGGAGGGAACTGACTCAGAAGAGACGGGGGGAGGGTACTGACTCAGAAGAGACGGGGGGAGGATACTGACTCAGAAGAGACGGGGGAAGAGGGAACTGACTCAGAAGAGACAGGGGGGAGGGTACTGACTCAGAAGAGACGGGGGGAGGGTACTGACTCAGAAGAGACGGGGGAGGAGGGGACTGACTCAGAAGAGACGGGGGAGGAGGGAACTGACTCAGAAGAGACGGGGGGAGGAGGGTACTGACTCAGAAGAGACGGGGGGGAGGGTACTGACTCAGAAGTGATGGGTGGAGGAGGGTGCTGACTCAAGAGACGGGTGGAGGAGGGTATAGACTCAAGAGACGAGGGAGAAGGGTACTGACTCAAGAGATGGGGAGGAGGGTACAGACTCAGAAGAGATGGGTGGAGGAGGGTGCTGATTCAGAAGAGATGGGTGGAGGAGGGTACTGACTCAGAAGAGATGGGGAGGAAGGTACTGACTCAGAAGAGGAGTGCAGTCTGTGGTTTCTGCTGTCAAGCCACCCCCCGTTTTCACTAACATGCTGACACTACACTCACCTACCATTCAGCACTGAGAGTGAGTGTGCATATACACAACCATGAAAGAACTGTGTGTTTTTATAAATTCACATTACAAATCCAGAAGAAAAGATTTTGTGCAAAGTTTTCTTTGGAGTTTGAGACTAGAAACTGCAAATGGTTTGGTAATTAACATGCAGTCACGTAGGGAATGAATCTTTTTAAAGTCATTCATGAAATACTTTCCAAACCTGCTGGTCTAAAACATTTATGACTTGGCTTAATGGAACAATCAACCATAGTTGTTTGCACCACAATGAGACATACTTAAGGAAGCTGTCATTACGGAAAATGCATAACCTATGCAATCAGAAACATAGAAATCAACCATAAAACTAATAAGCATAATTATAATAATTTGTTATTTAGATGCTCATCACGTTCCCTGTTTCTTGGGTATAATAATCTCTCTAATATAAAATGACAGGTATGAAAAAATAATTGTTTTCCACCTAGAATCCATTTACTTTCTTTGAACAAAAACAAGGCCAGACCACCATTGTAAATAAGAATATTTAGTTACTAATTACTCCATGGTTAAATGAAAGGTTAAAAATAAAGGATAAATAAACAAAACGGTTAGATTATATAATCAAATATAGTCAAAACGTTTATCCCATGTGTGAGGCAGACATAATTCAACTCAGCAAACATTTGGAATGTTTTCACCGAGTTATTACTCAGCATCATAAGGATCATAAGGAGGAGCTTATGGTCTGCAAGCACACAGGCGACCCATCGTCTCCAGTGGGGAGAGACAAGAGACGAAGCTCCTGCTGGTGTTAGATGGGCATGGAGGTCAATCACAGTTAGTGCGGTGCAGGAGGGCATGGGGGGGGCAGAGACAGCAGAACAGACACAACATGGGATCCCTCAGAACATGTTTAGAGGAAGGAGCAGGGAGTTTGTTCTAAAAGCATAAATGGAGTGCGGGGTGGATATGAGAGGCTTTGGAGGGGGCTTGGAAATTACCCAAAAGTGATAGAACAGCTAGCAACAGCCCCCTCTCCCTCTGCATATTGGCAGAAAAGCAAAGTATGCCTTTCTAGCATTAATTACATTTACTTTTCATCCTTGTCAGCCCCTGAGGGACATGGGTTACTAGACACAGCCCAATTAGACCAACAGCAGTTCTTAAGACAGCAGGGCAATTATCGGCAAACAGCATCTGAATGTGAAGGGGTGGGCTTATTCCACCTTCTGTCTGGACCAGTCCTCTATTGTCTATTTGGAAGGAGAGTAATCTTGCAGAGCCACATCCTCCAGACTTCATCTGGGTGTTTCAAATTTGACTGAGAGCTGCCATCTCTCAGAGCAGAAGGTACCGTGTCTCTCAGGAGCTGAGTACTAGCATGGAGGTGACCTTTGTGGCATTAGCCAGAGCAGTGGAGCTAGATGGGCCCATGCCTGGAGGAACGTAGGAGGGCACTGGCCTTTGCTGCCTTTGATCTGGACCTGCTCAGGCTTCAGAAGGTGATGGGAGTGAATCCTGGGACCATCACATCATCACCTTTGAAGCCCCAACAATGCAAGGCCCTTCCTGTCTCTGGACAAGGCAGCTCGTGTTGCAGAGCTGTAATCCTCTGTTCCACCTCTGGCAACATCTGGTTCACTATTTATGGCATCATAACTTATGAAAAGGAGTTCAGTCTCAAAGATTTTGATAATAGTGCTTGACTTTTATGAGCTTTTTTCTTGCATCTTATTTCAGGCTTTGTCATGCATTTAGAAGTAATGCCTGACCATGATGGGCTTGATTGGTAGAAACTTTAATTACAGTGTGAAATTGAAAGTTTTGTGTGAGGCCATAGGAGAACGGCAGTATGGCACTCAAAGGTCATGCTGTCTGGCACTTCGTAAACAATCCCTCATTTATATTCTGTATCTGCCCAGTCACCAGAGGTCAGCTAGAGTATAGTGGTTGATTATAAACACAGTAGCGATTCAAGGGACTCCAGAACAAAAAAGCTCCCAAGTAAGTGAAGTGCTGAGAAGCAGTTTTCCGCAGAGGATCAATTTGTTTCCACTTCCACCAAAAGGAACCAGTTTGCCTTGCCCCCTCCCCATCAGCTGATTAAAAGCATCGACTGAGTTGTCAAGCCAATGGAAAGACAAGGGAGGGGCATATCCAAGTTGTTAGAGTTGACCACACCGCGCTGATCATGCATCTTTTCCAACCCTTTGTGCCTAATGATCTCAGGGACCTATACTTCCCAAGCCCTGAGCAATCATTAATTATCTCCATCGCTCAGAGAATGGATCTGGTAGGTCAGAAAAACCTTTAGATGACAGCATCACAAGCATTTAAAATATTAACATCAGTGTTTTAGGGAATCTAGTCTTTTTGCATTTTTAGAAATGTCACACTACTGTAGGTGTTAGTGTAAAACAGTCTAGGCACAAGACCACTAGGTAGTTCCATGCAGCATGTAGAGTCACTGAACATATGATCTTTGAGTCACCATGGACAAACCCTTATGTATTCTTTTGTCTGCTTTTATCTCAGAATTGGAAGTTGTATCACTAGTTTCACTTCTCTGTTTCTATGCTAGTTGGCTTTTAAAACAGTTTTGGTCCTTTGGTCTCAATCATCTCTACATAGAACACATACAATGCCATACTGACCTCACCAACAGAGAAAATTAGGTTCCTGACCTTAAACATAACCACAGGGTATAATTCCGGCTATATTAAGGGTGTCTAAATGAAGTTTCCCCTGCTGAATTTAGACGTGATGACAGAGTGATCATGAGATGCGAGGGTGTTCTTACATTGGTTTCCTATGTGAGAGATGATCAATAGAGGGGAAAACCACTACTGTGACAATGACAA
Source organism: Brachyhypopomus gauderio (assembly GCF_052324685.1). Taxonomy (NCBI): domain Eukaryota; kingdom Metazoa; phylum Chordata; class Actinopteri; order Gymnotiformes; family Hypopomidae; genus Brachyhypopomus; species Brachyhypopomus gauderio. The sequence goes on along the minus strand of NC_135221.1, from coordinate 24,119,489 downwards.
TCAGTGCGCTGATTTCCACCACCACCCCCCCCCCCATAGTTCCCATGCAGAAAGTGGAGGAACTCCTCTGTTTTCAAAATGTTACAGATGGGCTCATTAAATTGCTTTATTTCACACTTCTCCCTGTGTCATTGATCCTGTTGATTGCCTTACCTTAACCCAACCCAAAATAGACGTCAGTTCCACAACCAGTTGGCCTATCACTATATACCATTTGGTAGAGCCAAGATTACTATTACTGTCACAGATCCACGGGCATCTGAAAGTGTCTATGGAGCCATCTAAGTCATATCACTGGCACAAATGCAGTTTATCTGTTACAGCATATCAATTGTAAATATGCCCAAGCAAACTTACAGTTGATTTGCCATTTCTGTGTAGCGATATATTGATGATTATGAATAATTATAAGAGGCACCACCCTAAAATTTCATGGAAACATGCATTTGATAACTGGAATAGATGAAATGATAAAATATCAGTCTCATTACCAAAGGTGAAGCTCAGAGTCTGCACAGTGTCCCAGCTATTAGGTGAAGTTGAGCGACAATGTATCTGTGCTACCCATCGAGCTGTCCTACCTAGGGCTACTGCGCATGCTAATTTAACGTCACTGTTTAGCGTAGCCCATAGTTGTGCACTGCCAGCTGTTTTTTCTCTTGGATTAACAATGAATATTGCCCATTTATCGTATTTAATCATATTGCAATGGAAATCGTTTTGCATTTTATTGTGTTTTGTTGACAATTGTTAAATATTTTTGTGAATATCCTAGGAAAGACCTCGTAAATATTACCATATTATGTGTTTCTAACACGTGGAGGTTGTAAATGTCTGCTGGTCAGTTTGTTTTACCCTTGCAAATAAATAATCGTTCTCAATTTTATCCATCTGTTTATTCCGTCCTGCACTAACTGGTTTTAGTTGATTGACATTGAAACGAGCACTTAACGCATAATGTTCGTTCTGTTTGGATATTTTACATTTCTAAAGCAATTTTCTTAAATACAAGTAAACGTTATCATGTAACGTTAATGATGTTTACACTGTCACATAACATGTCACATGTTACAATAATCACAGTGGGACATTCCTTTAGTACACCGTTCCAGTAATCAGTACATGACTTAATTAACTCTTATTGCTGAAAGCACGTTCTGGTATATATAAGGTAATATAGCCTATAAAATGATCATACCTACAGTATTAATGCTGGATGCATGTTCTGATAAGCTAATATATCTTATAAAATGAGGATACGTACATCTACTGCTGCATTAGTACATTTTAACACGGTAGCATGAATCGATAGATATGTCTATAATTTTGTGCTACGGGTGTGCGCTGCCACTGACGTGAAATTAGCATGTGCATGCACTGTAGCCCTAGGTAGGACAGCTCAATGGGTAGCACAGATTTTCAGAACACCGGACCACTATACGCTTGGATGAGTAATCCAGGTCTTTGTGGACTTAGACAGGTTTGTGCTCATTTGCCAGTCTTTATGAATGCCAGTAAAATTTGTAATAATTTCCTCTGGAGACAGAACTAATCTTAACTCTACGAACATGGGAGGCAAAATAACTTTGTGACACGTGTTAGAGCAAATTATGTGAGTTTAAACGAACTCACGGCTAAACAGATGTTAGCCTTTACTTAATATACTTATATAGACCTACTTAGTTCTTGGATTCCTTGAGATTGACGTTTTCGTGGAAATCCAGGCACATTTCTTGTAGCGATGTTTTGGCTTCTTTCCAACTCCTTATTCAACTAACTTTTTTTCCTTGGCTACGGAGTTTTAGTATTGATCTAAGGGCGCTGCGAGAAGGGAGGGACTAGCTGTCATGACTATGAATACTAAGTTAAGGCATTTCCCTCCAGTTGGAAACAAAAGCAATGAAACAACTAAGATACAGAACCATGGCAAAGGTAGAGAAAGTTAAATTACATATCAACCAGTGATGGCTAAGTTACCTAGAGAAAGTAATCCGATTACTGATTACTGATTACTCCTTTTAAAAGTAACTTAGTTACGTTACTGATTACTTGATTTAAAAAGTAACTACGTTAGATTACAAGTTACTTTAGTAGTTACATTCAGCAGCAAAATAAATTTTTCCAATACTCACTTTATTGGAAGTGCATTTTTAACAGTAACAATGTATTGAAGCAGGTTCGGTAACCGAGGCAGAAACTGCTTAATCCAAAAATCCCGAGGAGGGAAACTTTATTGTCACTTAAAGGGCGAGACTCGCCGTGAGGAGTAGTAGTCGCTACAGTATCTCCTGACATTACGTTTGTGTAGCTGCGCGGTATTATTTGTAAATTTATTTGTAAACGTAATACAAGCGAACTGGGGTGGGTTTTCCGAAACGTTCGTAGCGCCAAGTACTTCGTAACCTCGTATGAAACGTATGAGGTTAAGAAGTACTTAGCGCTACGAACGTTTCGGGAAACCCACCCCTGTTCAGTCAGACAGCTTGTGAAATGAAATACCATTACAATTTCAAGCATTTTAAAGTAGGCGACATTAGTCAAAATTCCAGCACTTTTCAAACGTGGAACACAGTGCAACATTTAAATTCTTCAGGTAAATGGTCCTTCCTCTGTTTTTGAGGGGTGTTTCTTTATACTACCACATATCGTTACGGGAGGACACTGCAAAAAATGACTTGTAAAACGCGCTCGCGCTCAGCATGCGGAGTCGAGCGCTACGGTCAGACGCAAAAGTAGAACTGAGCCAAGAAGAAAGCAAAAATATATATTTTTACTAGGGAAAATAAAAATAGTAACGCACAGTTATTTGGATAAGTAACTTTAATCTGATTACTGGACTGGAAATAGTAGCGCGTTATATTACTCGTTACCGAAAAAAGTGGTAAGATTAGAGTAACGCGTTACTAAGTAACGCGTTACTGACATCACTGATATCAACAGACATGAAAAAGTGTATACTTTTCCTAAAGGTACATCACTTAGGAATATGGAAGAGTTACTTTGTTAGGATTAGTTAAGGCATTTCAATAGTATTCACACTTCCAAAGCCATCTATGACTTAACAGGCTTCCTTAACTCACCATACTGGAGCTGAGGAGGTAATAAACTTAGTAGTAACAATAACCAGATTACATTACCTTACATTACACTAATGAGAATAAAATAGATGTGATATTAGCTCATGAATAAGTGAATAACATTGTAAACCTGGGAAATATGATCAATAATATATATCAAATCAAATCAAATTTTATTTATATAGCACTTTTTACAAGTTGTTGTCACAAAGCAGCTTTACAAGTGTCCAAGTCCTAGCCCCCAGTGAGCAAGCCAAGGGCGACAGTGGCAAGGAAAAACTCCCTAAGAGCATGAGGAAGAAACCTTGAGAGGAACCAAGACTCAGGGGGGGAACCCATCCTCCTCTGGCCGACGCCGGTCACCATGACAACAATATAAAGAGCGAAGAGAAAATAGGAAAAGATGTAAGGTATAAAGTCCATCTTGGTGTAGATTTATAAACATGAGTTCTTTGTGTAATTCCTGTACAGTCCCAACCGTCTTGATAGTTGGTAATGTTATACATGAGTCCTTTATGTAATTCCTGTTTAGTCCTATCCATCATCCTTTATCCATCATCCACACTGGTTAGTCAGGGCAGTGGGTTGATCCTCCATCATATCTGGTTAGTCAGGGCAGTGGGTTGATCCTCCATCATATCTGGTTAGGCAGGAGGTGGCCGGCCCAGGATGGATCTCTGGAAAGGCTCGTCTCTCCTCATCTCAGTGTTCCTCGAGTAGGCGGGCAGCCATGTGGAGAAGAAATTATTATAAACATTTCTGGAGTGTGGCAGCAACTCCGGCATCAAATTAAATTATTACAGTCTAGCAGAAAAGGCAGAACCAGAAGGTAACATAGACTTGGGAGCATCCTGAGACATTGGCATCCATCCACTGCACTGTCAACAAACTTGAGTGACTACGTGCAGTGACAGGACAACAGCACCAGCACTCCAGTTTACCATAAAACCCTTCATCTATGAACCCCTGGATCTGTACCTTTATCTAAGGGGGTATATTAGTTATCAAACGCTAAACTAAATAAGTGGGGTTTCAACCTAGACTTAAAGATTGAGACTGTGTCAGAGTCACGGACGCATTCTGGAAGGTTATTCCAAAGCTGGGGGGGTCTTACTAGAAAAGGCTCTTCCCACTGCTGTTACCGTATTAATTGTTGGAACTAATAAGAGGCCAGCACCCTGTGATCTTAGTGGACGTGGGGGTTCATAATTGGAAATAAGTTCCTGGAGGTAGTCAGGAGCAAGCCTGTGCAGTGCTTTATAAGTCAATAAAAGAATTTTTAAATCAATACGGAATTTAACTGGGAGCCAATGCAGGGCTGATAGGACTTGTCTGATATGATCAAATTTTCTAGTTCTAGTCAGAACTCTTGCTGCAGCATTTTGAACTATTTGAAGTTTATTTAGATTCCTATTTGAGCATCCTGACAGAGATGTAGAAAAGCTATCCTAGTGTAGTATTATCTATGTATTTCTCAAATTATAGGTCAGAGTCGAGAATGATGCCTAGATTTTTGGCTACTGTGCCAGGTGTAATGGGGTAGTCTGCGAGATTTAAGCATTAGATCTGGAATTTTCTGTCTTGTGGCCTTAGGGCCCAGAAGGAGAACTGATGTTTTGTCCTCATTAAGTTGGAGGAAGTTTAGAAACATCCAGCATTTAACATCTCTTACACAGGCCTCAATTATTTCTAAACTGAGTTTGTCATCATGTTTGGCTGATATGTAAAGTTGAGTGTCATCTGCATAGCAGTGAAAATTGACACCATGTTTGTTTATAACTATGCCCAATGGTAGCATATACTGTATAATGTAAATAATAGTGGTCCTAAATTGGAGCCTTGAGGGACCCTATATTTTACTTTTGTACGTTTGGATGGAATATTATTGAGCTCTATAAACTGATAGCGATTAGTTAGGTAAAAGTAAAATCATGAATGTATGCCTTCTTCCTTGGTGAAAGCCATAATTCCTCCGACAAGGTCCTGGTGAATCTGATACGAAGGTTCCCTCAGTCCGGGGGTCATGAACTTTGGGTCCCCAGTGGAGGGGCTGAAAGAAAACTTTCTTAGCAATTTTTACTTCATGCTGCACGGACCTTAAAGGACCAGAGACAAGTAGTTTCAAACTTTGTGAGGCAATGCACTTCCTGCGATTATGACAGTAGGCCTTCAGAGCAAGTCTTCTGTGTTCTTCACACTACACTTGTACATTGTAGAAGTTTAATGAGATGTATTGTGCAGAAACTAAATCATCTCTTAGCACTGGAATGGCATGACAACGTCATCTGGATGAGAAAATACATTAGTGGGTCAGATACGATGGTCTCAGCTAGTCATCTATTCAGTGAAGAGGCTCAGAGATCTGTGTGAAGGTATTTTTCTCTCCCCACACTTTTGTCATTTATCTTTTGTTCAATATTCCCCTCATGGTCCGTCAAGCATCACAGAGTGTTTCCCAGCCTATCCACAACTCCACGTAGTGTTTAAAAATGTAATAACATTTTAGAGTGTGTATGAGATAAATAAAAAAACACCACCATAGGCTGCACAGGGGTGTATTGACATGGAGGTCTAGTAATCATGTAATCTCTCCCACAAACCAGTTTATGGCTAATTTATCCCAGAACTCACTTCCCAATCAGATACTTGATAACATTGCTGTGGAAACCAAACCACCAAAACCCCTCATGTGCAACCTACTGCTATTTCTCAGGCTTAGTGTGGGCAGCAGTCTCCCCCTTAGAAAGGGCTCGTGCAAAAATACAGGACAGATGTGTGACATCAGAAGCCACTGCTGGATTTTCCCCACTCCTGTGTGATAGCGTGGGTCAAAACGTATTGCTTTACATGTGAGACATCTGCTAAATTAGCTGTTTGATGCTTGGAGCAAGTAGTGCAATTGAAATAAACCATTGATTTAGCTACTGTCTATGCTTTTTAGTCAACTTTAATCTCAAATAAAATACCAAAGAAAGGGACAATGTGGGTGCTGACAGAATCCGCTGACCTTTCAAACAGCATATGTAGATGTCCCACTCAGTGCTGTTCAGCTCCACCCAGTTCCTGACCACGCAACATTGCTCTGAACCAGGTTTGTGTGCTTTATTTCCAGAAAGTAATAGCATAACATTCATTGCTTCAGGGGCTACCTCTGGTACCTCAGCGAGTGGTCCATTTGAGTTTGCTAAAACCATACCACAGTTTGTGCTTGACTTTACAAATGCCTCTTAACGTGTGATAATGTGTGCAGCTCATACATGTTTTGCATGGTGCATTTGCAAGAATGGGTCGTACATCCTTTAATATCCTTGTGTTGAATATGAATATCAGTCACATTAATACATTTACAGGAGCATTAAAAGGACCAATTAAAACTAAATTGCAAGTACTTTGTGAGGAACCAAGAGAGGCCCACTACTGCATTAAAACCAAGCTGTTAAGATCACCCACATAGCAGTGCTAGTGTGAGACCTTGTAGAGTTGTAGAGGAGCGAGGGGCATCACTGCATGATTGCTGTCCGCACTCTGGAGGGAATTCAGACATTGCTTTAGCAGACATCATCATATACATATCAATGTGTTCCAACTCTAAACGTCATGCACATGAAAAGCTCCACAGTATTATATTCCTGCTTATACATGTGTAATGAAACCTTAGGATACAGAGTGCAATGTAGATTTCTTTTTCTTTCAGCAATGAAAAAGTATCTTTGGATCCCAATTTAAGTGAATTTGGCAATCACCATTATGCCACACAGGTAAGGGCAGCAGTCTACTTGTGCCTTTACAAATAGAATACACCATGATGTCTACTGTCAGATGCATCAAAGCAAGTACAGATTCCAACTCTTCTCCACAATGAGACAGACCATCACCCTGCAGTCAGCATGCATTAACTCCCTCATCTAAAAGTCTGATAGCTGTTCCTCGTGTCTCCCATGAAGGCCTGCGTCTGCTGCTCAACTCCCGCCTCTGCTTTAATGGATGCTGGGCTAACACAGTTTATCTGCCATTTCACCCCTTCAGCTGCCTCGCTACTGTCTATCAAGAGCTAATGGAAAGGCTGCTTTAACTCACGCCTCCTTATTGTCTCACAGATTGCATTAATTATCCTTTGTTTGTGTGTGTGTGTGTGTGTGTGTGTGTGTGTGTGTGTGTGTGTGTGTGTGTGTGTGTGTGTGTGTGTTGTCAAGCTGATCTAAATAGCTGTAAATGTAAATGGTTGGCCAATGATGAATGACCACTTACTGCTGGTCTGGAGTCTAGATCCTGGAATAGGTGTAACTGTTAACCGTGATGGTGAAGATGCCTGCAGCTCTGCTTCACACAACCATTCTAACACTTCAGACACATTACCTTTCTCATTTGGAACCTCTGCAATATCCAGACAGGTTCTGTAATATTAGATATGAGAACTTATTAACATTTTGTGGTATCTGGTACTGTCTCGGTTTTAGCACTGTGAGTAACAGGCACTTTTCCTCTTGCTGACACATACATAACACACATATATCTTCATTTGTATCTTCCTCATCAAATAACAACAACAATAAAAATAAATAAATTATTTTTTATTTTTTAAAAGCTAATTCTTATTGTTGGTGCTGTTAGACAGTAGACATGACTTGAATCTAATTAGTCCACTTTGGCTGTTTATGCTCACTGGGAATGGACAGCAGACCTTACTGCTTAACTGGAAAGTCCCATTTAAAATTGATGGTGTGTTCTTTTGTATGCTAACTCCTCTGTCCTGTAGTTTGATTTATCAGCCAACTGTGCCTCCGAACCCATGCAAATGAGACCTAATATCAAAGCCCAAACTGAGTGTAGTATAAATGTCATGTCACATGTGAGACTGAGCACTGATAATATCACGGTTCGCTCCATTGACCTCCATCATATGACAGCTGACTAAGATCCTCTGTTGTCTGTGCTTAATATTCAGTGACATATATAGAATTAAATAGAATTCTTATCAGTAATCCTGAATCTAACCTGACATGATTTAAGGTAATTAAGATTTATCTTTATTTCATTCAAGGGTTCTTGGAGCAATGAATCTTGGATGATTTACTGGCACATACCCCAGTGGCCACTTTCTCTCTCTCTCTCTCTCTCTCTCTCTCTCTCTCTCTCTCTCTCTCTTTCTCTCTCTCTCTCTCTGAGACTCTAGCTGTGCTACTCTCTCTCTTTCTTTCTCTCTCTCTCAATCTCTCTGGAAAGTGTCAGGAAAAGTGTCACATAAAGCCTTACAAGCTGGCTGTGGAAAAAAATAAATAATATTTTCATGCCCACCACCTACTTTATTAGAGACTTCTACTAATCTTAAGCAGTTTTGATTGTTAGTTTTGGGATCAAGACTGGCATAAAGAGCATCTTTTCGCTTTAATTTAATAGCTTTTCAATTCATATCTAGCCATCCATGTCTATCTTGACTCTTAACAGTTGGATTGTGAATGTGATTACTAAAATTAATCTACTGCCTACCCTAGCTAGCTAGCAAATGGAAGTGCATATTTTATGTGTATTTAGTCATGGCAGTTGGCAGAACAGTAAGTGCCTTAATTACAAGAGTCATTATTACATTTAATAAAAACTAATTCACATGACATAGGCTTACAGTATGAAGACATGTTTGATTTACCTAGCAGTGGTGATTATTTTATCTAGCTGTGCAAACTAGCAACAAAATGCTTTAGGCAACGCTAGAGCCGAACATAAAAACAATAGTATCTTGGCTGCTGAAATTGACTTCAAGATCTTAATTATGCATCAATGTGAAAGGTCATGAATCAGGAAGGACTGAAAAGGTGCAACATAATTTGAGTTGGCACAAAGGGAGAAGGTTTGCTACATCACAAATAGAAGATGCAGCAAAGAGAGATAATTATAGATTATAAATAAAGAGCCAGGTGCTCCTCCAGAGACTGAAGAATACTCCAGACTTGAAGACACCAGCGTAACAGCGTGGCAAATACAAGTAGGATGGAGTGAGGAGGAGAGGGGAACAGGGAGGAGAGTGGTAGATGAACAGAGAGGAGAGTGGTAGAAGAACAGGGAGGAGAGTGGTAGAAGAACAGAGAGGAGAGTGGTAGAAGAACCGAGAGGAGAGTGGTAGATGAACAGAGAGGAGAGTGGTAGATGAACAGAGAGGAGAGTGGTAGAAGAACAGGGAGGAGAGTGGTAGAAGAACAGAGAGGAGAGTGGTAGAAGAACAGAGAGGAGAGTGGTAGAAGAACAGGGAGGAGAGCGGTAGAAGAACAGAGAGGAGAGCGGTAGAAGAACAGAGAGGAGAGCGGTAGAAGAACAGGGAGGAGAGTGGTAGAAGAACAGAGAGGAGAGTGGTAGAAGAACAGAGAGGAGAGTGGTAGATGAACAGAGAGGAGAGTGGTAGATGAACAGAGAGGAGAGCGGTAGAAGAACAGTGAGGAGAGCGGTAGATGAACAGGGAGGAGAGTGGTAGAAGAACAGAGAGGAGAGTGGTAGAAGAACAGAGAGGAGAGTGGTAGATGAACAGAGAGGAGAGTGGTAGATGAACAGAGAGGAGAGTGGTAGATGAACAGGGAGGAGAGTGGTAGAAGAACAGAGAGGAGAGTGGTAGAAGAACAGAGAGGAGAGTGGTAGATGAACAGGGAGGAGAGTGGTAGAAGAACAGGGAGGAGAGTGGTAGAAGAACAGAGAGGAGAGCGGTAGATGAACAGAGAGGAGAGTGGTAGAAGAACAGAGAGGAGAGTGGTAGAAGAACAGAGAGGAGAGTGGTAGATGAACAGGGAGGAGAGTGGTAGAAGAACAGGGAGGAGAGTGGTAGAAGAACAGAGAGGAGAGCGGTAGAAGAACAGAGAGGAGAGTGGTAGAAGAACAGAGAGGAGAGTGGTAGATGAACAGAGAGGAGAGAGGTAGAAGAACAGAGAGGAGAGTGGTAGATGAACAGAGAGGAGAGCGGTAGATGAACAGAGAGGAGAGCGGTAGATGAACAGGGAGGAGAGTGGTAGATGAACAGGGAGGAGAGTGGTAGAAGAACAGAGAGGAGAGTGGTAGAAGAACAGGGAGGAGAGCGGTAGAAGAACAGAGAGGAGAGTGGTAGAAGAACAGGGAGGAGAGTGGTAGATGAACAGAGAGGAGAGTGGTAGAAGAACAGAGAGGAGAGAGGTAGAAGAACAGGGAGGAGAGTGGTAGATGAACAGAGAGGAGAGCGGTAGATGAACAGAGAGGAGAGTGGTAGAAGAACAGAGAGGAGAGTGGTAGAAGAACAGGGAGGAGAGTGGTAGAAGAACAGAGAGGAGAGCGGTAGAAGAACAGGGAGGAGAGTGGTAGAAGAACAGAGAGGAGAGCGGTAGAAGAACAGAGAGGAGAGTGGTAGAAGAACAGAGAGGAGAGTGGTAGAAGAACAGAGAGGAGAGTGGTAGAAGAACAGGGAGGAGAGCGGTAGAAGAACAGGGAGGAGAGTGGTAGATGAACAGAGAGGAGAGCGGTAGATGAACAGAGAGGAGAGTGGTAGAAGAACAGAGAGGAGAGAGGTAGAAGAACAGGGAGGAGAGTGGTAGATGAACAGAGAGGAGAGCGGTAGATGAACAGAGAGGAGAGTGGTAGAAGAACAGAGAGGAGAGTGGTAGAAGAACAGGGAGGAGAGTGGTAGAAGAACAGAGAGGAGAGCGGTAGAAGAACAGGGAGGAGAGTGGTAGAAGAACAGAGAAGAGAGCGGTAGAAGAACAGAGAGGAGAGTGGTAGAAGAACAGGGAGGAGAGTGGTAGAAGAACAGGGAGGAGAGCGGTAGAAGAACAGAGAGGAGAGTGGTAGATGAACAGAGAGGAGAGTGGTAGATGAACAGGGAGGAGAGTGGTAGATGAACAGGGAGTAGAGTGGTAGATGAACAGAGAGGAGAGCGGTAGAAGAACAGGGAGGAGAGTGGTAGAAGAACAGAGAGGAGAGTGGTAGATGAACAGGGAGGAGAGTGGTAGATGAACAGAGAGGAGAGTGGTAGATGAACAGAGAGGAGAGTGGTAGAACAACAGAGAGGAGAGTGGTAGAACAACAGAGAGGAGAGCGGTAGAAGAACAGAGAGGAGAGCGGTAGAAGAACAGAGAGGAGAGTGGTAGAAGAACAGGGAGGAGAGTGGTAGAAGAACAGGGAGGAGAGTGGTAGATGAACAGGGAGGAGAGTTGTAGATGAACAGAGAGGAGAGTGGTAGAAGAACAGAGAGGAGAGTGGTAGATGAACAGAGAGGAGAGTGGTAGAAGAACAGAGAGGAGAGCGGTAGATGAACAGAGAGGAGAGTGGTAGAAGAACAGGGAGGAGAGTGGTAGAAGAACAGAGAGGAGAGTGGTAGAAGAACAGAGAGGAGAGAGGTAGAAGAACAGAGAGGAGAGTGGTAGAAGAACAGAGAGGAGAGCGGTAGATGAACAGAGAGGAGAGTGGTAGAAGAACAGGGAGGAGAGTGGTAGAAGAACAGAGAGGAGAGTGGTAGAAGAACAGAGAGGAGAGAGGTAGAAGAACAGGGAGGAGAGTGGTAGAAGAACAGAGAGGAGAGTGGTAGAAGAACAGAGAGGAGAGTGGTAGAAGAACAGAGAGGAGAGAGGTAGAAGAACAGGGAGGAGAGTGGTAGATGAACAGAGAGGAGAGTGGTAGAAGAACAGAGAGGAGAGTGGTAGAAGAACAGGGAGGAGAGTGGTAGAAGAACAGGGAGGAGAGTGGTAGAAGAACAGAGAGGAGAGTGGTAGAAGAACAGAGAGGAGAGTGGTAGATGAACAGGGAGGAGAGTGGTAGATGAACAGGGAGGAGAGTGGTAGATGAACAGAGAGGAGAGTGGTAGATGAACAGAGAGGAGAGTGGTAGAAGAACAGAGAGGAGAGTGGTAGATGAACAGGGAGGAGAGTGGTAGATGAACAGAGAGGAGAGCGGTAGAAGAACAGAGAGGAGAGTGATAGAAGAACAGAGAGGAGAGCGGTAGAAGAACAGAGAGGAGAGCGGTAGAAGAACAGAGAGGAGAGCGGTAGAAGAACAGAGAGGAGAGTGGTAGAAGAACAGAGAGGAGAGTGGTAGAAGAACAGGGAGGAGAGTGGTAGAAGAACAGGGAGGAGAGTGGTAGAAGAACAGAGAGGAGAGCGGTAGAAGAACAGAGAGGAGAGCGGTAGAAGAACAGAGAGGAGAGTGGTAGAAGAACAGAGAGGAGAGTGGTAGAAGAACAGAGAGGAGAGCGGTAGAAGAACAGAGAGGAGAGCGGTAGAAGAACAGAGAGGAGAGTGGTAGAAGAACAGAGAGGAGAGTGGTAGAAGAACAGAGAGGAGAGCGGTAGAAGAACAGAGAGGAGAGCGGTAGAAGAACAGAGAGGAGAGCTGTGTGTGTGTCCCAAACACTGCCAGCAGCATGGCCAGCTGGAATACCCCTGAGACACACACACACACACATGCACACACACACACACACACACACACACACACACACACACACGTACACACATAGAAATTACTTTTTTATAACTTCATACTTGCATAGTCTAATATGCAATTCACTTTTGTAAAACTCATCTAGTTCTTTTTATGCAGTTGTACACACCAGTTAATCGCAGCCTCGCAATGCACTAAAAGGAAGAAAATACTTAATAAACATGAAAACCACCTCAATCCTCCAGAACACTAACCTATGGTACTTCCCAAAGAATACTCCTCAGCAGCCATTACACACTGAATGGAAAAACATCACACACGATACACAATGTTTATTTTTGTCTTGCTTTTTGCTGTCAATTTTTTCTTTCTTGCTGCATGTGTACATTGTTTAAACATATAATTAGAAAACTTAGAAAATACTACAACATTCTCACCGTATAAAATGTCTTGTGAAATGTTCAAAATTGTTTATTTTTTTACCAGTCTTTCACGTCACGGTACGAGTGCCTCCCCCTGCAGTTCGCCCCCGTCCACAGCGGCAGTTGTCCTGTTATTGTTACGTTGGGATCATACCTCGGCCCCCCACCCAACGGTCATTTGTCAGTCTATATATGTCTTGTCTTTGTACCAGTTGACTGCTGGTTATTATATCATTAATGTGGATCATGTCACGGGTTTTTGGTTTGTGCACCTTATTCATTAAATCCTCCTTTTCCGCTGAGACTTGGCGTGATCGCTTCCTGCCCTTCACATCTCAAAACTACACTTTCCCCGTTACAGCAAAAATAACAAAAAATATCAATATACACTGATGTACATATTTCACTGTATGCAAACACATATTCACACAGTTAAGCACACACTACAATGATCTATTAAACTCAACACAAGTTCTCATCCACAACACATTACCCCTTGTTATAGAATCAAGGGAGGACACTTGGATGTCCTAGGATGTGGATGGTGGTTATACACCATCAAACAGAAGTTCTGCATTAAAAGTTCTCTGAGGTTCTCCTGCAGACACTCTCTGACTACAGTAGAGTGAGGGACTATCATATTGTCCCAAACCATAGCAAATGTTGAGACATTCTGTCTTCGGTCTTCTATGCTGTCTTCTGTCACAGTGTTCCACAGAGATCATCCATGAATGATAAGAGACATTATGTATTGTATGGCCTGTTCAACAACAATATATCAATAGATATTGCAGCAGTCATTGTAATGTTGACATCTCTTTGATGAGTTATTCTTTTCCAAATCACATTTCCACCTCACTGGCATATTTTGGCCAGAATTAAAACAGCCTTTTCAACAAATATAAATATTGCATGTGTCTGTCTACTTTCAAGTTCCATAATTCATCAACATTCAGACAATATACACATTAAATACTTTGCACTAGTCATTTAACTGTGTATCTAAAAGAACTTTAGTATGTTTTATGCACTGTCAGCTTTTATTCAATGCACAGCGTTGTGTTGTAATAGACCCTTACCTAGATATATTGCTACCTCAGTTAATTGACCATACTTGAGTTCCTCTCTATGAGAACAATATACAATTTATTCATGGTCACTTGATGCTTTTTCGCGACTCAATCTTTAGTTGTCAAACTTATAGTTTGTGCATTTGCAAATGTGCCCTGTGCCCTGAGTTTTATGGTGTTGGTAGTGATGACCATATCAGCAATTGCATCTTCTTGTTCAGCAATAAAAACTTTACCTGTTCAACTAGTGGGAGGCAGCCTTTGAATCCTGAAACAAAAATATAGGAAAGGTAATTCTGAAGTGGCTGGAGAAATGTACTCTAGCTCCAAAATGTATTGATTGCACATTTTACTTATTGGTTTGCTAGAGCATGTTCACAATAGAGGTGGGCAGGTGTAGTCCTGATTGTCCCTCCTGTCAGGATACAGCCCCCCTCCCTTGGGGCGTGTGTTCATGTAGTCTACATCTAGCTATGTCCATGTGTGCATTTCCGTAAGTGTGGTCCCATCACTCGAGGCTTGTGTAGTTTGTCTGTTTGATGTGCGTTTACGCAGTGTTCCGTGCTCGTCTTTGTCGGAGTCTCGTCAGTCAGTGTGTTTATGTGAATGTGCACTGTCTGCACTTCTTCATAATCAACACACGTGTGTGAATGCTGAACACACTCGCCATGTTGTGCCGCCCACCCTCACCATTACACTCAACAACTTGTAGAGATCCTAATGGCACTGGGTGAAGAACACCTGGATAAGACTTAATCAACATTTCTAATTCGTTGTGAAAAGAACATTTGCACTGATGCACAAATGTAAGATTTTTCTGTATAAATGAAGAAAACCTTGCATCAGTCAATTTGGTCTTGTTTGCTTTGGAAATGGTTTGAAATTAATATTTAAACATGAGCAAAATGGGACATGTTATTATTTTAAATAAGTAGTGATTAAATGCATTTTTCTGGAAAAATGTCGAACATCAAAGTTTGTCCACTTAGATAGGTGTAATGTAAACTGTGGAGGGTTTTGTAGAAGTGAACATGGAACTGGGAAAAGTATAAAACTGTAAATGGAGCGTTCTAGCTGTGTGCTCTTTGATATATTCAGAATACAGACCTCCCTGTTATGTGCAGTGGAATTGATGTATGTCTCCCTGAGGTGATGAGCATTTTTTAGGAGTTGAGTCTTTGTAATATCACAGGGTTAGTGAAAAGAAGTGTAGTCAGGACCCCAGAGCGCCGAGCTGAGCTAAGTGTACAGCGCCTAGGCAGAGAGCACTGACGAGAACATGACCAGGGAAGGTTAGTGTGGGAGAAGAGGGTGCGTTTGAGGAGGACGTGCAGCATATGCCTTGATGAACATTGTAGCGTATACTGTATGTGTGGGCTTTGTACTCCATGGGAGTCACTGAGCGTGGGACGAGACTAAGAATTACAATTACTCTAGTTGGCCAGCATCTGCAGTACTCCTGTTTTCCCCATTTATTCATTGTAGACAAAACTAAGAGCTGTAGCCAATCATTAGTCACACAATAACATGAGCTTGTGGGAATAACACAGCAATAGAGGTTGATATCACCAAAGTGACAATAAAGCTACAATGCATAACAGTCGCATATTTCAGTAATGAGGTTTTCAACTCATGACACAAATAAATAAATAAACAATAAATCACCCATCCTTCATGGTAGGAGAAGTTCCCTTTTAATTGCTGGTAAATAGCAGTAGAATAATATATCTCTCTTCTAGTAGTAAGCTGAATGGTCTCTCCTGTTGGAGCTTAAACAACTACAAAGTAAGGATTGTATAGGTGTTTTCATCCAAACCAGATTATTGACCAGTAAACACCTCTTCATGCACCTACAATTCTCCCACTCTGGGAAGGCTGGGGAGGCTGGTATCCAATTTTTTTGTTTTTTTTTGTATGTTTTGACAGAGGCCTGGGTCAATGAAGTTGTTGTACCTCCACTTTTTCCTCAGTCTTCAGCTGGCTAATGCTAACACAGCAACACACTGAGCAGCGTTCTGGCATGACGGATGGTGGGGACATAGCCAGTGACTCATTTGAGGTGACATGAGGCAGGACAGCATTCCTGCACCTCTGTCCTGGGCCTCTAAACTGAGCACAAGACCAGGAAGTGATGGTATTCTCATCACACTTTCCTAGGAAAAAAACTACATTTCATTGTAGACCTGCACAAACCTGACAGCAGTTAATAGCCAGAATTGTTTTCTCTTTGGTCATACAAGTTCAGTTATCCTGATTAAACAGTTGTCTGTAAAAAACTCAATAAATAACTATAAATAACCTCTGTCAGCAAAATGCGGCATTCTGTATTCTTATAGGTGGAAAAGCTTACATGCTGCAATATTCATTTAAAACTAGATGTTTCAACCAAACAGCCTTCTCATTTATACTGTGGATGAGTGTGGCATACAGTGGCAGTCACTCCACTGACAGAATCTTTTTTTAATTCTCATCTTGTAGGAGTCTTTCCAAAAAAATAAAACAGATGAGCCTGCTTTGCAAACCTTGAGAGAGTGAGCTGACAGGTCTTTGTTTTTGGCCATGACTGAGTCGCATGCTGAGTGTCAAATGTATTCTAGAATAAAGCAATATTAGCAATATGTAATGTGTTTTATTACTGAAGGCTTAGTACATTAAGTGTAATTTTATTGGCAGGCTTTGTCTGGTATACATCCTACCCTCTATAAGCTGTGGAGGCTATAAAAAAATTAACATCCTGTTAAGCATCAAACTACATTTCTTTTTATAGACCTCATATGCAATTTAGGATCCATGTCTTATTTTCAGTCTGTGATACAGACAAGTGTAATAGATTGTATCAGTGCAGAGTGCAGTACAGTACAACATAGGTGCAGTCTGGGATTTTTTTAATGACGTCCAAAAAGTATTTCCGTCACACTCAGCTGCTTCTCTTATCCAGAGTATTTAGAATACTTTAAACAATTCAGGAATCATTGAACAGTATTGTTATCATGGACCTAAGAAGTATGCATCTGGTATTCTGTCTTGTCAAAGTTATAAGCTGTTTCATTAATGTATTTTTTTGGACAAACCCCAGATTAAATGAGACCCAGGGACCCAGGCTCAGACGTGTGCCCATATTTCCTCTGTTTTGCTGTGTTCTCAGTGAGTGAACAGTGACACGCCCAACGTCTTTCGTTATGTTGTTTTAGTGTCTGTCGGCGTTGAAAACAATGGCATCTTACAGGTACTGAGAGGTTTGTGGTTTTGTTGTTGAGAGGTTGGGCTCTATTAACAGAAACTCCACAGAAAGCACATGTTAGCAAAGAGGAATTTCCCTTTCTGCTCAGTGTCACACTTCCTCATTCTCCTCTCACTTTATTAACCATATCAACAAAACACTGTCTGCCATATTAAGGGTGGGAAACATTATTGCAACTTAATCATCAGTTTATGGCAGTGCAATCTTAGCTGGAATATCTTATTTTCATACAGCATTCTCTGGTTCATTGCCTTGTAAAAAATAGGTGATAGGTGAAAACAGCAAAACATTGCTTGTGGTACTTCCTATTTCATGCTCTTTTGCATGTGAGTGTAGGAGGCGTATATTTAGACCTCATACTAACTCGCAGTGGTTTCAAATTCACATTTGTTTGTCTGACTTTTGCTTGGTAAGAACATTTGGACGTTTTAATCAGCAGAATAAATCGGAATACAGCAGCACAGCATGGATGGAAGTTCATTATCATCACTGTCTGAAGAAGAGTCTTCAGCCAAACAGCATTCTCTCCCTACAGAGACACATGAACAGAAGACTTCACTTGACTCAGGGTAGGCAGAGGTTTACAGCTTCATGGTTTGCTCTGTGCTATTGTGTTGATTGTAGTCTCGCCTTATTTCATTCACATACTGTGTGATGGCATGCCAGTGTTTAAATGATACACTTTTGTGTATTAACTCGAGCAGTGGCATTTACTAGAGTTGAAATGTGTCTGAGACAGTAAGTAAATAGAAATGTAGGCTATGTATTGATTTCATTTTGAATATTATGAAATAGAACACTGACCCTTAATATATAAAGTATATCTGAAGTACACAGGAGGCTTCTTGGTTAGTCAGTGTTTATTCGCTAGCTATATTCTTTATAGCAGTATAGTTTAGTAGTGCTTCTGTAATAAATCTTCAGCCTCCAAAAGGAAAGTATGATATAAAACACTGGATTTTTGATAATTTCCCTTATCTGGGACGTTCATGAGTCAGAGTGATTGTTCTCTCTTTTCAGCTTAGAGGACAATAATATTTTTCCCTCTGAAGTAACAAAATATGACACCTTGATCTCCTTCCGAAAGACTCCACAAAACTGTTTAAAACTTGATCAGGGTTCTGATATTGGGGCTCAAATATGTTTTTATTAGAATAAATAAAAACATCTTTTTAATACAATATGTGTAGCCACATATGTGGATTTTTACTAATTGTGGTGTATCGTCATCTCAGTTAAAGTATTTGTGGTTCATGCCCACTTATTTTTGCTTGTGTTCTACTGTTCCACCGTCGTACTGAGAGGCGGCCGTGGTGGGCCCAGACAGGGCAGCCATTTAAATGATTACACAGTGTTCATCCCATGTGATCAGAATGAAGGCGTAATGTTTAGCGTATGGTTATTAAGCGTCACGAGCTTATGTCACTGATAATGAAGGCCTTCAGGTACCAGTAACTACTTCAAATCCCCCTTCACTTCATTTAATTAACTTGGGGAGTGTGAGTGTTAGATTATTAGGTACATTTATATCATTGGGGCCCAATGTAGTACATTTCATTGGGATTCTATGATGGCACCTCCAGGTGTAAACACAATGCACAGCAGCACACAGGGCCTGTGGAAATGTCCCATTAAGATAGAAACACAAGATTTTGTACTCTGTGTATGCTGGGGTGGGAGTAGCAGTGTGTCAAGAAGACATTTAAATGGATCATCCCTTTAACTCTATGTCATCCCTTTAACTCTATGTCAAGCCTTAAAACTGAACCTTTGACATACATTCAAAAGCAGCAAATGAGTTTCTGTTTCTGCATGATGCTTTTGAACAATCCTGTTACTTAAGTATAAAGTTACAGTTTAAAAATTAGGATTTAAAATTAGGATTGTGCATAGGGGTACATTGTTCTGGTCCTGGCTTCCACAGAAGCTGGCCATTTATTCATGGAACTGGGAAGAAACTATTGCTTTACTAAATACTTTCTTTGCACACTGCGACATAGTATTTTTTTATTGTTTTCAATGTGTTTCCACAAATGGAATAAGACCATGCAAACCAAAACAAATACTCAGGCCTTCACACAAGAAGTTCTCTTTAAGTGTGGCCTTATGCTTGGGCAGATATTTAGAATATCTTATGTTTTTAATTTCCTATGATTACTTTTTATTTGACAGTGTGAAAGGGCTCTGTGTACTAGTCTGAGATTTTAGGAATATGAGTGGAAGGCCAGGCTAACAGTGAGTACTGGGTGTGTGTGTGTTGCAGGCCGGTGGAGGATTTGGCAAAAGGGGAGACACTCCTCTCAGGAGAAGAGCAGTTGACCCTCATCACAGAGAGCATGTCAGTCACAACCGCAGATGAGGAGAAACTTCAGCTGCTCAACAGGAACACAGAGCTGCGGAGACTAAACAAAGAGGTACAGCAGACTCCTGCCACATTAGCAGCCTATAGGGCAGGAGCATGGCTAACACATTAGCAGCCTGTAGGGCAGACACCTGCCTAACACATTAGCAGCCTGTAGGGCAGACACCTGCCTAACACATTAGCAGCCTGTAGGGCAGACACCTGCCTAAAACATTAGCAGCCTGTAGGGCAGACACCTGCCTAACACATTAGCAGCCTATAGGGCAGACACCTGCCTAACACATTAGCAGTCTGTAGGGCAGACACCTGCCTAACACATTAGCAGCCTGTAGGGCAGACACCTGCCTAACACATTAGCAGCCTATAGGGCAGACACCTGCCTAAAACATTAGCAGCCTGTAGGGCAGACACCTGCCTAACACATTAGCAGCCTATAGGGCAGACACCTGCCTAACACATTAGCAGCCTGTAGGGCAGACACCTGCCTAACACATTAGCAGCCTGTAGGGCAGACACCTGCCTAACACATTAGCAGCCTGTAGGGCAGACACCTGCCTAACACATTAGCAGCCTGTAGGGCAGACACCTGCCTAACACAGCTTTTTTTCATTGATGGTCATGTGTGCTTATTCTAAAAAAGCATTATGATGCAACCCTGCTTAACAAACAAGTATACAATTAAATATTTGCATGCATACATATGACAATAGACAACACAAATGTAACACAAAATGCATGCAAACACAAAAAGTATACAAAATGATTCCCAGAAAACTGTAATGAAATTGTTTACACAGTTTGACAGAACACATTGCAACACTCACACTTTAACCTGAATTAGGTTTAATTAATCGATAAAAAAAATAAAGCCTGGAAGATCACCAGCTAGTCTTTGTTGTTCACAAATGCAGAGTAGGTGTGAGTGTGACTAGATTTTTTTGGCCAGCGCTGTGTGCCATAAAAAGAAATCTGGCAGCTTTAATACTCACTCAAAAAAAGAACAGAGGCACAAATGACATTTTCTTTATTCATTTGAATAGTAACATTCTGCTATATTAAGGTGTCCGTAAACTCCTCACTGCATGGAAAGCTCCCCTGTGAGGAAATGAGTCTCTTATAAAGTCTCCTGCTCACCCTCCTCCTGTCACGTCATCACACCACCAAGAATACAGGAGTCCTGAGGAGATTCGTGGAACATTTTAGTGAGGCTTTAAATGTGACTGGGATGCTCCCTTTGCTGAATGGCCTGGCTCACAACTGTGTGTGTGTGTGTGTGTGTGTGTGTGTGTGTGTGTGTGTGTGTGTGTGTGTGTGTGTGTGTGTGTGTGTGTGTGTGTGTGTGTGTGTGTGTGTGTGTGTGTGTGTCACAGCTGATGAAGTTAAATGAGGACTGGGACCACATCTACCGCAGTACAAGCGATGGCTTGCAGCGGCGGGTGAATACACTGGAGCAGGAGACCTCAGCTCTCAAGCAGCTAAACAGCAGGCTGTTACTCAAGGTGGAAAATGAACAGGTACTTCATCACACGTAGTGTCCAGTGCCCAGTGCACCCAGACTGGACTAGAGTCCTGCCCATCTATAAGGCATCCTGATTGGGCACTGGGCTGTTTTCATTGGGGGCATATTATAAACAGGCTTATGGAAGCGTATCAGGATGTTGTGGGTCATTAGTTTGACGCCCCATTGAGTGCCGTATATCGGCTGGCTTGGCATTAGCACGTCCATGCTCAGTTACCATGGAAATGGGGATGCACAGGCATTGGTTGGCTGCCTTAGAAGGACCCAAAAGACATTTGTAGTTTCACAGATGGCTGTCTCACTGTTGTGGCTTGTTAAATGTACTAGGGTGTTAAAATGTGAAATAATATACATGGTAGGGCCAAGTGTTCTAGGTCCTGGCAGGGTGATAGGGATCTGTAGATCAGGAGCTTTTCATTGGCTCACAGACTGTCTGTAGGTTGCAGCCATCCAGGATAACACTTGATCTCACTCATTAGGCAGTTTCATTTGTTATGCCTATTAGTGACATCAGGTGTCATGCATACTGTGAAATGTACTCATACAACTGTTGGCTAGACTGATGAAAGCAGTGCATGCATGACAGTTGAGTTTGGGACATGTTTATCCAATGGACTACGAAACAGTTACGGAACATAAACACCTACAGAACGTAAACACCTACGGAACATAAACACCGACAGAACGTAAACACCTACGGAATGTAAACACCTACAGAACATAAACACCTACGGAACGTAAACACCTACGGAACGTAAACACCTACTGAATGTAAACACCTACAGAACGTAAACACCTACGGAACGTAAACACCTACAGAACATAAAAATCTACGGAATGTAAACACCTACGGAACGTAAACACCTACGGAACGTAAACACCTACGGAACATAAAAACCTTACGGAATGTAAACACCTACAGAATGTAAACACCTACGGAACGTAAACATCCAGGTGATCTGGCATATAAAGTTACTGTTGAACTGAACTATATGTTCCATATGTGCAATGGGATTAATACCTGTGTGTGTGTGTGTGTGTGTGTGTGTGTGTGTGTGTGTGTGTGTGTGTGTGTGTGTGTGTGTATGTGTGTGTGTGTGTGTGTGCGCGTGTGTGTGCGCGCACATGTATTTGTGTCTAGAATAAACGAGAGTACTATGAACACACGCTGATGCAGGAGCTAAAGAAAAACCAGCATCTCCATGAATACATCCGTCTCCTGGAGTCTCGCCTGCATCGCAGTGACACCCTGAAACACTGGCCTACAGGGACCGAGGTGATTAATGCAACTAGTGTGGGTGTGTGTGTGTGTGTGTGTGTGTGTGTGTGTGTGTGTGTGTGTGTGAGCTTGTGTTCTAATGCTGCATTGTGCCAGATGCTAAGACATGGATCTGACCCTCATTCACAAACATGCGTGCAAAGTCAAGTTGGCCCGTGCGGGATGGGTAACTCATCTCAGTGATGTTCTGTGCTTTGCCTCTCCAGAACCCTATCAGATCCCTAGAGGAACCACTCATAGAACGAAACCCTAAAGCATATGTGGGGACTGCTTCCACCCCAGGGCTCCCTGTGTGCGCTGGTCTACCCTTAGAGCTCCGTCAAGGGAACAGGTCTGACCGAGGGATTCCAGACAGTCAGGAGAAACAGGCAGACAACATTAAGGAAGTGCAGGACCTGAAAGAGCAGCTGGAAGCGTTGAGATGTCAGGTGAGCTAGTGGCTTTAAATCTGTGGTCAAGTCGTGCAGAACATGTCACCCAGGGACATCGTTTGGAGATAAGAACATGTACATGCGCACACTCTTACAATGTACATTGCAGCGCGCCCAGCTTTCTTTTGCGTGGATAGACAGCACCACCTAGTGGACATTATAGGATCATCCGATTGTCCTAAGCCTTTCAGCGTCTATGAAAAGGATGTTATGCAACGAGGAATGCATGTTTTTATCCCAAGGAGGCCAAGCATAATCGTTTATCAGAGGAAGTCTATTCTGTTTTTGCCAGGTATCTCAAAACATTCAGCACATTTAGATTTGGTTAAATTCCTCGATCAGTTATGCTACATATAAATAAAAGAGTGAATGAATTGAGTAACACTGAATGATTGTTGTGACTCACCGAATGGAAAAGTACAGTAATATGATCAAAAGGAAATAGGTGAGATCATTTGAAAATATGAGGCTCAATCCGTGACAGCTACAGTCGTGGTCTCCGCTCGATAAACTACATATTGTAAGCAGTGGCGGAGCCAAAGGGGAGGCAGGGGGGCAATTGCCACCCCCAAAAAAGCCCTTGCCAATGGGCCCCTTGCCCCTAGTGCCACACCACTGGACATGGTAATTTTAAGAGAAAATACGTGTTTCCTTTCGTTCATCATTTGTATATGGACCCCTCTGATAAAGCCTTCGTCACCCTTTGGCCACCCCTTGAAGAAAAGTCTAGCTCCGCAGGCCTTTGATGTAGCTGTAGGAAGTAAATGTGGTGTTGTCTGTGCAGTGTGCTTCACTGATATTAATCCAAAGGCGCCATCTTATTTGATCTGGAGCCCCTTTGCCTCGCGCAGTTCGTATTCCCTGTAGCCCCGTTTTAACTCCTCTTCTAATCAAGGCAACGATGAAGTGAATGGTAAAAAGACAGCACTTGCGAACTTTACTGGTCTAGGTAAGAATATTCATTAAGCTGCTAAAAAAAATTAAATGTTCTATTTGCAGACAAAAATTTACGAGGCTGATTATAAAATAGAGCACAAGGACCATGAACGCATGCTGCACGAAAATAAGAGACTACGGCGGCGCGAGGGAGAAATGCGACAGCAGATGGCGCTGTTGCAAGAGCAGGTGAGTTAAGTACTACATCTGTTGGTTAGTGAGACGTACTTTGTTACTGTAATACGCAGAGAAGGAAGAACACGGTTTTAAACATTTTTTTTTGTTTGCTAAATGGTGATAACATTTTCTTTTCACTATGTTAGAAACATTCCAAAAGTACTATTTTTTCCTGCTCCTGTTATTCGACAGTTGTGAAACTTAAACCTCTTTTGTGATAAAGAACAAGCGCGACACTCCTTCCTGGAACTATAGCCAATAACTGAAAAGTCATTTAAAAATTGCATGAATGAAAAGTATCATGTGTCAAGTATCATGTGTCAAAATTTAGAATACCACTTTGTGAACAATTCAGAAAGTGACATTAGCTTCCAAAGTCCTTTTCATTTATATAACCAGTGGCGTGCACAGACATTTTGGGGGGCAAGTGCTCAGGGGGGATAAGGGCACTTTTAGCGCACGTTGAACACTTCATTATAAAACAAATTACACGTACACGTT